>NW_028251957.1:600000-974000 GCF_964263255.1 Lissotriton vulgaris
GTTGAATAACCACTTTTTAAACCCTCAGAGTGACCAAAATTGCCATTTTTACAGAGTTTTGCTTACCTAAAAGCTTCAATTTTGACCCGTTTCAGGCACAGAAATGACTTTAAACACACTTATTTTAGTTGACAAAGTCATAATTCACGTCCAACAGTCATTTAGAGTCAAAAGATTAAATGTTAAAATTTCATCCATATTGACCATTTTGGGATCGTTCGACATGTCCGGAGTCATCGTTTTTCATCCGAAAATTGATTTTTTGGACTGTACCAAAAATTATTCAAAATGTCAATTGGATCGTGCCTCATGTTGAATAACCACTTTTTAAACCCTCACAGTCACCAAAATTGCTACTTTTACAGAGTTTTGCTTACTCAAAAGCTTCAATTTTGAACCATTTCAGGCACAGAAATGACTTTAAACACACTTATTTTAGTTGACAAAGTCATAATTCACATCCAACAGTCATTTAGAGTCAAAAGATTAAATGTTAAAATTTCATCCATATTGACCATTTTGGGATCGTTCGACATGTCCGGAGTCATCGTTTTTCATCCGAAAATTGATTTTTTGGACTGTACTAAAAATGATTCAAAATGTCAATTGGATCGTGCCTCATGTTGAATAACCACTTTTAAAGCCTCAGAGTGACCAAAATTGCCATTTTTACAGAGTTATGATTACTCAAAAGCTTCAATTTTGACCCCTTTGAGGCACAGAAATGACTTAAAACACACTTATTTTAGTTGACAAAGTCATAATTCACATCCAACAGTCATTTACAGTCAAAAGATTAAATGTTAAAATTTCATCCATATTGACCATTTTGGGATCGTTCGACATGTCCGGAGTCATCGTTTTTCATCCGAAAATTGATTTTTTGGACTGTACCAAAAATGATTCAAAATGTCAATTGGATCGTGCCTCATGTTGAATAACCACTTTTTAAAGCCTCACAGTGACCAAAATTGCCATTTTTACAGAGTTTTGATTACTCAAAAGCTTCATTTTTGACCCCTTTGAGGCACAGAAATGACTTTAAACACACACATTTTAGTTGACAAAGTCATAATTCACATCCACCAGTCATTTACAGTCACAAGATTAAATGTTAAAATTTCATCCATATTGACCATTTTGGGATCGTTCGACATGTCCGGAGTCATCGTTTTTCATCCGAAAATTGATTTTTTGGACTGTACCAAAAAGGATTCAAAATGTCAATTGGATCGTGCCTCATGTTGAATAACCACTTTTTAAACCCTCACAGTCACCAAAATTGCTACTTTTACAGAGTTTTGCTTACTCAAAAGCTTCAATTTTGAACCATTTCAGGCACAGAAATGACTTTAAACACACTTATTTTAGTTGACAAAGTCATAATTCACATCCAACAGTCATTTAGAGTCAAAAGATTAAATGTTAAAATTTCATCCATATTGACCATTTTGGGATCGTTCGACATGTCCGGAGTCATCGTTTTTCATCCGAAAATTGATTTTTTGGACTGTACCAAAAATGATTCAAAATGTCAATTGGATCGTGCCTCATGTTGAATAACCACTTTTTAAACCCTCACAGTCACCAAAATTGCCATTTTTACAGAGTTTTGCTTACTCAAAAGCTTCAATTTTGACCCGTTTCAGGCACAGAAATGACTTTAAACACACTTATTTTAGTTGACAAAGTCATAATTCACATCCAACAGTCATTTACAGTCAAAAGATTAAATGTTAAAATTTCATCCATATTGGCCATTTTGGGATCGTTCGACATGTCCGGAGTCATCGTTTTCATCCGAAAATTAATTTTTTGGACTGTACCAAAAATGATTCAAAATGTCAATTGGATCGTGCCTCATGTTGAATAACCACTTTTTAAACCCTCAGAGTGACCAAAATTGCCATTTTTACAGAGTTTTGCTTACCTAAAAGCTTCAATTTTGACCCGTTTCAGGCACAGAAATGACTTTAAACACACTTATTTTAGTTGACAAAGTCATAATTCACGTCCAACAGTCATTTAGAGTCAAAAGATTAAATGTTAAAATTTCATCCATATTGACCATTTTGGGATCGTTCGACATGTCCGGAGTCATCGTTTTTCATCCGAAAATTGATTTTTTGGACTGTACCAAAAATTATTCAAAATGTCAATTGGATCGTGCCTCATGTTGAATAACCACTTTTAAACCCTCACAGTGACCAAAATTGCCATTTTTACAGAGTTATGATTACACAAAAGCTTCAATTTTGACCCCTTTGAGGCACAGAAATGACTTAAAACACACTTATTTTAGTTGACAAAGTCATAATTCACATCCAACAGTCATTTACAGTCAAAAGATTAAATGTTAAAATTTCATCCATATTGACCATTTTGGGATCGTTCGACATGTCCGGAGTCATCGTTTTTCTTCCGAAAATTGATTTTTTGGACTGTACCAAAAATGATTCAAAATGTCAATTGGATCGTGCCTCATGTTGAATAACCACTTTTTAAAGCCTCACAGTGACCAAAATTGCCATTTTTACAGAGTTTTGATTACTCAAAAGCTTCATTTTTGACCCCTTTGAGGCACAGAAATGACTTTAAACACACTTATTTTAGTTGACAAAGTCATAATTCACATCCACCAGTCATTTACAGTCAAAAGATTAAATGTTAAAATTTCATCCATATTGACCATTTTGGGATCGTTCGACATGTCCGGAGTCATCGTTTTTCATCCGAAAATTGATTTTTTGGACTGTACCAAAAAAGATTCAAAATGTCAATTGGATCGTTCCTCATGTTGAATAACCACTTTTTAAACCCTTACAGTCACCAAAATTGCCTCTTTTACAGAGTTTTGCTTACTCAAAAGCTTCAATTTTGAACCATTTCAGGCACAGAAATGACTTTAAACACACTTATTTTAGTTGACAAAGTCATAATTCACATCCAACAGTCATTTAGAGTCAAAAGATTAAATGTTAAAATTTCATCCATATTGACCATTTTGGGATCGTTCGACATGTCCGGAGTCATCGTTTTTCATCCGAAAATTGATTTTTTGGACTGTACCAAAAATGATTCAAAATGTCAATTGGATCGTGCCTCATGTTGAATAACCACTTTTTAAACCCTCACAGTCACCAAAATTGCCATTTTTACAGAGTTTTGCTTACTCAAAAGCTTCAATTTTGACCCGTTTCAGGCACAGAAACGACTTTAAACACACTTATTTTAGTTGACAAAGTCATAATTCACATCCAACAGTCATTTACAGTCAAAAGATTAAATGTTAAAATTTCATCCATATTGGCCATTTTGGGATCGTTCGACATGTCCGGAGTCATCGTTTTCATCCGAAAATTGATTTTTTGGACTGTACCAAAAATGATTCAAAATGTCAATTGGATCGTGCCTCATGTTGAATAACCACTTTTTAAACCCTCAGAGTGACCAAAATTGCCATTTTTACAGAGTTTTGCTTACCTAAAAGCTTCAATTTTGACCCGTTTCAGGCACAGAAATGACTTTAAACACACTTATTTTAGTTGACAAAGTCATAATTCACGTCCAACAGTCATTTAGAGTCAAAAGATTAAATGTTAAAATTTCATCCATATTGACCATTTTGGGATCGTTCGACATGTCCGGAGTCATCGTTTTTCATCCGAAAATTGATTTTTTGGACTGTACCAAAAATTATTCAAAATGTCAATTGGATCGTGCCTCATGTTGAATAACCACTTTTTAAACCCTCACAGTCACCAAAATTGCTACTTTTACAGAGTTTTGCTTACTCAAAAGCTTCAATTTTGAACCATTTCAGGCACAGAAATGACTTTAAACACACTTATTTTAGTTGACAAAGTCATAATTCACATCCAACAGTCATTTAGAGTCAAAAGATTAAATGTTAAAATTTCATCCATATTGACCATTTTGGGATCGTTCGACACGTCCGGAGTCATCGTTTTTCATCCGAAAATTGATTTTTTGGACTGTACTAAAAATGATTCAAAATGTCAATTGGATCGTGCCTCATGTTGAATAACCACTTTTAAAGCCTCAGAGTGACCAAAATTGCCATTTTTACAGAGTTATGATTACTCAAAAGCTTCAATTTTGACCCCTTTGAGGCACAGAAATGACTTAAAACACACTTATTTTAGTTGACAAAGTCATAATTCACATCCAACAGTCATTTACAGTCAAAAGATTAAATGTTAAAATTTCATCCATATTGACCATTTTGGGATCGTTCGACATGTCCGGAGTCATCGTTTTTCATCCGAAAATTGATTTTTTGGACTGTACCAAAAATGATTCAAAATGTCAATTGGATCGTGCCTCATGTTGAATAACCACTTTTTAAAGCCTCACAGTGACCAAAATTGCCATTTTTACAGAGTTTTGATTACTCAAAAGCTTCATTTTTGACCCCTTTGAGGCACAGAAATGACTTTAAACACACACATTTTAGTTGACAAAGTCATAATTCACATCCACCAGTCATTTACAGTCACAAGATTAAATGTTAAAATTTCATCCATATTGACCATTTTGGGATCGTTCGACATGTCCGGAGTCATCGTTTTTCATCCGAAAATTGATTTTTTGGACTGTACCAAAAAGGATTCAAAATGTCAATTGGATCGTGCCTCATGTTGAATAACCACTTTTTAAACCCTCACAGTCACCAAAATTGCTACTTTTACAGAGTTTTGCTTACTCAAAAGCTTCAATTTTGAACCATTTCAGGCACAGAAATGACTTTAAACACACTTATTTTAGTTGACAAAGTCATAATTCACATCCAACAGTCATTTAGAGTCAAAAGATTAAATGTTAAAATTTCATCCATATTGACCATTTTGGGATCGTTCGACATGTCCGGAGTCATCGTTTTTCATCCGAAAATTGATTTTTTGGACTGTACCAAAAATGATTCAAAATGTCAATTGGATCGTGCCTCATGTTGAATAACCACTTTTTAAACCCTCACAGTCACCAAAATTGCCATTTTTACAGAGTTTTGCTTACTCAAAAGCTTCAATTTTGACCCGTTTCAGGCACAGAAATGACTTTAAACACACTTATTTTAGTTGACAAAGTCATAATTCACATCCAACAGTCATTTACAGTCAAAAGATTAAATGTTAAAATTTCATCCATATTGGCCATTTTGGGATCGTTCGACATGTCCGGAGTCATCGTTTTCATCCGAAAATTGATTTTTTGGACTGTACCAAAAATGATTCAAAATGTCAATTGGATCGTGCCTCATGTTGAATAACCACTTTTTAAACCCTCAGAGTGACCAAAATTGCCATTTTTACAGAGTTTTGCTTACCTAAAAGCTTCAATTTTGACCCGTTTCAGGCACAGAAATGACTTTAAACACACTTATTTTAGTTGACAAAGTCATAATTCACGTCCAACAGTCATTTAGAGTCAAAAGATTAAATGTTAAAATTTCATCCATATTGACCATTTTGGGATCGTTCGACATGTCCGGAGTCATCGTTTTTCATCCGAAAATTGATTTTTTGGACTGTACCAAAAATTATTCAAAATGTCAATTGGATCGTGCCTCATGTTGAATAACCACTTTTAAACCCTCACAGTGACCAAAATTGCCATTTTTACAGAGTTATGATTACACAAAAGCTTCAATTTTGACCCCTTTGAGGCACAGAAATGACTTAAAACACACTTATTTTAGTTGACAAAGTCATAATTCACATCCAACAGTCATTTACAGTCAAAAGATTAAATGTTAAAATTTCATCCATATTGACCATTTTGGGATCGTTCGACATGTCCGGAGTCATCGTTTTTCTTCCGAAAATTGATTTTTTGGACTGTACCAAAAATGATTCAAAATGTCAATTGGATCGTGCCTCATGTTGAATAACCACTTTTTAAAGCCTCACAGTGACCAAAATTGCCATTTTTACAGAGTTTTGATTACTCAAAAGCTTCATTTTTGACCCCTTTGAGGCACAGAAATGACTTTAAACACACTTATTTTAGTTGACAAAGTCATAATTCACATCCACCAGTCATTTACAGTCAAAAGATTAAATGTTAAAATTTCATCCATATTGACCATTTTGGGATCGTTCGACATGTCCGGAGTCATCGTTTTTCATCCGAAAATTGATTTTTTGGACTGTACCAAAAATGATTCAAAATGTCAATTGGATCGTGCCTCATGTTGAATAACCACTTTTTAAACCCTCACAGTCACCAAAATTGCCATTTTTACAGAGTTTTGCTTACTCAAAAGCTTCAATTTTGACCCGTTTCAGGCACAGAAGCGACTTTAAACACACTTATTTTAGTTGACAAAGTCATAATTCACATCCAACAGTCATTTACAGTCAAAAGATTAAATGTTAAAATTTCATCCATATTGGCCATTTTGGGATCGTTCGACATGTCCGGAGTCATCGTTTTCATCCGAAAATTGATTTTTTGGACTGTACCAAAAATGATTCAAAATGTCAATTGGATCGTGCCTCATGTTGAATAACCACTTTTTAAACCCTCAGAGTGACCAAAATTGCCATTTTTACAGAGTTTTGCTTACCTAAAAGCTTCAATTTTGACCCGTTTCAGGCACAGAAATGACTTTAAACACACTTATTTTAGTTGACAAAGTCATAATTCACGTCCAACAGTCATTTAGAGTCAAAAGATTAAATGTTAAAATTTCATCCATATTGACCATTTTGGGATCGTTCGACATGTCCGGAGTCATCGTTTTTCATCCGAAAATTGATTTTTTGGACTGTACCAAAAATTATTCAAAATGTCAATTGGATCGTGCCTCATGTTGAATAACCACTTTTAAAACCCTCACAGTCACCAAAATTGCTACTTTTACAGAGTTTTGCTTACTCAAAAGCTTCAATTTTGAACCATTTCAGGCACAGAAATGACTTTAAACACACTTATTTTAGTTGACAAAGTCATAATTCACATCCAACAGTCATTTACAGTCAAAAGATTAAATGTTAAAATTTCATCCATATTGACCATTTTGGGATCGTTCGACACGTCCGGAGTCATCGTTTTTCATCCGAAAATTGATTTTTTGGACTGTACTAAAAATGATTCAAAATGTCAATTGGATCGTGCCTCATGTTGAATAACCACTTTTAAAGCCTCAGAGTGACCAAAATTGCCATTTTTACAGAGTTATGATTACTCAAAAGCTTCAATTTTGACCCCTTTGAGGCACAGAAATGACTTAAAACACACTTATTTTAGTTGACAAAGTCATAATTCACATCCAACAGTCATTTAGAGTCAAAAGATTAAATGTTAAAATTTCATCCATATTGACCATTTTGGGATCGTTCGACATGTCCGGAGTCATCGTTTTTCATCCGAAAATTGATTTTTTGGACTGTACCAAAAATGATTCAAAATGTCAATTGGATCGTGCCTCATGTTGAATAACCACTTTTTAAACCCTCACAGTCACCAAAATTGCCATTTTTACAGAGTTTTGCTTACTCAAAAGCTTCAATTTTGACCCGTTTCAGGCACAGAAACGACTTTAAACACACTTATTTTAGTTGACAAAGTCATAATTCACATCCAACAGTCATTTACAGTCAAAAGATTAAATGTTAAAATTTCATCCATATTGGCCATTTTGGGATCGTTCGACATGTCCGGAGTCATCGTTTTCATCCGAAAATTGATTTTTTGGACTGTACCAAAAATGATTCAAAATGTCAATTGGATCGTGCCTCATGTTGAATAACCACTTTTTAAACCCTCAGAGTGACCAAAATTGCCATTTTTACAGAGTTTTGCTTACCTAAAAGCTTCAATTTTGACCCGTTTCAGGCACAGAAACGACTTTAAACACACTTATTTTAGTTTACAAAGTCATAATTCACGTCCAACAGTCATTTAGAGTCAAAAGAATAAATGTTAAAATTTCATCCATATTGACCATTTTGGGATCGTTCGACATGTCCGGAGTCATCGTTTTTCATCCGAAAATTGATTTTTTGGACTGTACCAAAAATTATTCAAAATGTCAATTGGATCGTGCCTCATGTTGAATAACCACTTTTTAAACCCTCACAGTCACCAAAATTGCTACTTTTACAGAGTTTTGCTTACTCAAAAGCTTCAATTTTGAACCATTTCAGGCACAGAAATGACTTTAAACACACTTATTTTAGTTGACAAAGTCATAATTCACATCCAACAGTCATTTAGAGTCAAAAGATTAAATGTTAAAATTTCATCCATATTGACCATTTTGGGATCGTTCGACATGTCCGGAGTCATCGTTTTTCATCCGAAAATTGATTTTTTGGACTGTACTAAAAATGATTCAAAATGTCAATTGGATCGTGCCTCATGTTGAATAACCACTTTTAAAGCCTCAGAGTGACCAAAATTGCAATTTTTACAGAGTTATGATTACTCAAAAGCTTCAATTTTGACCCCTTTGAGGCACAGAAATGACTTAAAACACACTTATTTTAGTTGACAAAGTCATAATTCACATCCAACAGTCATTTACAGTCAAAAGATTAAATGTTAAAATTTCATCCATATTGACCATTTTGGGATCGTTCGACATGTCCGGAGTCATCGTTTTTCATCCGAAAATTGATTTTTTGGACTGTACCAAAAATGATTCAAAATGTCAATTGGATCGTGCCTCATGTTGAATAACCACTTTTTAAAGCCTCACAGTGACCAAAATTGCCATTTTTACAGAGTTTTGATTACTCAAAAGCTTCATTTTTGACCCCTTTGAGGCACAGAAATGACTTTAAACACACACATTTTAGTTGACAAAGTCATAATTCACATCCACCAGTCATTTACAGTCACAAGATTAAATGTTAAAATTTCATCCATATTGACCATTTTGGGATCGTTCGACATGTCCGGAGTCATCGTTTTTCATCCGAAAATTGATTTTTTGGACTGTACCAAAAAGGATTCAAAATGTCAATTGGATCGTGCCTCATGTTGAATAACCACTTTTTAAACCCTCACAGTCACCAAAATTGCCATTTTTACAGAGTTTTGCTTACTCAAAAGCTTCAATTTTGACCCGTTTCAGGCACAGAAATGACTTTAAACACACTTATTTTAGTTGACAAAGTCATAATTCACATCCAACAGTCATTTACAGTCAAAAGATTAAATGTTAAAATTTCATCCATATTGGCCATTTTGGGATCGTTCGACATGTCCGGAGTCATCGTTTTCATCCGAAAATTGATTTTTTGGACTGTACCAAAAATGATTCAAAATGTCAATTGGATCGTGCCTCATGTTGAATAACCACTTTTTAAACCCTCAGAGTGACCAAAATTGCCATTTTTACAGAGTTTTGCTTACCTAAAAGCTTCAATTTTGACCCGTTTCAGGCACAGAAATGACTTTAAACACACTTATTTTAGTTGACAAAGTCATAATTCACGTCCAACAGTCATTTAGAGTCAAAAGATTAAATGTTAAAATTTCATCCATATTGACCATTTTGGGATCGTTCGACATGTCCGGAGTCATCGTTTTTCATCCGAAAATTGATTTTTTGGACTGTACCAAAAATTATTCAAAATGTCAATTGGATCGTGCCTCATGTTGAATAACCACTTTTAAACCCTCACAGTGACCAAAATTGCCATTTTTACAGAGTTATGATTACACAAAAGCTTCAATTTTGACCCCTTTGAGGCACAGAAATGACTTAAAACACACTTATTTTAGTTGACAAAGTCATAATTCACATCCAACAGTCATTTACAGTCAAAAGATTAAATATTAAAATTTCATCCATATTGACCATTTTGGGATCGTTCGACATGTCCGGAGTCATCGTTTTTCATCCGAAAATTGATTTTTTGGACTGTACCAAAAATGATTCAAAATGTCAATTGGATCGTGCCTCATGTTGAATAACCACTTTTTAAAGCCTCACAGTGACCAAAATTGCCATTTTTACAGAGTTTTGATTACTCAAAAGCTTCATTTTTGACCCCTTTGAGGCACAGAAATGACTTTAAACACACTTATTTTAGTTGACAAAGTCATAATTCACATCCACCAGTCATTTACAGTCAAAAGATTAAATGTTAAAATTTCATCCATATTGACCATTTTGGGATCGTTCGACATGTCCGGAGTCATCGTTTTTCATCCGAAAATTGATTTTTTGGACTGTACCAAAAAAGATTCAAAATGTCAATTGGATCGTTCCTCATGTTGAATAACCACTTTTTAAACCCTTACAGTCACCAAAATTGCCTCTTTTACAGAGTTTTGCTTACTCAAAAGCTTCAATTTTGAACCATTTCAGGCACAGAAATGACTTTAAACACACTTATTTTAGTTGACAAAGTCATAATTCACATCCAACAGTCATTTAGAGTCAAAAGATAAAATGTTAAAATTTCATCCATATTGGCCATTTTGGGATCGTTGGACATGTCCGGAGTCATCGTTTTCATCCGAAAATTGATTTTTTGGACTGTACCAAAAATGATTCAAAATGTCAATTGGATCGTGCCTCATGTTGAATAACCACTTTTTAAAGCCTCAGAGTGACCAAAATTGCCATTTTTACAGAGTTTTGATTACTCAAAAGATTCAATTTTGACCCCTTTGAGGCACAGAAATGACTTTAAACACACTTATTTTAGTTGACAAAGTCATAATTCACATCCACCAGTCATTTACAGTCAAAAGATTAAATGTTAAAATTTCATCCATATTGACCATTTTGGGATCGTTCAACATGTCCGGAGTCATCGTTTTTCATCCGAAAATTGATTTTTTGGACTGTACCAAAAATGATTCAAAATGTCAATTGGATCGTGCCTCATGTTGAATAACCACTTTTTAATCCCTCACAGTGACCAAAATTGCCATATTTACAGAGTTATGATTACTCAAAAGCTTCAATTTTGACCCCTTTGAGGCACAGAAATGACTTAAAACACACTTATTTTAGTTGACAAAGTCATAATTCACATCCACCAGTCATTTACAGTCAAAAGATTAAATGTTAAAATTTCATCCATATTGACCATTTTGGGATCGTTCGACATGTCCGGAGTCATCGTTTTTCATCCGAAAATTGATTTTTTGGACTGTACCAAAAAAGATTCAAAATGTCAATTGGATCGTTCCTCATGTTGAATAACAACTTTTTAAACCCTTACAGTCACCAAAATTGCCTCTTTTACAGAGTTTTGCTTACTCAAAAGCTTCAATTTTGAACCATTTCAGGCACAGAAATGACTTTAAACACACTTATTTTAGTTGACAAAGTCATAATTCACATCCAACAGTCATTTAGAGTCAAAAGATTAAATGTTAAAATTTCATCCATATTGACCATTTTGGGATCGTTCGACATGTCCGGAGTCATCGTTTTTCATCCGAAAATTGATTTTTTGGACTGTACCAAAAATGATTCAAAATGTCAATTGGATCGTGCCTCATGTTCAATGACCAGTTTTTAAACCCTCACAGTGACCAAAATTGCCATTTTTACAGAGTTATGATTACTCAAAAGCTTCAATTTTGACCCCTTTGAGGCACAGAAATGACTTAAAACACACTTATTTTAGTTGACAAAGTCATAATTCACATCCAACAGTCATTTACAGTCAAAAGATTAAATGTTAAAATTTCATCCATATTGACCATTTTGGGATCGTTCGACATGTCCGGAGTCATCGTTTTTCATCCGAAAATTGATTTTTTGGACTGTACCAAAAAGGATTCAAAATGTCAATTGGATCGTGCCTCATGTTGAATAACCACTTTTTAAACCCTCACAGTCACCAAAATTGCCACTTTTACAGAGTTTTGCTTACTCAAAAGCTTCAATTTTGAACCATTTCAGGCACAGAAATGACTTTAAACACACTTATTTTAGTTGACAAAGTCATAATTCACATCCAACAGTCATTTACAGTCAAAAGATTAAATGTTAAAATTTCATCCATATTGGCCATTTTGGGATCGTTCGACATGTCCGGAGTCATCGTTTTTCATCCGAAAATTGATTTTTTGGACTGTACCAAAAATGATTCAAAATGTCAATTGGATCGTGCCTCATGTTGAATAACCACTTTTTAAACCCTCCGAGTGACCAAAATTGCCATTTTTACAGAGTTTTGCTTACCTAAAAGCTTCAATTTTGACCCGTTTCAGGCACAGAAATGACTTTAAACACACTTATTTTAGTTGGCAAAGTCATAATTCACGTCCAACAGTCATTTAGAGTCAAAAGATTAAATGTTAAAATTTCATCCATATTGACCATTTTGGGATCGTTCGACATGTCCGGAGTCATCGTTTTTCATCCGAAAATTGATTTTTTGGACTGTACCAAAAATTATTCAAAATGTCAATTGGATCGTGCCTCATGTTGAATAACCACTTTTAAACCCTCACAGTGACCAAAATTGCCATTTTTACAGAGTTATGATTACTCAAAAGCTTCAATTTTGACCCCTTTGAGGCACAGAAATGACTTAAAATACACTTATTTTAGTTGACAAAGTCCTAATTCACATCCAACAGTCATTTAAAGTCAAAAGATTAAATGTTAAAATTTCATCCATATTGACCATTTTGGGATCAATCGACATGTCCGGAGTCATCGTTTTTCATCCGAAAATTGATTTTTTGGACTGTACCAAAAATGATTCAAAATGTCAATTGGATCGTGCCTCATGTTGAATAACCACTTTTTAAAGCCTCACAGTGACCAAAATTGCCACTTTTACAGAGTTTTGCTTACTCAAAAGCTTCAATTTTGAACTATTTCAGGCACAGAAATGACTTTAAACACACTTATTTTAGTTGACAAAGTCATAATTCACATCCAACAGTCATTTACAGTCAAAAGATTGAATGTTAAAATTTCATCCATATTGACCATTTTGGGATCGTTCAACATGTCCGGAGTCATCGTTTTTCATCCGAAAATTGATTTTTTGGACTGTACCAAAAATGATTCAAAATGTCAATTGGATCGTGCCTCATGTTGAATAACCACTTTTTAAACCCTCAGAGTGACCAAAATTGCCATTTTTACAGAGTTTTGCTTACTCAAAAGCTTCAATTTTGACCCGTTTCAGGCACAGAAATGACTTTAAACACACTTATTTTAGTAAACAAAGTCATAATTCACATCCAACAGTCATTTACAGTCAAAAGATTAAATGTTAAAATTTCATCCATATTGGCCATTTTGGGATCGTTCGACATGTCCGGAGTCATCGTTTTCATCCGAAAATTGATTTTTTGGACTGTACCAAAAATGATTCAAAATGTCAATTGGATCGTGCCTCATGTTGAATAACCACTTTTTAAAGCCTCAGAGTGACCAAAATTGCCATTTTTACAGAGTTTTGATTACTCAAAAGCTTCAATTTTGACCCCTTTGAGGCACAGAAATGACTTTAAACACACTTATTTTAGTTGACAAAGTCCTAATTCACATCCAACAGTCATTTACAGTCAAAAGATTAAATGTTAAAATTTCATCCATATTGACCATTTTGGGATCGTTCGACATGTCCGGAGTCATTGTTTTTCATCCGAAAATTGATTTTTTGGACTGTACCAAAAATGATTCAAAATGTCAATTGGATCGTGCCTCATGTTGAATAACCACTTTTTAAACCCTAACAGTGACCAAAATTGCCATTTTTACAGAGTTTTGCTTACTCAAAAGCTTCAATTTTGAACCATTTCAGGCACAGAAATGACTTTAAACACACTTATTTTAGTTGACAAAGTCATAATTCACATCCACCAGTCATTTACAGTCAAAAGATTAAATGTTAAAATTTCATCCATATTGACCATTTTGGGATCGTTCGACATGTCCGGAGTCATCGTTTTTCATCCGAAAATTGATTTTTTGGACTGTACCAAAAAGGATTCAAAATGTCAATTGGATCGTGCCTCATGTTGAATAACCACTTTTTAAACCCTCACAGTCACCAAAATTGCCTCTTTTACAGAGTTTTGCTTACTCAAAAGCTTCAATTTTGAACCATTTCAGGCACAGAAATGACTTTAAACACACTTATTTTAGTTGACAAAGTCATAATTCACATCCAACAGTCATTTAGAGTCAAAAGATTAAATGTTAAAATTTCATCCATATTGACCATTTTGGGATCGTTCGACATGTCCGGAGTCATCGTTTTTCATCCGAAAATTGATTTTTTGGACTGTACCACAAATGAATCAAAATGTCAATTGGATCGTGCCTCATGTTGAATAACCACTTTTTAAACCCTCACAGTGACCAAAATTGCCATTTTTACAGAGTTTTGCTTACTCAAAAGCTTCAATTTTGACCCGTTTCAGGCACAGAAATGACTTTAAACACACTTATTTTAGTTGACAAAGTCATAATTCACATCCAACAGTCATTTACAGTCAAAAGATTAAATGTTAAAATTTCATCCATATTGGCCATTTTGGGATCGTTCGACATGTCCGGAGTCATCGTTTTCATCCGAAAATTGATTTTTTGGACTGTACCAAAAATGATTCAAAATGTCAATTGGATCGTGCCTCATGTTGAATAACCACTTTTTAAACCCTCAGAGTGACCAAAATTGCCATTTTTACAGAGTTTTGCTTACCTAAAAGCTTCAATTTTGACCCGTTTCAGGCACAGAAACGACTTTAAACACACTTATTTTAGTTTACAAAGTCATAATTCACGTCCAACAGTCATTTAGAGTCAAAAGAATAAATGTTAAAATTTCATCCATATTGACCATTTTGGGATCGTTCGACATGTCCGGAGTCATCGTTTTTCATCCGAAAATTGATTTTTTGGACTGTACCAAAAATTATTCAAAATGTCAATTGGATCGTGCCTCATGTTGAATAACCACTTTTTAAACCCTCACAGTCACCAAAATTGCTACTTTTACAGAGTTTTGCTTACTCAAAAGCTTCAATTTTGAACCATTTCAGGCACAGAAATGACTTTAAACACACTTATTTTAGTTGACAAAGTCATAATTCACATCCAACAGTCATTTAGAGTCAAAAGATTAAATGTTAAAATTTCATCCATATTGACCATTTTGGGATCGTTCGACATGTCCGGAGTCATCGTTTTTCATCCGAAAATTGATTTTTTGGACTGTACTAAAAATGATTCAAAATGTCAATTGGATCGTGCCTCATGTTGAATAACCACTTTTAAAGCCTCAGAGTGACCAAAATTGCAATTTTTACAGAGTTATGATTACTCAAAAGCTTCAATTTTGACCCCTTTGAGGCACAGAAATGACTTAAAACACACTTATTTTAGTTGACAAAGTCATAATTCACATCCAACAGTCATTTACAGTCAAAAGATTAAATGTTAAAATTTCATCCATATTGACCATTTTGGGATCGTTCGACATGTCCGGAGTCATCGTTTTTCATCCGAAAATTGATTTTTTGGACTGTACCAAAAATGATTCAAAATGTCAATTGGATCGTGCCTCATGTTGAATAACCACTTTTTAAAGCCTCACAGTGACCAAAATTGCCATTTTTACAGAGTTTTGATTACTCAAAAGCTTCATTTTTGACCCCTTTGAGGCACAGAAATGACTTTAAACACACACATTTTAGTTGACAAAGTCATAATTCACATCCACCAGTCATTTACAGTCACAAGATTAAATGTTAAAATTTCATCCATATTGACCATTTTGGGATCGTTCGACATGTCCGGAGTCATCGTTTTTCATCCGAAAATTGATTTTTTGGACTGTACCAAAAAGGATTCAAAATGTCAATTGGATCGTGCCTCATGTTGAATAACCACTTTTTAAACCCTCACAGTCACCAAAATTGCCATTTTTACAGAGTTTTGCTTACTCAAAAGCTTCAATTTTGACCCGTTTCAGGCACAGAAATGACTTTAAACACACTTATTTTAGTTGACAAAGTCATAATTCACATCCAACAGTCATTTACAGTCAAAAGATTAAATGTTAAAATTTCATCCATATTGGCCATTTTGGGATCGTTCGACATGTCCGGAGTCATCGTTTTCATCCGAAAATTGATTTTTTGGACTGTACCAAAAATGATTCAAAATGTCAATTGGATCGTGCCTCATGTTGAATAACCACTTTTTAAACCCTCAGAGTGACCAAAATTGCCATTTTTACAGAGTTTTGCTTACCTAAAAGCTTCAATTTTGACCCGTTTCAGGCACAGAAATGACTTTAAACACACTTATTTTAGTTGACAAAGTCATAATTCACGTCCAACAGTCATTTAGAGTCAAAAGATTAAATGTTAAAATTTCATCCATATTGACCATTTTGGGATCGTTCGACATGTCCGGAGTCATCGTTTTTCATCCGAAAATTGATTTTTTGGACTGTACCAAAAATTATTCAAAATGTCAATTGGATCGTGCCTCATGTTGAATAACCACTTTTAAACCCTCACAGTGACCAAAATTGCCATTTTTACAGAGTTATGATTACACAAAAGCTTCAATTTTGACCCCTTTGAGGCACAGAAATGACTTAAAACACACTTATTTTAGTTGACAAAGTCATAATTCACATCCAACAGTCATTTACAGTCAAAAGATTAAATGTTAAAATTTCATCCATATTGACCATTTTGGGATCGTTCGACATGTCCGGAGTCATCGTTTTTCATCCGAAAATTGATTTTTTGGACTGTACCAAAAATGATTCAAAATGTCAATTGGATCGTGCCTCATGTTGAATAACCACTTTTTAAAGCCTCACAGTGACCAAAATTGCCATTTTTACAGAGTTTTGATTACTCAAAAGCTTCATTTTTGACCCCTTTGAGGCACAGAAATGACTTTAAACACACTTATTTTAGTTGACAAAGTCATAATTCACATCCACCAGTCATTTACAGTCAAAAGATTAAATGTTAAAATTTCATCCATATTGACCATTTTGGGATCGTTCGACATGTCCGGAGTCATCGTTTTTCATCCGAAAATTGATTTTTTGGACTGTACCAAAAAAGATTCAAAATGTCAATTGGATCGTTCCTCATGTTGAATAACCACTTTTTAAACCCTTACAGTCACCAAAATTGCCTCTTTTACAGAGTTTTGCTTACTCAAAAGCTTCAATTTTGAACCATTTCAGGCACAGAAATGACTTTAAACACACTTATTTTAGTTGACAAAGTCATAATTCACATCCAACAGTCATTTAGAGTCAAAAGATAAAATGTTAAAATTTCATCCATATTGGCCATTTTGGGATCGTTGGACATGTCCGGAGTCATCGTTTTCATCCGAAAATTGATTTTTTGGACTGTACCAAAAATGATTCAAAATGTCAATTGGATCGTGCCTCATGTTGAATAACCACTTTTTAAAGCCTCAGAGTGACCAAAATTGCCATTTTTACAGAGTTTTGATTACTCAAAAGATTCAATTTTGACCCCTTTGAGGCACAGAAATGACTTTAAACACACTTATTTTAGTTGACAAAGTCATAATTCACATCCACCAGTCATTTACAGTCAAAAGATTAAATGTTAAAATTTCATCCATATTGACCATTTTGGGATCGTTCAACATGTCCGGAGTCATCGTTTTTCATCCGAAAATTGATTTTTTGGACTGTACCAAAAATGATTCAAAATGTCAATTGGATCGTGCCTCATGTTGAATAACCACTTTTTAATCCCTCACAGTGACCAAAATTGCCATATTTACAGAGTTATGATTACTCAAAAGCTTCAATTTTGACCCCTTTGAGGCACAGAAATGACTTAAAACACACTTATTTTAGTTGACAAAGTCATAATTCACATCCACCAGTCATTTACAGTCAAAAGATTAAATGTTAAAATTTCATCCATATTGACCATTTTGGGATCGTTCGACATGTCCGGAGTCATCGTTTTTCATCCGAAAATTGATTTTTTGGACTGTACCAAAAAAGATTCAAAATGTCAATTGGATCGTTCCTCATGTTGAATAACAACTTTTTAAACCCTTACAGTCACCAAAATTGCCTCTTTTACAGAGTTTTGCTTACTCAAAAGCTTCAATTTTGAACCATTTCAGGCACAGAAATGACTTTAAACACACTTATTTTAGTTGACAAAGTCATAATTCACATCCAACAGTCATTTAGAGTCAAAAGATTAAATGTTAAAATTTCATCCATATTGACCATTTTGGGATCGTTCGACATGTCCGGAGTCATCGTTTTTCATCCGAAAATTGATTTTTTGGACTGTACCAAAAATGATTCAAAATGTCAATTGGATCGTGCCTCATGTTCAATGACCAGTTTTTAAACCCTCACAGTGACCAAAATTGCCATTTTTACAGAGTTATGATTACTCAAAAGCTTCAATTTTGACCCCTTTGAGGCACAGAAATGACTTAAAACACACTTATTTTAGTTGACAAAGTCATAATTCACATCCAACAGTCATTTACAGTCAAAAGATTAAATGTTAAAATTTCATCCATATTGACCATTTTGGGATCGTTCGACATGTCCGGAGTCATCGTTTTTCATCCGAAAATTGATTTTTTGGACTGTACCAAAAAGGATTCAAAATGTCAATTGGATCGTGCCTCATGTTGAATAACCACTTTTTAAACCCTCACAGTCACCAAAATTGCCACTTTTACAGAGTTTTGCTTACTCAAAAGCTTCAATTTTGAACCATTTCAGGCACAGAAATGACTTTAAACACACTTATTTTAGTTGACAAAGTCATAATTCACATCCAACAGTCATTTACAGTCAAAAGATTAAATGTTAAAATTTCATCCATATTGGCCATTTTGGGATCGTTCGACATGTCCGGAGTCATCGTTTTTCATCCGAAAATTGATTTTTTGGACTGTACCAAAAATGATTCAAAATGTCAATTGGATCGTGCCTCATGTTGAATAACCACTTTTTAAACCCTCCGAGTGACCAAAATTGCCATTTTTACAGAGTTTTGCTTACCTAAAAGCTTCAATTTTGACCCGTTTCAGGCACAGAAATGACTTTAAACACACTTATTTTAGTTGGCAAAGTCATAATTCACGTCCAACAGTCATTTAGAGTCAAAAGATTAAATGTTAAAATTTCATCCATATTGACCATTTTGGGATCGTTCGACATGTCCGGAGTCATCGTTTTTCATCCGAAAATTGATTTTTTGGACTGTACCAAAAATTATTCAAAATGTCAATTGGATCGTGCCTCATGTTGAATAACCACTTTTAAACCCTCACAGTGACCAAAATTGCCATTTTTACAGAGTTATGATTACTCAAAAGATTCAATTTTGACCCCTTTGAGGCACAGAAATGACTTTAAACACACTTATTTTAGTTGACAAAGTCATAATTCACATCCACCAGTCATTTACAGTCAAAAGATTAAATGTTAAAATTTCATCCATATTGACCATTTTGGGATCGTTCAACATGTCCGGAGTCATCGTTTTTCATCCGAAAATTGATTTTTTGGACTGTACCAAAAATGATTCAAAATGTCAATTGGATCGTGCCTCATGTTGAATAACCACTTTTTAATCCCTCACAGTGACCAAAATTGCCATATTTACAGAGTTATGATTACTCAAAAGCTTCAATTTTGACCCCTTTGAGGCACAGAAATGACTTAAAACACACTTATTTTAGTTGACAAAGTCATAATTCACATCCACCAGTCATTTACAGTCAAAAGATTAAATGTTAAAATTTCATCCATATTGACCATTTTGGGATCGTTCGACATGTCCGGAGTCATCGTTTTTCATCCGAAAATTGATTTTTTGGACTGTACCAAAAAAGATTCAAAATGTCAATTGGATCGTTCCTCATGTTGAATAACAACTTTTTAAACCCTTACAGTCACCAAAATTGCCTCTTTTACAGAGTTTTGCTTACTCAAAAGCTTCAATTTTGAACCATTTCAGGCACAGAAATGACTTTAAACACACTTATTTTAGTTGACAAAGTCATAATTCACATCCAACAGTCATTTAGAGTCAAAAGATTAAATGTTAAAATTTCATCCATATTGACCATTTTGGGATCGTTCGACATGTCCGGAGTCATCGTTTTTCATCCGAAAATTGATTTTTTGGACTGTACCAAAAATGATTCAAAATGTCAATTGGATCGTGCCTCATGTTCAATGACCAGTTTTTAAACCCTCACAGTGACCAAAATTGCCATTTTTACAGAGTTATGATTACTCAAAAGCTTCAATTTTGACCCCTTTGAGGCACAGAAATGACTTAAAACACACTTATTTTAGTTGACAAAGTCATAATTCACATCCAACAGTCATTTACAGTCAAAAGATTAAATGTTAAAATTTCATCCATATTGACCATTTTGGGATCGTTCGACATGTCCGGAGTCATCGTTTTTCATCCGAAAATTGATTTTTTGGACTGTACCAAAAAGGATTCAAAATGTCAATTGGATCGTGCCTCATGTTGAATAACCACTTTTTAAACCCTCACAGTCACCAAAATTGCCACTTTTACAGAGTTTTGCTTACTCAAAAGCTTCAATTTTGAACCATTTCAGGCACAGAAATGACTTTAAACACACTTATTTTAGTTGACAAAGTCATAATTCACATCCAACAGTCATTTACAGTCAAAAGATTAAATGTTAAAATTTCATCCATATTGGCCATTTTGGGATCGTTCGACATGTCCGGAGTCATCGTTTTTCATCCGAAAATTGATTTTTTGGACTGTACCAAAAATGATTCAAAATGTCAATTGGATCGTGCCTCATGTTGAATAACCACTTTTTAAACCCTCCGAGTGACCAAAATTGCCATTTTTACAGAGTTTTGCTTACCTAAAAGCTTCAATTTTGACCCGTTTCAGGCACAGAAATGACTTTAAACACACTTATTTTAGTTGGCAAAGTCATAATTCACGTCCAACAGTCATTTAGAGTCAAAAGATTAAATGTTAAAATTTCATCCATATTGACCATTTTGGGATCGTTCGACATGTCCGGAGTCATCGTTTTTCATCCGAAAATTGATTTTTTGGACTGTACCAAAAATTATTCAAAATGTCAATTGGATCGTGCCTCATGTTGAATAACCACTTTTAAACCCTCACAGTGACCAAAATTGCCATTTTTACAGAGTTATGATTACTCAAAAGCTTCAATTTTGACCCCTTTGAGGCACAGAAATGACTTAAAATACACTTATTTTAGTTGACAAAGTCCTAATTCACATCCAACAGTCATTTAAAGTCAAAAGATTAAATGTTAAAATTTCATCCATATTGACCATTTTGGGATCAATCGACATGTCCGGAGTCATCGTTTTTCATCCGAAAATTGATTTTTTGGACTGTACCAAAAATGATTCAAAATGTCAATTGGATCGTGCCTCATGTTGAATAACCACTTTTTAAAGCCTCACAGTGACCAAAATTGCCACTTTTACAGAGTTTTGCTTACTCAAAAGCTTCAATTTTGAACTATTTCAGGCACAGAAATGACTTTAAACACACTTATTTTAGTTGACAAAGTCATAATTCACATCCAACAGTCATTTACAGTCAAAAGATTGAATGTTAAAATTTCATCCATATTGACCATTTTGGGATCGTTCAACATGTCCGGAGTCATCGTTTTTCATCCGAAAATTGATTTTTTGGACTGTACCAAAAATGATTCAAAATGTCAATTGGATCGTGCCTCATGTTGAATAACCACTTTTTAAACCCTCAGAGTGACCAAAATTGCCATTTTTACAGAGTTTTGCTTACTCAAAAGCTTCAATTTTGACCCGTTTCAGGCACAGAAATGACTTTAAACACACTTATTTTAGTAAACAAAGTCATAATTCACATCCAACAGTCATTTACAGTCAAAAGATTAAATGTTAAAATTTCATCCATATTGGCCATTTTGGGATCGTTCGACATGTCCGGAGTCATCGTTTTCATCCGAAAATTGATTTTTTGGACTGTACCAAAAATGATTCAAAATGTCAATTGGATCGTGCCTCATGTTGAATAACCACTTTTTAAAGCCTCAGAGTGACCAAAATTGCCATTTTTACAGAGTTTTGATTACTCAAAAGCTTCAATTTTGACCCCTTTGAGGCACAGAAATGACTTTAAACACACTTATTTTAGTTGACAAAGTCCTAATTCACATCCAACAGTCATTTACAGTCAAAAGATTAAATGTTAAAATTTCATCCATATTGACCATTTTGGGATCGTTCGACATGTCCGGAGTCATTGTTTTTCATCCGAAAATTGATTTTTTGGACTGTACCAAAAATGATTCAAAATGTCAATTGGATCGTGCCTCATGTTGAATAACCACTTTTTAAACCCTCACAGTGACCAAAATTGCCATTTTTACAGAGTTTTGCTTACTCAAAAGCTTCAATTTTGAACCATTTCAGGCACAGAAATGACTTTAAACACACTTATTTTAGTTGACAAAGTCATAATTCACATCCACCAGTCATTTACAGTCAAAAGATTAAATGTTAAAATTTCATCCATATTGACCATTTTGGGATCGTTCGACATGTCCGGAGTCATCGTTTTTCATCCGAAAATTGATTTTTTGGACTGTACCAAAAAGGATTCAAAATGTCAATTGGATCGTGCCTCATGTTGAATAACCACTTTTTAAACCCTCACAGTCACCAAAATTGCCTCTTTTACAGAGTTTTGCTTACTCAAAAGCTTCAATTTTGAACCATTTCAGGCACAGAAATGACTTTAAACACACTTATTTTAGTTGACAAAGTCATAATTCACATCCAACAGTCATTTAGAGTCAAAAGATTAAATGTTAAAATTTCATCCATATTGACCATTTTGGGATCGTTCGACATGTCCGGAGTCATCGTTTTTCATCCGAAAATTGATTTTTTGGACTGTACCACAAATGAATCAAAATGTCAATTGGATCGTGCCTCATGTTGAATAACCACTTTTTAAACCCTCACAGTGACCAAAATTGCCATTTTTACAGAGTTTTGCTTACTCAAAAGCTTCAATTTTGACCCGTTTCAGGCACGGAAATGACTTTAAACACACTTATTTTAGTTGACAAAGTCATAATTCACATCCAACAGTCATTTACAGTCAAAAGATTAAATGTTAAAATTTCATCCATATTGGCCATTTTGGGATCGTTCGACATGTCCGGAGTCATCGTTTTCATCCGAAAATTGATTTTTTGGACTGTACCAAAAATGATTCAAAATGTCAATTGGATCGTGCCTCATGTTGAATAACCACTTTTTAAACCCTCAGAGTGACCAAAATTGCCATTTTTACAGAGTTTTGCTTACCTAAAAGCTTCAATTTTGACCCGTTTCAGGCACAGAAACGACTTTAAACACACTTATTTTAGTTTACAAAGTCATAATTCACGTCCAACAGTCATTTAGAGTCAAAAGAATAAATGTTAAAATTTCATCCATATTGACCATTTTGGGATCGTTCGACATGTCCGGAGTCATCGTTTTTCATCCGAAAATTGATTTTTTGGACTGTACCAAAAATTATTCAAAATGTCAATTGGATCGTGCCTCATGTTGAATAACCACTTTTTAAACCCTCACAGTCACCAAAATTGCTACTTTTACAGAGTTTTGCTTACTCAAAAGCTTCAATTTTGAACCATTTCAGGCACAGAAATGACTTTAAACACACTTATTTTAGTTGACAAAGTCATAATTCACATCCAACAGTCATTTAGAGTCAAAAGATTAAATGTTAAAATTTCATCCATATTGACCATTTTGGGATCGTTCGACATGTCCGGAGTCATCGTTTTTCATCCGAAAATTGATTTTTTGGACTGTACTAAAAATGATTCAAAATGTCAATTGGATCGTGCCTCATGTTGAATAACCACTTTTAAAGCCTCAGAGTGACCAAAATTGCAATTTTTACAGAGTTATGATTACTCAAAAGCTTCAATTTTGACCCCTTTGAGGCACAGAAATGACTTAAAACACACTTATTTTAGTTGACAAAGTCATAATTCACATCCAACAGTCATTTACAGTCAAAAGATTAAATGTTAAAATTTCATCCATATTGACCATTTTGGGATCGTTCGACATGTCCGGAGTCATCGTTTTTCATCCGAAAATTGATTTTTTGGACTGTACCAAAAATGATTCAAAATGTCAATTGGATCGTGCCTCATGTTGAATAACCACTTTTTAAAGCCTCACAGTGACCAAAATTGCCATTTTTACAGAGTTTTGATTACTCAAAAGCTTCATTTTTGACCCCTTTGAGGCACAGAAATGACTTTAAACACACACATTTTAGTTGACAAAGTCATAATTCACATCCACCAGTCATTTACAGTCACAAGATTAAATGTTAAAATTTCATCCATATTGACCATTTTGGGATCGTTCGACATGTCCGGAGTCATCGTTTTTCATCCGAAAATTGATTTTTTGGACTGTACCAAAAAGGATTCAAAATGTCAATTGGATCGTGCCTCATGTTGAATAACCACTTTTTAAACCCTCACAGTCACCAAAATTGCCATTTTTACAGAGTTTTGCTTACTCAAAAGCTTCAATTTTGACCCGTTTCAGGCACAGAAATGACTTTAAACACACTTATTTTAGTTGACAAAGTCATAATTCACATCCAACAGTCATTTACAGTCAAAAGATTAAATGTTAAAATTTCATCCATATTGGCCATTTTGGGATCGTTCGACATGTCCGGAGTCATCGTTTTCATCCGAAAATTGATTTTTTGGACTGTACCAAAAATGATTCAAAATGTCAATTGGATCGTGCCTCATGTTGAATAACCACTTTTTAAACCCTCAGAGTGACCAAAATTGCCATTTTTACAGAGTTTTGCTTACCTAAAAGCTTCAATTTTGACCCGTTTCAGGCACAGAAATGACTTTAAACACACTTATTTTAGTTGACAAAGTCATAATTCACGTCCAACAGTCATTTAGAGTCAAAAGATTAAATGTTAAAATTTCATCCATATTGACCATTTTGGGATCGTTCGACATGTCCGGAGTCATCGTTTTTCATCCGAAAATTGATTTTTTGGACTGTACCAAAAATTATTCAAAATGTCAATTGGATCGTGCCTCATGTTGAATAACCACTTTTAAACCCTCACAGTGACCAAAATTGCCATTTTTACAGAGTTATGATTACACAAAAGCTTCAATTTTGACCCCTTTGAGGCACAGAAATGACTTAAAACACACTTATTTTAGTTGACAAAGTCATAATTCACATCCAACAGTCATTTACAGTCAAAAGATTAAATGTTAAAATTTCATCCATATTGACCATTTTGGGATCGTTCGACATGTCCGGAGTCATCGTTTTTCATCCGAAAATTGATTTTTTGGACTGTACCAAAAATGATTCAAAATGTCAATTGGATCGTGCCTCATGTTGAATAACCACTTTTTAAAGCCTCACAGTGACCAAAATTGCCATTTTTACAGAGTTTTGATTACTCAAAAGCTTCATTTTTGACCCCTTTGAGGCACAGAAATGACTTTAAACACACTTATTTTAGTTGACAAAGTCATAATTCACATCCACCAGTCATTTACAGTCAAAAGATTAAATGTTAAAATTTCATCCATATTGACCATTTTGGGATCGTTCGACATGTCCGGAGTCATCGTTTTTCATCCGAAAATTGATTTTTTGGACTGTACCAAAAAAGATTCAAAATGTCAATTGGATCGTTCCTCATGTTGAATAACCACTTTTTAAACCCTTACAGTCACCAAAATTGCCTCTTTTACAGAGTTTTGCTTACTCAAAAGCTTCAATTTTGAACCATTTCAGGCACAGAAATGACTTTAAACACACTTATTTTAGTTGACAAAGTCATAATTCACATCCAACAGTCATTTAGAGTCAAAAGATAAAATGTTAAAATTTCATCCATATTGGCCATTTTGGGATCGTTGGACATGTCCGGAGTCATCGTTTTCATCCGAAAATTGATTTTTTGGACTGTACCAAAAATGATTCAAAATGTCAATTGGATCGTGCCTCATGTTGAATAACCACTTTTTAAAGCCTCAGAGTGACCAAAATTGCCATTTTTACAGAGTTTTGATTACTCAAAAGATTCAATTTTGACCCCTTTGAGGCACAGAAATGACTTTAAACACACTTATTTTAGTTGACAAAGTCATAATTCACATCCACCAGTCATTTACAGTCAAAAGATTAAATGTTAAAATTTCATCCATATTGACCATTTTGGGATCGTTCAACATGTCCGGAGTCATCGTTTTTCATCCGAAAATTGATTTTTTGGACTGTACCAAAAATGATTCAAAATGTCAATTGGATCGTGCCTCATGTTGAATAACCACTTTTTAATCCCTCACAGTGACCAAAATTGCCATATTTACAGAGTTATGATTACTCAAAAGCTTCAATTTTGACCCCTTTGAGGCACAGAAATGACTTAAAACACACTTATTTTAGTTGACAAAGTCATAATTCACATCCACCAGTCATTTACAGTCAAAAGATTAAATGTTAAAATTTCATCCATATTGACCATTTTGGGATCGTTCGACATGTCCGGAGTCATCGTTTTTCATCCGAAAATTGATTTTTTGGACTGTACCAAAAAAGATTCAAAATGTCAATTGGATCGTTCCTCATGTTGAATAACAACTTTTTAAACCCTTACAGTCACCAAAATTGCCTCTTTTACAGAGTTTTGCTTACTCAAAAGCTTCAATTTTGAACCATTTCAGGCACAGAAATGACTTTAAACACACTTATTTTAGTTGACAAAGTCATAATTCACATCCAACAGTCATTTAGAGTCAAAAGATTAAATGTTAAAATTTCATCCATATTGACCATTTTGGGATCGTTCGACATGTCCGGAGTCATCGTTTTTCATCCGAAAATTGATTTTTTGGACTGTACCAAAAATGATTCAAAATGTCAATTGGATCGTGCCTCATGTTCAATGACCAGTTTTTAAACCCTCACAGTGACCAAAATTGCCATTTTTACAGAGTTATGATTACTCAAAAGCTTCAATTTTGACCCCTTTGAGGCACAGAAATGACTTAAAACACACTTATTTTAGTTGACAAAGTCATAATTCACATCCAACAGTCATTTACAGTCAAAAGATTAAATGTTAAAATTTCATCCATATTGACCATTTTGGGATCGTTCGACATGTCCGGAGTCATCGTTTTTCATCCGAAAATTGATTTTTTGGACTGTACCAAAAAGGATTCAAAATGTCAATTGGATCGTGCCTCATGTTGAATAACCACTTTTTAAACCCTCACAGTCACCAAAATTGCCACTTTTACAGAGTTTTGCTTACTCAAAAGCTTCAATTTTGAACCATTTCAGGCACAGAAATGACTTTAAACACACTTATTTTAGTTGACAAAGTCATAATTCACATCCAACAGTCATTTACAGTCAAAAGATTAAATGTTAAAATTTCATCCATATTGGCCATTTTGGGATCGTTCGACATGTCCGGAGTCATCGTTTTTCATCCGAAAATTGATTTTTTGGACTGTACCAAAAATGATTCAAAATGTCAATTGGATCGTGCCTCATGTTGAATAACCACTTTTTAAACCCTCCGAGTGACCAAAATTGCCATTTTTACAGAGTTTTGCTTACCTAAAAGCTTCAATTTTGACCCGTTTCAGGCACAGAAATGACTTTAAACACACTTATTTTAGTTGGCAAAGTCATAATTCACGTCCAACAGTCATTTAGAGTCAAAAGATTAAATGTTAAAATTTCATCCATATTGACCATTTTGGGATCGTTCGACATGTCCGGAGTCATCGTTTTTCATCCGAAAATTGATTTTTTGGACTGTACCAAAAATTATTCAAAATGTCAATTGGATCGTGCCTCATGTTGAATAACCACTTTTAAACCCTCACAGTGACCAAAATTGCCATTTTTACAGAGTTATGATTACTCAAAAGCTTCAATTTTGACCCCTTTGAGGCACAGAAATGACTTAAAATACACTTATTTTAGTTGACAAAGTCCTAATTCACATCCAACAGTCATTTAAAGTCAAAAGATTAAATGTTAAAATTTCATCCATATTGACCATTTTGGGATCAATCGACATGTCCGGAGTCATCGTTTTTCATCCGAAAATTGATTTTTTGGACTGTACCAAAAATGATTCAAAATGTCAATTGGATCGTGCCTCATGTTGAATAACCACTTTTTAAAGCCTCACAGTGACCAAAATTGCCACTTTTACAGAGTTTTGCTTACTCAAAAGCTTCAATTTTGAACTATTTCAGGCACAGAAATGACTTTAAACACACTTATTTTAGTTGACAAAGTCATAATTCACATCCAACAGTCATTTACAGTCAAAAGATTGAATGTTAAAATTTCATCCATATTGACCATTTTGGGATCGTTCAACATGTCCGGAGTCATCGTTTTTCATCCGAAAATTGATTTTTTGGACTGTACCAAAAATGATTCAAAATGTCAATTGGATCGTGCCTCATGTTGAATAACCACTTTTTAAACCCTCAGAGTGACCAAAATTGCCATTTTTACAGAGTTTTGCTTACTCAAAAGCTTCAATTTTGACCCGTTTCAGGCACAGAAATGACTTTAAACACACTTATTTTAGTAAACAAAGTCATAATTCACATCCAACAGTCATTTACAGTCAAAAGATTAAATGTTAAAATTTCATCCATATTGGCCATTTTGGGATCGTTCGACATGTCCGGAGTCATCGTTTTCATCCGAAAATTGATTTTTTGGACTGTACCAAAAATGATTCAAAATGTCAATTGGATCGTGCCTCATGTTGAATAACCACTTTTTAAAGCCTCAGAGTGACCAAAATTGCCATTTTTACAGAGTTTTGATTACTCAAAAGCTTCAATTTTGACCCCTTTGAGGCACAGAAATGACTTTAAACACACTTATTTTAGTTGACAAAGTCCTAATTCACATCCAACAGTCATTTACAGTCAAAAGATTAAATGTTAAAATTTCATCCATATTGACCATTTTGGGATCGTTCGACATGTCCGGAGTCATTGTTTTTCATCCGAAAATTGATTTTTTGGACTGTACCAAAAATGATTCAAAATGTCAATTGGATCGTGCCTCATGTTGAATAACCACTTTTTAAACCCTCACAGTGACCAAAATTGCCATTTTTACAGAGTTTTGCTTACTCAAAAGCTTCAATTTTGAACCATTTCAGGCACAGAAATGACTTTAAACACACTTATTTTAGTTGACAAAGTCATAATTCACATCCACCAGTCATTTACAGTCAAAAGATTAAATGTTAAAATTTCATCCATATTGACCATTTTGGGATCGTTCGACATGTCCGGAGTCATCGTTTTTCATCCGAAAATTGATTTTTTGGACTGTACCAAAAAGGATTCAAAATGTCAATTGGATCGTGCCTCATGTTGAATAACCACTTTTTAAACCCTCACAGTCACCAAAATTGCCTCTTTTACAGAGTTTTGCTTACTCAAAAGCTTCAATTTTGAACCATTTCAGGCACAGAAATGACTTTAAACACACTTATTTTAGTTGACAAAGTCATAATTCACATCCAACAGTCATTTAGAGTCAAAAGATTAAATGTTAAAATTTCATCCATATTGACCATTTTGGGATCGTTCGACATGTCCGGAGTCATCGTTTTTCATCCGAAAATTGATTTTTTGGACTGTACCACAAATGAATCAAAATGTCAATTGGATCGTGCCTCATGTTGAATAACCACTTTTTAAACCCTCACAGTGACCAAAATTGCCATTTTTACAGAGTTTTGCTTACTCAAAAGCTTCAATTTTGACCCGTTTCAGGCACAGAAATGACTTTAAACACACTTATTTTAGTTGACAAAGTCATAATTCACATCCAACAGTCATTTACAGTCAAAAGATTAAATGTTAAAATTTCATCCATATTGGCCATTTTGGGATCGTTCGACATGTCCGGAGTCATCGTTTTCATCCGAAAATTGATTTTTTGGACTGTACCAAAAATGATTCAAAATGTCAATTGGATCGTGCCTCATGTTGAATAACCACTTTTTAAACCCTCAGAGTGACCAAAATTGCCATTTTTACAGAGTTTTGCTTACCTAAAAGCTTCAATTTTGACCCGTTTCAGGCACAGAAATGACTTTAAACACACTTATTTTAGTTGACAAAGTCATAATTCACGTCCAACAGTCATTTAGAGTCAAAAGATTAAATGTTAAAATTTCATCCATATTGACCATTTTGGGATCGTTCGACATGTCCGGAGTCATCGTTTTTCATCCGAAAATTGATTTTTTGGACTGTACCAAAAATTATTCAAAATGTCAATTGGATCGTGCCTCATGTTGAATAACCACTTTTAAAACCCTCACAGTCACCAAAATTGCTACTTTTACAGAGTTTTGCTTACTCAAAAGCTTCAATTTTGAACCATTTCAGGCACAGAAATGACTTTAAACACACTTATTTTAGTTGACAAAGTCATAATTCACATCCAACAGTCATTTACAGTCAAAAGATTAAATGTTAAAATTTCATCCATATTGACCATTTTGGGATCGTTCGACACGTCCGGAGTCATCGTTTTTCATCCGAAAATTGATTTTTTGGACTGTACTAAAAATGATTCAAAATGTCAATTGGATCGTGCCTCATGTTGAATAACCACTTTTAAAGCCTCAGAGTGACCAAAATTGCCATTTTTACAGAGTTATGATTACTCAAAAGCTTCAATTTTGACCCCTTTGAGGCACAGAAATGACTTAAAACACACTTATTTTAGTTGACAAAGTCATAATTCACATCCAACAGTCATTTAGAGTCAAAAGATTAAATGTTAAAATTTCATCCATATTGACCATTTTGGGATCGTTCGACATGTCCGGAGTCATCGTTTTTCATCCGAAAATTGATTTTTTGGACTGTACCAAAAATGATTCAAAATGTCAATTGGATCGTGCCTCATGTTGAATAACCACTTTTTAAACCCTCACAGTCACCAAAATTGCCATTTTTACAGAGTTTTGCTTACTCAAAAGCTTCAATTTTGACCCGTTTCAGGCACAGAAACGACTTTAAACACACTTATTTTAGTTGACAAAGTCATAATTCACATCCAACAGTCATTTACAGTCAAAAGATTAAATGTTAAAATTTCATCCATATTGGCCATTTTGGGATCGTTCGACATGTCCGGAGTCATCGTTTTCATCCGAAAATTGATTTTTTGGACTGTACCAAAAATGATTCAAAATGTCAATTGGATCGTGCCTCATGTTGAATAACCACTTTTTAAACCCTCAGAGTGACCAAAATTGCCATTTTTACAGAGTTTTGCTTACCTAAAAGCTTCAATTTTGACCCGTTTCAGGCACAGAAACGACTTTAAACACACTTATTTTAGTTTACAAAGTCATAATTCACGTCCAACAGTCATTTAGAGTCAAAAGAATAAATGTTAAAATTTCATCCATTTGACCATTTTGGGATCGTTCGACATGTCCGGAGTCATCGTTTTTCATCCGAAAATTGATTTTTTGGACTGTACCAAAAATTATTCAAAATGTCAATTGGATCGTGCCTCATGTTGAATAACCACTTTTTAAACCCTCACAGTCACCAAAATTGCTACTTTTACAGAGTTTTGCTTACTCAAAAGCTTCAATTTTGAACCATTTCAGGCACAGAAATGACTTTAAACACACTTATTTTAGTTGACAAAGTCATAATTCACATCCAACAGTCATTTAGAGTCAAAAGATTAAATGTTAAAATTTCATCCATATTGACCATTTTGGGATCGTTCGACATGTCCGGAGTCATCGTTTTTCATCCGAAAATTGATTTTTTGGACTGTACTAAAAATGATTCAAAATGTCAATTGGATCGTGCCTCATGTTGAATAACCACTTTTAAAGCCTCAGAGTGACCAAAATTGCAATTTTTACAGAGTTATGATTACTCAAAAGCTTCAATTTTGACCCCTTTGAGGCACAGAAATGACTTAAAACACACTTATTTTAGTTGACAAAGTCATAATTCACATCCAACAGTCATTTACAGTCAAAAGATTAAATGTTAAAATTTCATCCATATTGACCATTTTGGGATCGTTCGACATGTCCGGAGTCATCGTTTTTCATCCGAAAATTGATTTTTTGGACTGTACCAAAAATGATTCAAAATGTCAATTGGATCGTGCCTCATGTTGAATAACCACTTTTTAAAGCCTCACAGTGACCAAAATTGCCATTTTTACAGAGTTTTGATTACTCAAAAGCTTCATTTTTGACCCCTTTGAGGCACAGAAATGACTTTAAACACACACATTTTAGTTGACAAAGTCATAATTCACATCCACCAGTCATTTACAGTCACAAGATTAAATGTTAAAATTTCATCCATATTGACCATTTTGGGATCGTTCGACATGTCCGGAGTCATCGTTTTTCATCCGAAAATTGATTTTTTGGACTGTACCAAAAAGGATTCAAAATGTCAATTGGATCGTGCCTCATGTTGAATAACCACTTTTTAAACCCTCACAGTCACCAAAATTGCCATTTTTACAGAGTTTTGCTTACTCAAAAGCTTCAATTTTGACCCGTTTCAGGCACAGAAATGACTTTAAACACACTTATTTTAGTTGACAAAGTCATAATTCACATCCAACAGTCATTTACAGTCAAAAGATTAAATGTTAAAATTTCATCCATATTGGCCATTTTGGGATCGTTCGACATGTCCGGAGTCATCGTTTTCATCCGAAAATTGATTTTTTGGACTGTACCAAAAATGATTCAAAATGTCAATTGGATCGTGCCTCATGTTGAATAACCACTTTTTAAACCCTCAGAGTGACCAAAATTGCCATTTTTACAGAGTTTTGCTTACCTAAAAGCTTCAATTTTGACCCGTTTCAGGCACAGAAATGACTTTAAACACACTTATTTTAGTTGACAAAGTCATAATTCACGTCCAACAGTCATTTAGAGTCAAAAGATTAAATGTTAAAATTTCATCCATATTGACCATTTTGGGATCGTTCGACATGTCCGGAGTCATCGTTTTTCATCCGAAAATTGATTTTTTGGACTGTACCAAAAATTATTCAAAATGTCAATTGGATCGTGCCTCATGTTGAATAACCACTTTTAAACCCTCACAGTGACCAAAATTGCCATTTTTACAGAGTTATGATTACACAAAAGCTTCAATTTTGACCCCTTTGAGGCACAGAAATGACTTAAAACACACTTATTTTAGTTGACAAAGTCATAATTCACATCCAACAGTCATTTACAGTCAAAAGATTAAATGTTAAAATTTCATCCATATTGACCATTTTGGGATCGTTCGACATGTCCGGAGTCATCGTTTTTCATCCGAAAATTGATTTTTTGGACTGTACCAAAAATGATTCAAAATGTCAATTGGATCGTGCCTCATGTTGAATAACCACTTTTTAAAGCCTCACAGTGACCAAAATTGCCATTTTTACAGAGTTTTGATTACTCAAAAGCTTCATTTTTGACCCCTTTGAGGCACAGAAATGACTTTAAACACACTTATTTTAGTTGACAAAGTCATAATTCACATCCACCAGTCATTTACAGTCAAAAGATTAAATGTTAAAATTTCATCCATATTGACCATTTTGGGATCGTTCGACATGTCCGGAGTCATCGTTTTTCATCCGAAAATTGATTTTTTGGACTGTACCAAAAAAGATTCAAAATGTCAATTGGATCGTTCCTCATGTTGAATAACCACTTTTTAAACCCTTACAGTCACCAAAATTGCCTCTTTTACAGAGTTTTGCTTACTCAAAAGCTTCAATTTTGAACCATTTCAGGCACAGAAATGACTTTAAACACACTTATTTTAGTTGACAAAGTCATAATTCACATCCAACAGTCATTTAGAGTCAAAAGATAAAATGTTAAAATTTCATCCATATTGGCCATTTTGGGATCGTTGGACATGTCCGGAGTCATCGTTTTCATCCGAAAATTGATTTTTTGGACTGTACCAAAAATGATTCAAAATGTCAATTGGATCGTGCCTCATGTTGAATAACCACTTTTTAAAGCCTCAGAGTGACCAAAATTGCCATTTTTACAGAGTTTTGATTACTCAAAAGATTCAATTTTGACCCCTTTGAGGCACAGAAATGACTTTAAACACACTTATTTTAGTTGACAAAGTCATAATTCACATCCACCAGTCATTTACAGTCAAAAGATTAAATGTTAAAATTTCATCCATATTGACCATTTTGGGATCGTTCAACATGTCCGGAGTCATCGTTTTTCATCCGAAAATTGATTTTTTGGACTGTACCAAAAATGATTCAAAATGTCAATTGGATCGTGCCTCATGTTGAATAACCACTTTTTAATCCCTCACAGTGACCAAAATTGCCATATTTACAGAGTTATGATTACTCAAAAGCTTCAATTTTGACCCCTTTGAGGCACAGAAATGACTTAAAACACACTTATTTTAGTTGACAAAGTCATAATTCACATCCACCAGTCATTTACAGTCAAAAGATTAAATGTTAAAATTTCATCCATATTGACCATTTTGGGATCGTTCGACATGTCCGGAGTCATCGTTTTTCATCCGAAAATTGATTTTTTGGACTGTACCAAAAAAGATTCAAAATGTCAATTGGATCGTTCCTCATGTTGAATAACAACTTTTTAAACCCTTACAGTCACCAAAATTGCCTCTTTTACAGAGTTTTGCTTACTCAAAAGCTTCAATTTTGAACCATTTCAGGCACAGAAATGACTTTAAACACACTTATTTTAGTTGACAAAGTCATAATTCACATCCAACAGTCATTTAGAGTCAAAAGATTAAATGTTAAAATTTCATCCATATTGACCATTTTGGGATCGTTCGACATGTCCGGAGTCATCGTTTTTCATCCGAAAATTGATTTTTTGGACTGTACCAAAAATGATTCAAAATGTCAATTGGATCGTGCCTCATGTTCAATGACCAGTTTTTAAACCCTCACAGTGACCAAAATTGCCATTTTTACAGAGTTATGATTACTCAAAAGCTTCAATTTTGACCCCTTTGAGGCACAGAAATGACTTAAAACACACTTATTTTAGTTGACAAAGTCATAATTCACATCCAACAGTCATTTACAGTCAAAAGATTAAATGTTAAAATTTCATCCATATTGACCATTTTGGGATCGTTCGACATGTCCGGAGTCATCGTTTTTCATCCGAAAATTGATTTTTTGGACTGTACCAAAAAGGATTCAAAATGTCAATTGGATCGTGCCTCATGTTGAATAACCACTTTTTAAACCCTCACAGTCACCAAAATTGCCACTTTTACAGAGTTTTGCTTACTCAAAAGCTTCAATTTTGAACCATTTCAGGCACAGAAATGACTTTAAACACACTTATTTTAGTTGACAAAGTCATAATTCACATCCAACAGTCATTTACAGTCAAAAGATTAAATGTTAAAATTTCATCCATATTGGCCATTTTGGGATCGTTCGACATGTCCGGAGTCATCGTTTTTCATCCGAAAATTGATTTTTTGGACTGTACCAAAAATGATTCAAAATGTCAATTGGATCGTGCCTCATGTTGAATAACCACTTTTTAAACCCTCAGAGTGACCAAAATTGCCATTTTTACAGAGTTTTGCTTACCTAAAAGCTTCAATTTTGACCCGTTTCAGGCACAGAAATGACTTTAAACACACTTATTTTAGTTGGCAAAGTCATAATTCACGTCCAACAGTCATTTAGAGTCAAAAGATTAAATGTTAAAATTTCATCCATATTGACCATTTTGGGATCGTTCGACATGTCCGGAGTCATCGTTTTTCATCCGAAAATTGATTTTTTGGACTGTACCAAAAATTATTCAAAATGTCAATTGGATCGTGCCTCATGTTGAATAACCACTTTTAAACCCTCACAGTGACCAAAATTGCCATTTTTACAGAGTTATGATTACTCAAAAGCTTCAATTTTGACCCCTTTGAGGCACAGAAATGACTTAAAATACACTTATTTTAGTTGACAAAGTCCTAATTCACATCCAACAGTCATTTAAAGTCAAAAGATTAAATGTTAAAATTTCATCCATATTGACCATTTTGGGATCAATCGACATGTCCGGAGTCATCGTTTTTCATCCGAAAATTGATTTTTTGGACTGTACCAAAAATGATTCAAAATGTCAATTGGATCGTGCCTCATGTTGAATAACCACTTTTTAAAGCCTCACAGTGACCAAAATTGCCACTTTTACAGAGTTTTGCTTACTCAAAAGCTTCAATTTTGAACTATTTCAGGCACAGAAATGACTTTAAACACACTTATTTTAGTTGACAAAGTCATAATTCACATCCAACAGTCATTTACAGTCAAAAGATTGAATGTTAAAATTTCATCCATATTGACCATTTTGGGATCGTTCAACATGTCCGGAGTCATCGTTTTTCATCCGAAAATTGATTTTTTGGACTGTACCAAAAATGATTCAAAATGTCAATTGGATCGTGCCTCATGTTGAATAACCACTTTTTAAACCCTCAGAGTGACCAAAATTGCCATTTTTACAGAGTTTTGCTTACTCAAAAGCTTCAATTTTGACCCGTTTCAGGCACAGAAATGACTTTAAACACACTTATTTTAGTAAACAAAGTCATAATTCACATCCAACAGTCATTTACAGTCAAAAGATTAAATGTTAAAATTTCATCCATATTGGCCATTTTGGGATCGTTCGACATGTCCGGAGTCATCGTTTTCATCCGAAAATTGATTTTTTGGACTGTACCAAAAATGATTCAAAATGTCAATTGGATCGTGCCTCATGTTGAATAACCACTTTTTAAAGCCTCAGAGTGACCAAAATTGCCATTTTTACAGAGTTTTGATTACTCAAAAGCTTCAATTTTGACCCCTTTGAGGCACAGAAATGACTTTAAACACACTTATTTTAGTTGACAAAGTCCTAATTCACATCCAACAGTCATTTACAGTCAAAAGATTAAATGTTAAAATTTCATCCATATTGACCATTTTGGGATCGTTCGACATGTCCGGAGTCATTGTTTTTCATCCGAAAATTGATTTTTTGGACTGTACCAAAAATGATTCAAAATGTCAATTGGATCGTGCCTCATGTTGAATAACCACTTTTTAAACCCTCACAGTGACCAAAATTGCCATTTTTACAGAGTTTTGCTTACTCAAAAGCTTCAATTTTGAACCATTTCAGGCACAGAAATGACTTTAAACACACTTATTTTAGTTGACAAAGTCATAATTCACATCCACCAGTCATTTACAGTCAAAAGATTAAATGTTAAAATTTCATCCATATTGACCATTTTGGGATCGTTCGACATGTCCGGAGTCATCGTTTTTCATCCGAAAATTGATTTTTTGGACTGTACCAAAAAGGATTCAAAATGTCAATTGGATCGTGCCTCATGTTGAATAACCACTTTTTAAACCCTCACAGTCACCAAAATTGCCTCTTTTACAGAGTTTTGCTTACTCAAAAGCTTCAATTTTGAACCATTTCAGGCACAGAAATGACTTTAAACACACTTATTTTAGTTGACAAAGTCATAATTCACATCCAACAGTCATTTAGAGTCAAAAGATTAAATGTTAAAATTTCATCCATATTGACCATTTTGGGATCGTTCGACATGTCCGGAGTCATCGTTTTTCATCCGAAAATTGATTTTTTGGACTGTACCACAAATGAATCAAAATGTCAATTGGATCGTGCCTCATGTTGAATAACCACTTTTTAAACCCTCACAGTGACCAAAATTGCCATTTTTACAGAGTTTTGCTTACTCAAAAGCTTCAATTTTGACCCGTTTCAGGCACAGAAATGACTTTAAACACACTTATTTTAGTTGACAAAGTCATAATTCACATCCAACAGTCATTTACAGTCAAAAGATTGAATGTTAAAATTTCATCCATATTGACCATTTTGGGATCGTTCGACATGTCCGGAGTCATCGTTTTTCATCCGAAAATTGATTTTTTGGACTGTACCAAAAATGATTCAAAATGTCAATTGGATCGTGCCTCATGTTGAATAACCACTTTTTAAACCCTCACAGTCACCAAAACTGCCATTTTTACAGAGTTTTGCTTACCTAAAAGCTTCAATTTTGACCCGTTTCAGGCACAGAAATGACTTTAAACACACTTATTTTAGTTGACAAAGTCATAATTCACGTCCAACAGTCATTTAGAGTCAAAAGATTAAATGTTAAAATTTCATCCATATTGACCATTTTGGGATCGTTCGACATGTCCGGAGTCATCGTTTTTCATCCGAAAATTGATTTTTTGGACTGTACCAAAAATTATTCAAAATGTCAATTGGATCGTGCCTCATGTTGAATAACCACTTTTTAAACCCTCACAGTCACCAAAATTGCTACTTTTACAGAGTTTTGCTTACTCAAAAGCTTCAATTTTGAACCATTTCAGGCACAGAAATGACTTTAAACACACTTATTTTAGTTGACAAAGTCATAATTCACATCCAACAGTCATTTAGAGTCAAAAGATTAAATGTTAAAATTTCATCCATATTGACCATTTTGGGATCGTTCGACACGTCCGGAGTCATCGTTTTTCATCCGAAAATTGATTTTTTGGACTGTACTAAAAATGATTCAAAATGTCAATTGGATCGTGCCTCATGTTGAATAACCACTTTTAAAGCCTCAGAGTGACCAAAATTGCCATTTTTACAGAGTTATGATTACTCAAAAGCTTCAATTTTGACCCCTTTGAGGCACAGAAATGACTTAAAACACACTTATTTTAGTTGACAAAGTCATAATTCACATCCAACAGTCATTTACAGTCAAAAGATTAAATGTTAAAATTTCATCCATATTGACCATTTTGGGATCGTTCGACATGTCCGGAGTCATCGTTTTTCATACGAAAATTGATTTTTTGGACTGTACCAAAAATGATTCAAAATGTCAATTGGATCGTGCCTCATGTTGAATAACAACTTTTTAAAGCCTCACAGTGACCAAAATTGCCATTTTTACAGAGTTTTGATTACTCAAAAGCTTCATTTTTGACCCCTTTGAGGCACAGAAATGACTTTAAACACACACATTTTAGTTGACAAAGTCATAATTCACATCCACCAGTCATTTACAGTCACAAGATTAAATGTTAAAATTTCATCCATATTGACCATTTTGGGATCGTTCGACATGTCCGGAGTCATCGTTTTTCATCCGAAAATTGATTTTTTGGACTGTACCAAAAAGGATTCAAAATGTCAATTGGATCGTGCCTCATGTTGAATAACCACTTTTTAAACCCTCACAGTCACCAAAATTGCTACTTTTACAGAGTTTTGCTTACTCAAAAGCTTCAATTTTGAACCATTTCAGGCACAGAAATGACTTTAAACACACTTATTTTAGTTGACAAAGTCATAATTCACATCCAACAGTCATTTAGAGTCAAAAGATTAAATGTTAAAATTTCATCCATATTGACCATTTTAGGATCGTTCGACATGTTCGGAGTCATCGTTTTTCATCCGAAAATTGATTTTTTGGACTGTACCAAAAATGATTCAAAATGTCAATTGGATCGTGCCTCATGTTGAATAACCACTTTTAAACCCTCACAGTGACCAAAATTGCCATTTTTACAGAGTTATGATTACACAAAAGCTTCAATTTTGACCCCTTTGAGGCACAGAAATGACTTAAAACACACTTATTTTAGTTGACAAAGTCATAATTCACATCCAACAGTCATTTACAGTCAAAAGATTAAATGTTAAAATTTCATCCATATTGACCATTTTGGGATCGTTCGACATGTCCGGAGTCATCGTTTTTCATCCGAAAATTGATTTTTTGGACTGTACCAAAAATGATTCAAAATGTCAATTGGATCGTGCCTCATGTTGAATAACCACTTTTTAAACCCTCACAGTCACCAAAATTGCCATTTTTACAGAGTTTTGCTTACTCAAAAGCTTCAATTTTGACCCGTTACAGGCACAGAAACGACTTTAAACACACTTATTTTAGTTGACAAAGTCATAATTCACATCCAACAGTCATTTACAGTCAAAAGATTAAATGTTAAAATTTCATCCATATTGGCCATTTTGGGATCGTTCGACATGTCCGGAGTCATCGTTTTCATCCGAAAATTAATTTTTTGGACTGTACCAAAAATTATTCAAAATGTCAATTGGATCGTGCCTCATGTTGAATAACCACTTTTTAAACCCTCAGAGTGACCAAAATTGCCATTTTTACAGAGTTTTGCTTACCTAAAAGCTTCAATTTTGACCCGTTTCAGGCACAGAAATGACTTTAAACACACTTATTTTAGTTGACAAAGTCATAATTCACGTCCAACAGTCATTTAGAGTCAAAAGATTAAATGTTAAAATTTCATCCATATTGACCATTTTGGGATCGTTCGACATGTCCGGAGTCATCGTTTTTCATCCGAAAATTGATTTTTTGGACTGTACCAAAAATTATTCAAAATGTCTATTGGATCGTGCCTCATGTTGAATAACCACTTTTTAAACCCTCACAGTCACCAAAATTGCTACTTTTACAGAGTTTTGCTTAGTCAAAAGCTTCAATTTTGAACCATTTCAGGCACAGAAATGACTTTAAACACACTTATTTTAGTTGACAAAGTCATAATTCACATCCAACAGTCATTTAGAGTCAAAAGATTAAATGTTAAAATTTCATCCATATTGACCATTTTGGGATCGTTCGACATGTCCGGAGTCATCGTTTTTCATCCGAAAATTGATTTTTTGGACTGTACTAAAAATGATTCAAAATGTCAATTGGATCGTGCCTCATGTTGAATAACCACTTTTAAAGCCTCAGAGTGACCAAAATTGCCATTTTTACAGAGTTATGATTACTCAAAAGCTTCAATTTTGACCCCTTTGAGGCACAGAAATGACTTAAAAACACACTTATTTTAGTTGACAAAGTCATAATTCACATCCAACAGTCATTTACAGTCAAAAGATTAAATGTTAAAATTTCATCCATATTGACCATTTTGGATCGTTCGACATGTCCGGAGTCATCGTTTTTCATCCGAAAATTGATTTTTTGGACTGTACCAAAAATGATTCAAAATGTCAATTGGATCATGCCTCATGTTGAATAACCACTTTTTAAAGCCTCACAGTGACCAAAATTGCCATTTTTACAGAGTTTTGATTACTCAAAAGCTTCATTTTTGACCCCTTTGAGGCACAGAAATGACTTTAAACACACTTATTTTAGTTGACAAAGTCATAATTCACATCCACCAGTCATTTACAGTCAAAAGATTAAATGTAAAATTTCATCCATATTGACCATTTTGGGATCGTTCGACATGTCCGGAGTCATCGTTTTTCATCCGAAAATTGATTTTTTGGACTGTACCAAAAAGGATTCAAAATGTCAATTGGATCGTGCCTCATGTTGAATAACCACTTTTAAACCCTCACAGTCACCAAAATTGCTACTTTTACAGAGTTTTGCTTACTCAAAAGCTTCAATTTTGAACCATTTCAGGCACAGAAATGACTTTAAACACACTTATTTTAGTTGACAAAGTCATAATTCACATCCAACAGTCATTTAGAGTCAAAAGATTAAATGTTAAAATTTCATCCATATTGACCATTTTGGATCGTTCGACATGTCCGGAGTCATCGTTTTTCATCCGAAAATTGATTTTTGGACTGTACCAAAAATGATTCAAAATGTCAATTGGATCGTGCCTCATGTTGAATAACCACTTTTTAAACCCTCACAGTCACCAAAATTGCCATTTTTACAGAGTTTTGCTTACTCAAAAGCTTCAATTTTGACCCGTTTCAGGCACAGAAATGACTTTAAACACACTTATTTTAGTTGACAAAGTCATAATTCACATCCAACAGTCATTTACAGTCAAAAGATTAAATGTTAAAATTTCATCCATATTGGCCATTTTGGGATCGTTCGACATGTCCGGAGTCATCGTTTTCATCCGAAAATTGATTTTTTGGACTGTACCAAAAATGATTCAAAATGTCAATTGGATCGTGCCTCATGTTGAATAACCACTTTTTAAACCCTCAGAGTGACCAAAATTGCCATTTTTACAGAGTTTTGCTTACCTAAAAGCTTCAATTTTGACCCGTTTCAGGCACAGAAATGACTTTAAACACACTTATTTTAGTTGACAAAGTCATAATTCACGTCCAACAGTCATTTAGAGTCAAAAGATTAAATGTTAAAATTTCATCCATATTGACCATTTTGGGATCGTTCGACATGTCCGGAGTCATCGTTTTTCATCCGAAAATTGATTTTTTGGACTGTACCAAAAATTATTCAAAATGTCAATTGGATCGTGCCTCATGTTGAATAACCACTTTTAAACCCTCACAGTGACCAAAATTGCCATTTTTACAGAGTTATGATTACACAAAAGCTTCAATTTTGACCCCTTTGAGGCACAGAAATGACTTAAAACACACTTATTTTAGTTGACAAAGTCATAATTCACATCCAACAGTCATTTACAGTCAAAAGATTAAATGTTAAAATTTCATCCATATTGACCATTTTGGGATCGTTCGACATGTCCGGAGTCATCGTTTTTCATCCGAAAATTGATTTTTTGGACTGTACCAAAAATGATTCAAAATGTCAATTGGATCGTGCCTCATGTTGAATAACCACTTTTTAAAGCCTCACAGTGACCAAAATTGCCATTTTTACAGAGTTTTGATTACTCAAAAGCTTCATTTTTGACCCCTTTGAGGCACAGAAATGACTTTAAACACACTTATTTTAGTTGACAAAGTCATAATTCACATCCACCAGTCATTTACAGTCAAAAGATTAAATGTTAAAATTTCATCCATATTGACCATTTTGGGATCGTTCGACATGTCCGGAGTCATCGTTTTTCATCCGAAAATTGATTTTTTGGACTGTACCAAAAAAGATTCAAAATGTCAATTGGATCGTTCCTCATGTTGAATAACCACTTTTTAAACCCTTACAGTCACCAAAATTGCCTCTTTTACAGAGTTTTGCTTACTCAAAAGCTTCAATTTTGAACCATTTCAGGCACAGAAATGACTTTAAACACACTTATTTTAGTTGACAAAGTCATAATTCACATCCAACAGTCATTTAGAGTCAAAAGATAAAATGTTAAAATTTCATCCATATTGGCCATTTTGGGATCGTTGGACATGTCCGGAGTCATCGTTTTCATCCGAAAATTGATTTTTTGGACTGTACCAAAAATGATTCAAATGTCAATTGGATCGTGCCTCATGTTGAATAACCACTTTTTAAAGCCTCAGAGTGACCAAAATTGCCATTTTTACAGAGTTTTGATTACTCAAAAGATTCAATTTTGAACCCTTTGAGGCACAGAAATGACTTTAAACACACTTATTTTAGTTGACAAAGTCATAATTCACATCCACCAGTCATTTACAGTCAAAAGATTAAATGTTAAAATTTCATCCATATTGACCATTTTGGGATCGTTCAACATGTCCGGAGTCATCGTTTTTCATCCGAAAATTTATTTTTTGGACTGTACCAAAAATGATTCAAAATGTCAATTGGATCGTGCCTCATGTTGAATAACCACTTTTTAATCCCTCACAGTGACCAAAATTGCCATATTTACAGAGTTATGATTACTCAAAAGCTTCAATTTTGACCCCTTTGAGGCACAGAAATGACTTAAAACACACTTATTTTAGTTGACAAAGTCATAATTCACATCCAACAGTCATTTAGAGTCAAAAGATTAAATGTTAAAATTTCATAATTATAGACCATTTTGGGAACGTTCAACAGGTCCGGAGTCATCGTTTTTCATCCGGAAATTGATTTTTTGGACCGTACCAAAAATGATTCAAAATGTCAATTGGGTCGTGCCTCATGTTGAATAACCACTTTTTAAACCCTCACAGTGACCAAAATTGCCATTTTTACAGAGTTTTGATTACTCAAAAGCTTCAATTTTGACCCGTTTCAGGCACAGAAATGACTTTAAACACACTTATTTTAGTTGACAAAGTCATAATTCACATCCAACAGTCATTTACAGTCAAAAGATTGAATGTTCAAATTTCATCCATTTTGACCATTTTGGGATCGTTCGACATGTCCGGAGTCATCGTTTTTCATCCGAAAATTGATTTTTTGGACTGTACCAAAAAATTATTCAAAATGTCAATTGGATCGTGCCTCATGTTGAATAACCACTTTTAAACCCTCACAGTGACCAAAATTGCCATTTTTACAGAGTTATGATTACTCAAAAGCTTCAATTTTTGACCCCTTTGAGGCACAGAAATGACTTAAAACACACTTATTTTTAGTTGACAAAGTCCTAATTCACATCCAACAGTCATTTAAAGTCAAAAGATTAAATGTTAAAATTTCATCCATATTGACCATTTTGGGATCAATCGACATGTCCGGAGTCATCGTTTTTCATCCGAAAATTGATTTTTTGGACTGTACCAAAAATGATTCAAAATGTCAATTGGATCGTGCCTCATGTTGAATAACCACTTTTTAAAGCCTCACAGTGACCAAAATTGCCACTTTTACAGAGTTTTGCTTACTCAAAAGCTTCAATTTTGAACCATTTCAGGCACAGAAATGACTTTAAACACACTTATTTTAGTTGACAAAGTCATAATTCACATCCAACAGTCATTTACAGTCAAAAGATTGAATGTTAAAATTTCATCCATATTGACCATTTTGGATCGTTCAACATGTCCGGAGTCATCGTTTTTCATCCGAAAATTGATTTTTTGGACTGTACCAAAAATGATTCAAAATGTCAATTGGATCGTGCCTCATGTTGAATAACCACTTTTTAAACCCTCAGAGTGACCAAAATTGCCATTTTTACAGAGTTTTGCTTACTCAAAAGCTTCAATTTTGACCCGTTTCAGGCACAGAAATGACTTTAAACACACTTATTTTAGTAAACAAAGTCATAATTCACATCCAACAGTCATTTACAGTCAAAAGATTAAATGTTAAAATTTCATCCATATTGGCCATTTTGGGATCGTTCGACATGTCCGGAGTCATCGTTTTCATCCGAAAATTGATTTTTTGGACTGTACCAAAAATGATTCAAAATGTCAATTGGATCGTGCCTCATGTTGAATAACCACTTTTTAAACCCTCACAGTGACCAAAATTGCCATTTTTACAGAGTTTTGCTTACTCAAAAGCTTCAATTTTGACCCCTTTGAGGCACAGAAATGACTTTAAACACACTTATTTTAGTTGACAAAGTCCTAATTCACATCCAACAGTCATTTACAGTCAAAAGATTAAATGTTAAAATTTCATCCATATTGACCATTTTGGGATCGTTCGACATGTCCGGAGTCATTGTTTTTCATCCGAAAATTGATTTTTTGGACTGTACCAAAAATTATTCAAAATGTCAATTGGATCGTGCCTCATGTTGAATAACCACTTTTAAACCCTCACAGTGACCAAAATTGCCATTTTTACAGAGTTATGATTACACAAAAGCTTCAATTTTGACCCCTTTGAGGCACAGAAATGACTTAAAACACACTTATTTTAGTTGACAAAGTCATAATTCACATCCAACAGTCATTTACAGTCAAAAGATTAAATGTTAAAATTTCATCCATATTGACCATTTTGGGATCGTTCGACATGTCCGGAGTCATCGTTTTTCATCCGAAAATTGATTTTTTAGACTGTACCAAAAATGATTCAAAATGTCAATTGGATCGTGCCTCATGTTGAATAACCACTTTTTAAAGCCTCACAGTGACCAAAATTGCCATTTTTACAGAGTTTTGATTACTCAAAAGCTTCATTTTTGACCCCTTTGAGGCACAGAAATGACTTTAAACACACTTATTTTAGTTGACAAAGTCATAATTCACATCCAACAGTCATTTAGAGTCAAAAGATAAAATGTTAAAATTTCATCCATATTGGCCATTTTGGGATCGTTGGACATGTCCGGAGTCATCGTTTTCATCCGAAAATTGATTTTTTGGACTGTACCAAAAATGATTCAAAATGTCAATTGGATCGTTCCTCATGTTGAATAACCACTTTTTAAACCCTTACAGTCACCAAAATTGCCTCTTTTACAGAGTTTTGCTTACTCAAAAGCTTCAATTTTGAACCATTTCAGGCACAGAAATGACTTTAAACACACTTATTTTAGTTGACAAAGTCATAATTCACATCCAACCGTCATTTAGAGTCAAAAGATAAAATGTTAAAATTTCATCCATATTGGCCATTTTGGGATCGTTGGACATGTCCGGAGTCATCGTTTTCATCCGAAAATTGATTTTTTGGACTGTACCAAAAATGATTCAAAATGTCAATTGGATCGTGCCTCATGTTGAATAACCACTTTTTAAAGCCTCAGAGTGACCAAAATTGCCATTTTTACAGAGTTTTGATTACTCAAAAGATTCAATTTTGAACCCTTTGAGGCACAGAAATGACTTTAAACACACTTATTTTAGTTGACAAAGTCATAATTCACATCCACCAGTCATTTACAGTCAAAAGATTAAATGTTAAAATTTCATCCATATTGACCATTTTGGGATCGTTCAACATGTCCGGAGTCATCGTTTTTCATCCGAAAATTTATTTTTTGGACTGTACCAAAAATGATTCAAAATGTCAATTGGATCGTGCCTCATGTTGAATAACCACTTTTTAATCCCTCACAGTGACCAAAATTGCCATATTTACAGAGTTATGATTACTCAAAAGCTTCAATTTTGACCCCTTTGAGGCACAGAAATGACTTAAAACACACTTATTTTAGTTGACAAAGTCATAATTCACATCCAACAGTCATTTAGAGTCAAAAGATTAAATGTTAAAATTTCATAATTATAGACCATTTTGGGAACGTTCAACAGGTCCGGAGTCATCGTTTTTCATCCGGAAATTGATTTTTTGGACCGTACCAAAAATGATTCAAAATGTCAATTGGGTCGTGCCTCATGTTGAATAACCACTTTTTAAACCCTCACAGTGACCAAAATTGCCATTTTTACAGAGTTTTGATTACTCAAAAGCTTCAATTTTGACCCGTTTCAGGCACAGAAATGACTTTAAACACACTTATTTTAGTTGACAAAGTCATAATTCACATCCAACAGTCATTTACAGTCAAAAGATTGAATGTTCAAATTTCATCCATTTTGACCATTTTGGGATCGTTCGACATGTCCGGAGTCATCGTTTTTCATCCGAAAATTGATTTTTTGGACTGTACCAAAAATTATTCAAAATGTCAATTGGATCGTGCCTCATGTTGAATAACCACTTTTAAACCCTCACAGTGACCAAAATTGCCATTTTTACAGAGTTATGATTACTCAAAAGCTTCAATTTTGACCCCTTTGAGGCACAGAAATGACTTAAAACACACTTATTTTAGTTGACAAAGTCCTAATTCACATCCAACAGTCATTTAAAGTCAAAAGATTAAATGTTAAAATTTCATCCATATTGACCATTTTGGGATCAATCGACATGTCCGGAGTCATCGTTTTTCATCCGAAAATTGATTTTTTGGACTGTACCAAAAATGATTCAAAATGTCAATTGGATCGTGCCTCATGTTGAATAACCACTTTTTAAAGCCTCACAGTGACCAAAATTGCCACTTTTACAGAGTTTTGCTTACTCAAAAGCTTCAATTTTGAACCATTTCAGGCACAGAAATGACTTTAAACACACTTATTTTAGTTGACAAAGTCATAATTCACATCCAACAGTCATTTACAGTCAAAAGATTGAATGTTAAAATTTCATCCATATTGACCATTTTGGGATCGTTCAACATGTCCGGAGTCATCGTTTTTCATCCGAAAATTGATTTTTTGGACTGTACCAAAAATGATTCAAAATGTCAATTGGATCGTGCCTCATGTTGAATAACCACTTTTTAAACCCTCAGAGTGACCAAAATTGCCATTTTTACAGAGTTTTGCTTACTCAAAAGCTTCAATTTTGACCCGTTTCAGGCACAGAAATGACTTTAAACACACTTATTTTAGTAAACAAAGTCATAATTCACATCCAACAGTCATTTACAGTCAAAAGATTAAATGTTAAAATTTCATCCATATTGGCCATTTTGGGATCGTTCGACATGTCCGGAGTCATCGTTTTCATCCGAAAATTGATTTTTTGGACTGTACCAAAAATGATTCAAAATGTCAATTGGATCGTGCCTCATGTTGAATAACCACTTTTTAAACCCTCACAGTGACCAAAATTGCCATTTTTACAGAGTTTTGCTTACTCAAAAGCTTCAATTTTGACCCCTTTGAGGCACAGAAATGACTTTAAACACACTTATTTTAGTTGACAAAGTCCTAATTCACATCCAACAGTCATTTACAGTCAAAAGATTAAATGTTAAAATTTCATCCATATTGACCATTTTGGGATCGTTCGACATGTCCGGAGTCATTGTTTTTCATCCGAAAATTGATTTTTTGGACTGTACCAAAAATGATTCAAAATGTCAATTGGATCGTGCCTCATGTTGAATAACCACTTTTTAAACCCTCACAGTGACCAAAATTGCCATTTTTACAGAGTTTTGCTTACTCAAAAGCTTCAATTTTGAACCATTTCAGGCACAGAAATGACTTTAAACACACTTATTTTAGTTGACAAAGTCATAATTCACATCCACCAGTCATTTACAGTCAAAAGATTAAATGTTAAAATTTCATCCATATTGACCATTTTGGGATCGTTCGACATGTCCGGAGTCATCGTTTTTCATCCGAAAATTGATTTTTTGGACTGTACCAAAAAGGATTCAAAATGTCAATTGGATCGTGCCTCATGTTGAATAACCACTTTTTAAACCCTCACAGTCACCAAAATTGCCTCTTTTACAGAGTTTTGCTTACTCAAAAGCTTCAATTTTGAACCATTTCAGGCACAGAAATGACTTTAAACACACTTATTTTAGTTGACAAAGTCATAATTCACATCCAACAGTCATTTAGAGTCAAAAGATTAAATGTTAAAATTTCATCCATATTGACCATTTTGGGATCGTTCGACATGTCCGGAGTCATCGTTTTTCATCCGAAAATTGATTTTTTGGACTGTACCAAAAATGATTCAAAATGTCAATTGAATCGTGCCTCATGTTGAATAACCACTTTTTAAACCCTCACAGTCACCAAAACTGCCATTTTTACAGAGTTTTGATTACTCAAAAGCTTCAATTTTGACCCGTTTCAGGCACAGAAATGACTTTAAACACACTTATTTTAGTTGACAAAGTCCTAATTCACATCCAACAGTCATTTACAGTCAAAAGATTAAATGTTAAAATTTAATCCATATTGACCATTTTGGGATCGTTCGACTTGTCCGGAGTCATCGTTTTTCATCCGAAAATTGATTTTTGGACTGTACCAAAAATGATTCAAAATGTCAATTGGATCGTGCCTCATGTTGAATAACCACTTTTTAAACCCTCAGAGTGACCAAAATTGCCATTTTTACAGAGTTTTGCTTACTCAAAAGCTTCAATTTTGACCCGTTTCAGGCACAGAAATGACTTTAAACACACTTATTTTAGTTGACAAAGTCCTAATTCACATCCAACAGTCATTTACAGTCAAAAGATTAAATGTTAAAATTTCATCTATATTGGCCATTTTGGGATCGTTCGACATGTCCGGAGTCATCGTTTTCATCCGAAAATTGATTTTTTGGACTGTACCAAAAATGATTCAAAATGTCAATTGGATCGTGCCTCATGTTGAATAACCACTTTTTAAACCCTCAGAGTGACCAAAATTGCCATTTTTACAGAGTTTTGCTTACTCAAAAGCTTCAATTTTGACCCGTTTCAGGCACAGAAATGACTTTAAACACACTTATTTTAGTTGACAAAGTCATAATTCACATCCAACAGTCATTTAGAGTCAAAAGATTAAATGTACAAATTTCATCCATATTGACCATTTTGGGATCGTTCGACATGTCCGGAGTCATCGTTTTTCATCCGAAAATTGATTTTTTGAACTGTACCAAAAATGATTCAAAATGTCAATTGGATCGTGCCTCATGTTGAATAACCACTTTTTAAACCCTCACAGTGACCAAAATTGCCATTTTTACAGAGTTATGATTACTCAAAAGCTTCAATTTTGACCCCTTTGAGGCACAGAAATGACTTAAAACACACTTATTTTAGTTGACAAAGTCATAATTCACATCCAACAGTCATTTAGAGTCAAAAGATTAAATGTTAAAATTTCATCATTATAGACCATTTTGGGAACGTTCAACAGGTCCGGAGTCATCGTTTTTCATCCGAAAATTCATTTTTTGGACTGTACCAAAAATGATTCAAAATGTCAATTGGATCATGCCTCATGTTGAATACCACTTTTTAAAGCCTCACAGTGACCAAAATTGCCATTTTTACAGAGTTTTGATTACTCAAAAGCTTCAATTTTGACCCGTTTCAGGCACAGAAATGACTTTAAACACACTTATTTTAGTTGACAAAGTCATAATTCACATCCAACAGTCATTTACAGTCAAAAGATTGAATGTTAAAATTTCATCCATATTGACCATTTTGGGATTGTTCGACATGTCCGGAGTCATCGTTTTTCATCCGAAAATTCATTTTTTGGACTGTACCAAAAATGATTCAAAATGTCAATTGGATCGTGCCTCATGTTGAATAACCACTTTTTAAAGCCTCACAGTGACCAAAATTGCCATTTTTACAGAGTTTTGATTACTCAAAAGCTTCAATTTTGACCCGTTTCAGGCACAGAAATGACTTTAAACACACTTATTTTAGTTGACAAAGTCATAATTCACATCCAACAGTCATTTACAGTCAAAAGATTGAATGTTCAAATTTCATCCATTTTGACCATTTTGGGATCGTTCGACATGTCCGGAGTCATCGTTTTTCATCCGAAAATTGATTTTTTGGACTGTACCAAAAATGATTCAAAATGTCAATTGGATCGTGCCTCATGTTGAATAACCACTTTTAAACCCTCACAGTGACCAAAATTGCCATTTTTACAGAGTTATGATTACTCAAAAGCTTCAATTTTGACCCATTTGAGGCACAGAAATGACTTAAAACACACTTATTTTAGTTGACAAAGTCATAATTCACATCCAACAGTCATTTAGAGTCAAAAGATTAAATGTTAAAATTTCATCATTATAGACCATTTTGGGAACGTTCAACAGGTCCGGAGTCATCGTTTTTCATCCGGAAATTGATTTTTTGGACCGTACCAAAAATGATTCAAAATGTCAATTGGGTCGTGCCTCATGTTGAATAACCACTTTTTAAACCCTCAGAGTGACCAAAATTGCCATTTTTACAGAGTTTTGCTTACTCAAAAGCTTCAATTTTGACCCGTTTCAGGCACAGAAATGACTTTAAACACACTTATATTAGTTGACAAAGTCATAATTCACATCCAACAGTCATTTACAGTCAAAAGATTGAATGTTCAAATTTCATCCATATTGACCATTTTGGGATCGTTCGACATGTCCGGAGTCATCGTTTTTCATCCGAAAATTCATTTTTTGGACTGTACCAAAAATGATTCAAAATGTCAATTGGATCGTGCCTCATGTTGAATAACCACTTTTTAAAGCCTCACAGTGACCAAAATTGCCATTTTTACAGAGTTTTGCTTACTCAAAAGCTTCAATTTTGACCCGTTTCAAGCACAGAAATGACTTTAAACACACTTATTTTAGTTGACAAAGTCATAATTCACATCCACCAGTCATTTACAGTCAAAAGATTAAATGTTAAAATTTCATCCATATTGACCATTTTGGGATCGTTCGACATGTCCGGAGTCATCGTTTTTCATCCGAAAATTGATTTTTGGACTGTACCAAAAAGGATTCAAAATGTCAATTGGATCGTTCCTCATGTTGAATAACCACTTTTTAAACCCTTACAGTCACCAAAATTGCCTCTTTTACAGAGTTTTGCTTACTCAAAAGCTTCAATTTTGAACCATTTCAGGCACAGAAATGACTTTAAACACACTTATTTTAGTTGACAAAGTCATAATTCACATCCAACAGTCATTTAGAGTCAAAAGATTAAATGTTAAAATTTCATCCCTATTGACCATTTTGGGATCGTTCGACATGTCCGGAGTCATCGTTTTTCATCCGAAAATTGATTTTTTGGACTGTACCAAAAATGATTCAAAATGTCAATTGGATCGTGCCTCATGTTGAATAACCACTTTTTAAAGCCTCACAGTGACCAAAATTGCCATTTTTACAGAGTTTTGATTACTCAAAAGCTTCAATTTTGACCCCTTTGAGGCACAGAAATGACTTTAAACACACTTATTTTAGTTGACAAAGTCATAATTCACATCCAACAGTCATTTACAGTCAAAAGATTAAATGTTAAAATTTCATCCATATTGACCATTTTGGGATCGTTCGACATGTCCGGAATCATCGTTTTTCATCCGAAAATTGATTTTTTGGACTGTACCAAAAATGATTCAAAATGTCAATTGGATCGTGCATGTTGAATAACCACTTTTTAAACCCTCACAGTCACCAAAATTGCTTCTTTTACAGAGTTTTGCTTACTCAAAAGCTTCAATTTTGAACCATTTCAGGCACAGAAATGACTTTAAACACACTTATTTTAGTTGACAAAGTCATAATTCACATCCAACAGTCATTTAGAGTCAAAAGATTAAATGTTAAAATTTCATCCATATTGACCATTTTGGGATCGTTCGACATGTCCGGAGTCATCGTTTTTCATCCGAAAATTGATTTTTTGGACTGTACCAAAAATGATTAAAAATGTCAATTGGATCGTGCCTCATGTTCAATGACCACTTTTTAAAGCCTCACAGTGACCAAAATTGCCATTTTTACAGAGTTATGATTACTCAAAAGCTTCAATTTTGACCCCTTTGAGGCACAGAAATGACTTAAAACACACTTATTTTAGTTGACAAAGTCATAATTCACATCCAACAGTCATTTAGAGTCAAAAGATTAAATGTTAAAATTTCATCCATATTGACCATTTTGGGATCGTTCGACATGTCCGGAGTCATCGTTTTTCATCCGAAAATTCATTTTTTGGACTGTGCCAAAAATGATTCAAAATGTCAATTGGATCGTGCCTCATGTTGAATAACCACTTTTTAAACCCTCACAGTCACCAAAATTGCCATTTTTACAGAGTTTTGATTACTCAAAAGCTTCAATTTTGACCCGTTTCAGGCACAGAAATGACTTTAAACACACTTATTTTAGTTGACAAAGTCCTAATTCACATCCAACAGTCATTTACAGTCAAAAGATTAAATGTTAAAATTTCATCCATATTGACCATTTTGGGATCGTTCAACATGTCCGGAGTCATCGTTTTTCATCCGAAAATTGATTTTTTGGACTGTACCAAAAAGGATTCAAAATGTCAATTGGATCGTGCCTCATGTTGAATAACCACTTTTTAAAGCCTCACAGTGACCAAAATTGCCATTTTTACAGAGTTTTGATTACTCAAAAGCTTCAATTTTGACCCGTTTCAGGCACAGAAATGACTTTAAACACACTTATTTTAGTTGACAAAGTCATAATTCACATCCACCAGTCATTTACAGTCAAAAGATTAAATGTTAAAATTTCATCCATATTGACCATTTTGGGATTGTTCGACATGTCCGGAGTCATCGTTTTCATCCGAAAATTGATTTTTTGGACTGTACCAAAATTGATTCAAAATGTCAATTGGATCGTGCCTCATGTTGAATAACCACTTTTTAATCCCTCAGAGTGACCAAAATTGCCATTTTTACAGAGTTTTGCTTACTCAAAAGCTTCAATTTTGACCCGTTTCAGGCACAGAAATGACTTTAAACGCACTTATTTTAGTTGACAAAGTCATAATTCACATCCAACAGTCATTTAGAGTCAAAAGATTAAATGTTAAAATTTCATCCATATTGACCATTTTGGGATCGTTCGACATGTCCGGAGTCATCGTTTTTCATCCGAAAACTGATTTTTTGGACTGTACCAAAAATGATTCAAAATGTCAATTGGATCGTGCCTCATGTTGAATAACCACTTTTTAAACCCTCACAGTGACCAAAATTGCCATTTTTACAGAGTTATGATTACTCAAAAGCTTCAATTTTGACCCGTTTCAGGCACAGAAATGACTTTAAACACACTTATTTTAGTTGACAAAGTCATAATTCACATCCAACAGTCATTTACAGTCAAAAGATTGAATGTTAAAATTTCATCCATATTGACCATTTTGGGATTGTTCGACATGTCCGGAGTCATCGTTTTTCATCCGAAAATTCATTTTTTGGACTGTACCAAAAATGATTCAAAATGTCAATTGGATCGTGCCTCATGTTGAATAACCACTTTTTAAAGCCTCACAGTGACCAAAATTGCCATTTTTACAGAGTTTTGATTACTCAAAAGCTTCAATTTTGACCCGTTTCAGGCACAGAAATGACTTTAAACACACTTATTTTAGTTGACAAAGTCATAATTCACATCCAACAGTCATTTACAGTCAAAAGATTGAATGTTCAAATTTCATCCATTTTGACCATTTTGGGATCGTTCGACATGTCCGGAGTCATCGTTTTTCATCCGAAAATTGATTTTTTGGACTGTACCAAAAATGATTCAAAATGTCAATTGGATCGTGCCTCATGTTGAATAACCACTTTTAAACCCTCACAGTGACCAAAATTGCCATTTTTACAGAGTTATGATTACTCAAAAGCTTCAATTTTGACCCATTTGAGGCACAGAAATGACTTAAAACACACTTATTTTAGTTGACAAAGTCATAATTCACATCCAACAGTCATTTAGAGTCAAAAGATTAAATGTTAAAATTTCATCATTATAGACCATTTTGGGAACGTTCAACAGGTCCGGAGTCATCGTTTTTCATCCGGAAATTGATTTTTTGGACCGTACCAAAAATGATTCAAAATGTCAATTGGGTCGTGCCTCATGTTGAATAACCACTTTTTAAACCCTCAGAGTGACCAAAATTGCCATTTTTACAGAGTTTTGCTTACTCAAAAGCTTCAATTTTGACCCGTTTCAGGCACAGAAATGACTTTAAACACACTTATATTAGTTGACAAAGTCATAATTCACATCCAACAGTCATTTACAGTCAAAAGATTGAATGTTCAAATTTCATCCATATTGACCATTTTGGGATCGTTCGACATGTCCGGAGTCATCGTTTTTCATCCGAAAATTCATTTTTTGGACTGTACCAAAAATGATTCAAAATGTCAATTGGATCGTGCCTCATGTTGAATAACCACTTTTTAAAGCCTCACAGTGACCAAAATTGCCATTTTTACAGAGTTTTGCTTACTCAAAAGCTTCAATTTTGACCCGTTTCAAGCACAGAAATGACTTTAAACACACTTATTTTAGTTGACAAAGTCATAATTCACATCCACCAGTCATTTACAGTCAAAAGATTAAATGTTAAAATTTCATCCATATTGACCATTTTGGGATCGTTCGACATGTCCGGAGTCATCGTTTTTCATCCGAAAATTGATTTTTGGACTGTACCAAAAAGGATTCAAAATGTCAATTGGATCGTTCCTCATGTTGAATAACCACTTTTTAAACCCTTACAGTCACCAAAATTGCCTCTTTTACAGAGTTTTGCTTACTCAAAAGCTTCAATTTTGAACCATTTCAGGCACAGAAATGACTTTAAACACACTTATTTTAGTTGACAAAGTCATAATTCACATCCAACAGTCATTTAGAGTCAAAAGATTAAATGTTAAAATTTCATCCCTATTGACCATTTTGGGATCGTTCGACATGTCCGGAGTCATCGTTTTTCATCCGAAAATAGATTTTTTGGACTGTACCAAAAATGATTCAAAATGTCAATTGGATCGTGCCTCATGTTGAATAACCACTTTTTAAAGCCTCACAGTGACCAAAATTGCCATTTTTACAGAGTTTTGATTACTCAAAAGCTTCAATTTTGACCCCTTTGAGGCACAGAAATGACTTTAAACACACTTATTTTAGTTGACAAAGTCATAATTCACATCCAACAGTCATTTACAGTCAAAAGATTAAATGTTAAAATTTCATCCATATTGACCATTTTGGGATCGTTCGACATGTCCGGAATCATCGTTTTTCATCCGAAAATTGATTTTTTGGACTGTACCAAAAATGATTCAAAATGTCAATTGGATCGTGCATGTTGAATAACCACTTTTTAAACCCTCACAGTCACCAAAATTGCTTCTTTTACAGAGTTTTGCTTACTCAAAAGCTTCAATTTTGAACCATTTCAGGCACAGAAATGACTTTAAACACACTTATTTTAGTTGACAAAGTCATAATTCACATCCAACAGTCATTTAGAGTCAAAAGATTAAATGTTAAAATTTCATCCATATTGACCATTTTGGGATCGTTCGACATGTCCGGAGTCATCGTTTTTCATCCGAAAATTGATTTTTTGGACTGTACCAAAAATGATTAAAAATGTCAATTGGATCGTGCCTCATGTTCAATGACCACTTTTTAAAGCCTCACAGTGACCAAAATTGCCATTTTTACAGAGTTATGATTACTCAAAAGCTTCAATTTTGACCCCTTTGAGGCACAGAAATGACTTAAAACACACTTATTTTAGTTGACAAAGTCATAATTCACATCCAACAGTCATTTAGAGTCAAAAGATTAAATGTTAAAATTTCATCCATATTGACCATTTTGGGATCGTTCGACATGTCCGGAGTCATCGTTTTTCATCCGAAAATTCATTTTTTGGACTGTGCCAAAAATGATTCAAAATGTCAATTGGATCGTGCCTCATGTTGAATAACCACTTTTTAAACCCTCACAGTCACCAAAATTGCCATTTTTACAGAGTTTTGATTACTCAAAAGCTTCAATTTTGACCCGTTTCAGGCACAGAAATGACTTTAAACACACTTATTTTAGTTGACAAAGTCCTAATTCACATCCAACAGTCATTTACAGTCAAAAGATTAAATGTTAAAATTTCATCCATATTGACCATTTTGGGATCGTTCAACATGTCCGGAGTCATCGTTTTTCATCCGAAAATTGATTTTTTGGACTGTACCAAAAAGGATTCAAAATGTCAATTGGATCGTGCCTCATGTTGAATAACCACTTTTTAAAGCCTCACAGTGACCAAAATTGCCATTTTTACAGAGTTTTGATTACTCAAAAGCTTCAATTTTGACCCGTTTCAGGCACAGAAATGACTTTAAACACACTTATTTTAGTTGACAAAGTCATAATTCACATCCACCAGTCATTTACAGTCAAAAGATTAAATGTTAAAATTTCATCCATATTGACCATTTTGGGATTGTTCGACATGTCCGGAGTCATCGTTTTCATCCGAAAATTGATTTTTTGGACTGTACCAAAATTGATTCAAAATGTCAATTGGATCGTGCCTCATGTTGAATAACCACTTTTTAATCCCTCAGAGTGACCAAAATTGCCATTTTTACAGAGTTTTGCTTACTCAAAAGCTTCAATTTTGACCCGTTTCAGGCACAGAAATGACTTTAAACGCACTTATTTTAGTTGACAAAGTCATAATTCACATCCAACAGTCATTTAGAGTCAAAAGATTAAATGTTAAAATTTCATCCATATTGACCATTTTGGGATCGTTCGACATGTCCGGAGTCATCGTTTTTCATCCGAAAACTGATTTTTTGGACTGTACCAAAAATGATTCAAAATGTCAATTGGATCGTGCCTCATGTTGAATAACCACTTTTTAAACCCTCACAGTGACCAAAATTGCCATTTTTACAGAGTTATGATTACTCAAAAGCTTCAATTTTGACCCCTTTGAGGCACAGAAATGACTTAAAACACACTTATTTTAGTTGACAAAGTCATAATTCACATCCAACAGTCATTTAGAGTCAAAAGATTAAATGTTAAAATTTCATCATTATAGACCATTTTGGGAACGTTCAACAGGTCCGGAGTCATCGTTTTTCATCCGGAAATTGATTTTTTGGACCGTACCAAAAATGATTCAAAATGTCAATTGGGTCGTGCCTCATGTTGAATAACCACTTTTTAAACCCTCAGAGTGACCAAAATTGCCATTTTTACAGAGTTTTGCTTACTCAAAAGCTTCAATTTTGACCCGTTTCAGGCACAGAAATGACTTTAAACACACTTATATTAGTTGACAAAGTCATAATTCACATCCAACAGTCATTTACAGTCAAAAGATTGAATGTTCAAATTTCATCCATATTGACCATTTTGGGATCGTTCGACATGTCCGGAGTCATCGTTTTTCATCCGAAAATTCATTTTTTGGACTGTACCAAAAATGATTCAAAATGTCAATTGGATCGTGCCTCATGTTGAATACCACTTTTTAAAGCCTCACAGTGACCAAAATTGCCATTTTTACAGAGTTTTGATTACTCAAAAGCTTCAATTTTGACCCGTTTCAGGCACAGAAATGACTTTAAACACACTTATTTTAGTTGACAAAGTCCTAATTCACATCCAACAGTCATTTACAGTCAAAAGATTAAATGTTAAAATTTCATCCATATTGACCATTTTGGGATCGTTCGACATGTCCGGAGTCATCGTTTTTCATCCGAAAATTGATTTTTTGGACTGTACCAAAAATGATTCAAAATGTCAATTGGATCGTGCCTCATGTTGAATAACCACTTTTTAAACCCTCACAGTCACCAAAATTGCCATTTTTACAGAGTTTTGCTTACTCAAAAGCTTCAATTTTGACCCGTTTCAGGCACAGAAATGACTTTAAACACACTTATTTTAGTTGACAAAGTCATAATTCACATCCAACAGTCATTTACAGTCAAAAGATTAAATGTTAAAATTTCATCCATATTGGCCATTTTGGGATCGTTCGACATGTCCGGAGTCATCGTTTTCATCCGAAAATTGATTTTTTGGACTGTACCAAAAATGATTCAAAATGTCAATTGGGTCGTGCCTCATGTTGAACAACCACTTTTTAAACCCTCAGAGTTTTGATTACTCAAAAGCTTCAATTTTGACCCGTTTCAGGCACAGAAATGACTTTAAACACACTTATTTTAGTTGACAAAGTCATAATTTACATCCAACAGTCATTTACAGTCAAAAGATTGAATGTTAAAATTTCATCCATATTGACCATTTTGGGATCGTTCGACATGTCCGGAGTCATCGTTTTTCATCCGAAAATTCATTTTTTGGACTGTACCAAAAATGATTCAAAATGTCAATTGGATCGTGCCTCATGTTGAATAACCACTTTTTAAAGCCTCACAGTGACCAAAATTGCCATTTTTACAGAGTTTTGATTACTCAAAAGCTTCAATTTTGACCCGTTTCAGGCACAGAAATGACTTTAAACACACTTATTTTAGTTGACAAAGTCATAATTCACATCCAACAGTCATTTAGAGTCAAAAGATTAAATGTTAAAATTTCATCCATATTGACCATTTTGGGATCGTTCGACATGTCCGGAGTCATCGTTTTTCATCCGAAAATTGATTTTTTGGACTGTACCAAAAATGATTCAAAATGTCAATTGGATCGTGCCTCATGTTGAATAACCACTTTTTAAAGCCTCACAGTGACCAAAATTGCCATTTTTACAGAGTTTTGATTACTCAAAAGCTTCGATTTTGACCCCTTTGAGGCACAGAAATGACTTTAAACACACTTATTTTAGTTGACAAAGTCATAATTCACATCCACCAGTCATTTACAGTCAAAAGATTAAATGTTAAAATTTCATCCATATTGACCATTTTGGGACCGTTCGACATGTCCGGAGTCATCGTTTTTCATCCGAAAATTGATTTTTTGGACTGTACCAAAAAGGATTCAAAATGTCAATTGGATCGTGCCTCATGTTGAATAACCACTTTTTAAACCCTCACAGTGACCAAAATTGCCTCTTTTACAGAGTTTTGCTTACTCAAAAGCTTCACTTTTGAACCATTTCAGGCACAGAAATGACTTTAAACACACTTATTTTAGTTGACAAAGTCATAATTCACATCCAACAGTCATTTAGAGTCAAAAGATTAAATGTTAAAATTTCATCCATATTGACCATTTTGGGATCCGGAGTCATCGTTTTTCATCCGAAAATTGATTTTTTGGACTGTACCACAAATGAATCAAAATGTCAATTGGATCGTGCCTCATGTTGAATAACCACTTTTTAAACCCTCAGAGTGACCAAAATTGCCATTTTTACAGAGTTTTGCTTACTCAAAAGCTTCAATTTTGACCCGTTTCAGGCACAGAAATGACTTTAAACACACTTATTTTAGTTGACAAAGTCATAATTCACATCCAACAGTCATTTACAGTCAAAAGATTGAATGTTAAAATTTCATCCATATTGACCATTTTGGGATCGTTCGACATGTCCGGAGTCATCGTTTTTCATCCGAAAATTCATTTTTTGGACTGTGCCAAAAATGATTCAAAATGTCAATTGGATCGTGCCTCATGTTGAATAACCACTTTTTAAACCCTCACAGTAACCAAAATTACCATTTTTACAGAGTTTTGATTACTCAAAAGCTTCAATTTTGACCCGTTTCAGGCACAGAAATGACTTTAAACACACTTATTTTAGTTGACAAAGTCCTAATTCACATCCAACAGTCATTTACAGTCAAAAGATTAAATGTTAAAATTTCATCCATATTGACCATTTTGGGTTCGTTCGACATGTCCGGAGTCATCGTTTTTCATCCGAAAATTGATTTTTTGGACTGTACCAAAAAGGATTCAAAATGTCAATTGGATCGTGCCTCATGTTGAATAACCACTTTTTAAACCCTCACAGTCACCAAAATTGCCACTTTTACAGAGTTTTGCTTACTCAAAAGCTTCAATTTTGAACCATTTCAGGCACAGAAATGACTTTAAACACACTTATTTTAGTTGACAAAGTCATAATTCACACCCAACAGTCATTTACAGTCAAAAGATTTAATGTTAAAATTTAATCCATATTGACCATTTTGGGATCGTTCGACTTGTCCGGAGTCATTGTTTTTCATCCGAAAATTGATTTTTTGGACTGTACCAAAAATGATTCAAAATGTCAATTGGATCGTGCCTCATGTTGAATAACCACTTTTTAAAGCCTCACAGTGACCAAAATTGCCATTTTTACAGAGTTTTGATTACTCAAAAGCTTCAATTTTGACCCGTTTCAGGCACAGAAATGACTTTAAACACACTTATTTTAGTTGACAAAGTCCTAATTCACATCCAACAGTCATTTACAGTCAAAAGATTAAATGTTAAAATTTCATCCATATTGACCATTTTGGGATCGTTCGACATGTCCGGAGTCATCGTTTTTCATCCGAAAATTGATTTTTTGGACTGTACCAAAAATGATTCAAAATGTCAACTGGATCGTGCCTCATGTTGAATAACCACTTTTTAAAGCCTCACAGTGACCAAAATTGCCATTTTTACAGAGTTTTGATTACTCAAAAGCTTCAATTTTGACCCCTTTGAGGCACAGAAATGACTTTAAACACACTTATTTTAGTTGACAAAGTCATAATTCACATCCACCAGTCATTTACAGTCAAAAGATTAAATGTTAAAATTTCATCCATATTGACCATTTTGGGATCGTTCGACATGTCCGGAGTCATTGTTTTTCATCCGAAAATTGATTTTTTGGACTGTACCAAAAATGATTCAAAATGTCAATTGGATCGTGCCTCATGTTGAATAACCACTTTTTAAAGCCTCACAGTGACCAAAATTGCCATTTTTACAGAGTTTTGCTTACTCAAAAGCTTCAATTTTGAACCATTTCAGGCACAGAAATGACTTTAAACACACTTATTTTAGTTGACAAAGTCATAATTCACATCCAACAGTCATTTAGATTCAAAAGATTAAATGTTAAAATGTCATCATTATAGACCATTTTGGGAACGTTCAACAGGTCCGGAGTCATCGTTTTTCATCCGGAAATTGATTTTTGGACTGTACCAAAAATGATTCAAAATGTCAATTGGGTCGTGCCTCATGTTGAACAACCACTTTTTAAACCCTCAGAGTGACCAAAATTGCCATTTTTACAGAGTTTTGCTTACTCAAAAGCTTCAATTTTGACCCGTTTTAGGCACAGAAATGACTTTAAACACACTTATTTTAGTTGACAAAGTCATAATTTACATCCAACAGTCATTTACAGTCAAAAGATTGAATGTTAAAATTTCATCCATATTGACCATTTTGGGATCGTTCGACATGTCCGGAGTCATCGTTTTTCATCCGAAAATTCATTTTTTGGACTGTACCAAAAATGATTCAAAATGTCAATTGGATCGTGCCTCATGTTGAATAACCACTTTTTAAAGCCTCACAGTGACCAAAATTGCCATTTTTACAGAGTTTTGATTACTCAAAAGCTTCAATTTTGACCCGTTTCAGGCACAGAAATGACTTTAAACACACTTATTTTAGTTGACAAAGTCATAATTCACATCCAACAGTCATTTACAGTCAAAAGATTACATTTTAAAATTTCATCCATATTGACCATTTTGGGATTGTTCGACATGTCCGGAGTCATCGTTTTTCATCCGAAAATTGATTTTTTGGACTGTACCAAAAATGATTCAAAATGTCAATTGGATCGTGCCTCATGTTCAATGACCACTTTTTAAACCCTCACAGTGACCAACATTGCCATTTTTACAGAGTTATGATTACTCAAAAGCTTCAATTTTGACCCCTTTGAGGCACAGAAATGACTTAAAACACACTTATTTTAGTTGACAAAGTCATAATTCACATCCAACAGTCATTTAGAGTCAAAAGATTAAATGTTAAAATTTCATCCATATTGACCATTTTGGGATCGTTCGACATGTCCGGAGTCATCGTTTTTCATCCGAAAATTGATTTTTTGGACTGTACCAAAAATGATTCAAAATGTCAATTGGATCATGCCTCATGTTGAATAACCACTTTTTAAAGCCTCACAGTGACCAAAATTGCCATTTTTACAGAGTTTTGATTACTCAAAAGCTTCAATTTTGACCCCTTTGAGGCACAGAAATGACTTTAAACACACTTATTTTAGTTGACAAAGTCATAATTCACATCCACCAGTCATTTACAGTCAAAAGATTAAATGTTAAAATTTCATCCATATTGACCATTTTGGGATCGTTCGGCATGTCCGGAGTCATCGTTTTTCATCCGAAAATTGATTTTTTGGACTGTACCAAAAATGATTCAAAATGTCAATTGGATCGTGCCTCATGTTGAATAACCACTTTTTAAACCCTCACAGTCACCAAAATTGCCATTTTTACAGAGTTTTGCTTACTCAAAAGCTTCAATTTTGACCCGTTTCAGGCACAGAAACGACTTTAAACACACTTATTTTAGTTGACAAAGTCATAATTCACATCCAACAGTCATTTACAGTCAAAAGATTAAATGTTAAAATTTCATCCATATTGGCCATTTTGGGATCGTTCGACATGTCCGGAGACATCGTTTTCATCCGAAAATTAATTTTTTGGACTGTACCAAAAATTATTCAAAATGTCAATTGGATCGTGCCTCATGTTGAATAACCACTTTTTAAACCCTCAGAGTGACCAAAATTGCCATTTTTACAGAGTTTTGCTTACCTAAAAGCTTCAATTTTGACCCGTTTCAGGCACAGAAATGACTTTAAACACACTTATTTTAGTTGACAAAGTCATAATTCACGTCCAACAGTCATTTAGAGTCAAAAGATTAAATGTTAAAATTTCATCCATATTGACCATTTTGGGATCGTTCGACATGTCCGGAGTCATCGTTTTTCATCCGAAAATTGATTTTTTGGACTGTACCAAAAATTATTCAAAATGTCAATTGGATCGTGCCTCATGTTGAATAACCACTTTTTAAACCCTCACAGTCACCAAAATTGCTACTTTTACAGAGTTTTGCTTAGTCAAAAGCTTCAACTTTGAACCATTTCAGGCACAGAAATGACTTTAAACACACTTATTTTAGTTGACAAAGTCATAATTCACATCCAACAGTCATTTAGAGTCAAAAGATTAAATGTTAAAATTTCATCCATATTGACCATTTTGGGATCGTTCGACATGTCCGGAGTCATCGTTTTTCATCCGAAAATTGATTTTTTGGACTGTACTAAAAATGATTCAAAATGTCAATTGGATCGTGCCTCATGTTGAATAACCACTTTTAAAGCCTCAGAGTGACCAAAATTGCCATTTTTACAGAGTTATGATTACTCAAAAGCTTCAATTTTGACCCCTTTGAGGCACAGAAATGACTTAAAACACACTTATTTTAGTTGACAAAGTCATAATTCACATCCAACAGTCATTTACAGTCAAAAGATTAAATGTTAAAATTTCATCCATATTGACCATTTTGGGATCGTTCGACATGTCCGGAGTCATCGTTTTTCATCCGAAAATTGATTTTTTGGACTGTACCAAAAATGATTCGAAATGTCAATTGGATCATGCCTCATGTTGAATAACCACTTTTTAAAGCCTCACAGTGACCAAAATTGCCATTTTTACAGAGTTTTGATTACTCAAAAGCTTCATTTTTGACCCCTTTGAGGCACAGAAATGACTTTAAACACACTTATTTTAGTTGACAAAGTCATAATTTACATCCAACAGTCATTTACAGTCAAAAGATTGAATGTTAAAATTTCATCCATATTGACCATTTTGGGATCGTTCGACATGTCCGGAGTCATCGTTTTTCATCCGAAAATTCATTTTTTGGACTGTACCAAAAATGATTCAAAATGTCAATTGGATCGTGCCTCATGTTGAATAACCACTTTTTAAAGCCTCACAGTGACCAAAATTGCCATTTTTACAGAGTTTTGATTACTCAAAAGCTTCAATTTTGACCCGTTTCAGGCACAGAAATGACTTTAAACACACTTATTTTAGTTGACAAAGTCATAATTCACATCCAACAGTCATTTACAGTCAAAAGATTACATTTTAAAATTTCATCCATATTGACCATTTTGGGATTGTTCGACATGTCCGGAGTCATCGTTTTTCATCCGAAAATTGATTTTTTGGACTGTACCAAAAATGATTCAAAATGTCAATTGGATCGTGCCTCATGTTCAATGACCACTTTTTAAACCCTCACAGTGACCAACATTGCCATTTTTACAGAGTTATGATTACTCAAAAGCTTCAATTTTGACCCCTTTGAGGCACAGAAATGACTTAAAACACACTTATTTTAGTTGACAAAGTCATAATTCACATCCAACAGTCATTTAGAGTCAAAAGATTAAATGTTAAAATTTCATCCATATTGACCATTTTGGGATCGTTCGACATGTCCGGAGTCATCGTTTTTCATCCGAAAATTGATTTTTTGGACTGTACCAAAAATGATTCAAAATGTCAATTGGATCATGCCTCATGTTGAATAACCACTTTTTAAAGCCTCACAGTGACCAAAATTGCCATTTTTACAGAGTTTTGATTACTCAAAAGCTTCAATTTTGACCCCTTTGAGGCACAGAAATGACTTTAAACACACTTATTTTAGTTGACAAAGTCATAATTCACATCCACCAGTCATTTACAGTCAAAAGATTAAATGTTAAAATTTCATCCATATTGACCATTTTGGGATCGTTCGGCATGTCCGGAGTCATCGTTTTTCATCCGAAAATTGATTTTTTGGACTGTACCAAAAATGATTCAAAATGTCAATTGGATCGTGCCTCATGTTGAATAACCACTTTTTAAACCCTCACAGTCACCAAAATTGCCATTTTTACAGAGTTTTGCTTACTCAAAAGCTTCAATTTTGACCCGTTTCAGGCACAGAAACGACTTTAAACACACTTATTTTAGTTGACAAAGTCATAATTCACATCCAACAGTCATTTACAGTCAAAAGATTAAATGTTAAAATTTCATCCATATTGGCCATTTTGGGATCGTTCGACATGTCCGGAGACATCGTTTTCATCCGAAAATTAATTTTTTGGACTGTACCAAAAATTATTCAAAATGTCAATTGGATCGTGCCTCATGTTGAATAACCACTTTTTAAACCCTCAGAGTGACCAAAATTGCCATTTTTACAGAGTTTTGCTTACCTAAAAGCTTCAATTTTGACCCGTTTCAGGCACAGAAATGACTTTAAACACACTTATTTTAGTTGACAAAGTCATAATTCACGTCCAACAGTCATTTAGAGTCAAAAGATTAAATGTTAAAATTTCATCCATATTGACCATTTTGGGATCGTTCGACATGTCCGGAGTCATCGTTTTTCATCCGAAAATTGATTTTTTGGACTGTACCAAAAATTATTCAAAATGTCAATTGGATCGTGCCTCATGTTGAATAACCACTTTTTAAACCCTCACAGTCACCAAAATTGCTACTTTTACAGAGTTTTGCTTAGTCAAAAGCTTCAATTTTGAACCATTTCAGGCACAGAAATGACTTTAAACACACTTATTTTAGTTGACAAAGTCATAATTCACATCCAACAGTCATTTAGAGTCAAAAGATTAAATGTTAAAATTTCATCCATATTGACCATTTTGGGATCGTTCGACATGTCCGGAGTCATCGTTTTTCATCCGAAAATTGATTTTTTGGACTGTACTAAAAATGATTCAAAATGTCAATTGGATCGTGCCTCATGTTGAATAACCACTTTTAAAGCCTCAGAGTGACCAAAATTGCCATTTTTACAGAGTTATGATTACTCAAAAGCTTCAATTTTGACCCCTTTGAGGCACAGAAATGACTTAAAACACACTTATTTTAGTTGACAAAGTCATAATTCACATCCAACAGTCATTTACAGTCAAAAGATTAAATGTTAAAATTTCATCCATATTGACCATTTTGGGATCGTTCGACATGTCCGGAGTCATCGTTTTTCATCCGAAAATTGATTTTTTGGACTGTACCAAAAATGATTCAAAATGTTAATTGGATCATGCCTCATGTTGAATAACCACTTTTTAAAGCCTCACAGTGACCAAAATTGCCATTTTTACAGAGTTTTGATTACTCAAAAGCTTCATTTTTGACCCCTTTGAGGCACAGAAATGACTTTAAACACACTTATTTTAGTTGACAAAGTCATAATTCACATCCACCAGTCATTTACAGTCAAAAGATTAAATGTAAAATTTCATCCATATTGACCATTTTGGGATCGTTCGACATGTCCGGAGTCATCGTTTTTCATCCGAAAATTGATTTTTTGGACTGTACCAAAAAGGATTCAAAATGTCAATTGGATCGTGCCTCATGTTGAATAACCACTTTTTAAACCCTCACAGTCACCAAAATTGCTACTTTTACAGAGTTTTGCTTACTCAAAAGCTTCAATTTTGAACCATTTCAGGCACAGAAATGACTTTAAACACACTTATTTTAGTTGACAAAGTCATAATTCACATCCAACAGTCATTTAGAGTCAAAAGATTAAATGTTAAAATTTCATCCATATTGACCATTTTGGGATCGTTCGACATGTCCGGAGTCATCGTTTTTCATCCGAAAATTGATTTTTTGGACTGTACCAAAAATGATTCAAAATGTCAATTGGATCGTGCCTCATGTTGAATAACCACTTTTTAAACCCTCACAGTCACCAAAATTGCCATTTTTACAGAGTTTTGCTTACTCAAAAGCTTCAATTTTGACCCGTTTCAGGCACAGAAATGACTTTAAACACACTTATTTTAGTTGACAAAGTCATAATTCACATCCAACAGTCATTTACAGTCAAAAGATTAAATGTTAAAATTTCATCCATATTGGCCATTTTGGGATCGTTCGACATGTCCGGAGTCATCGTTTTCATCCGAAAATTGATTTTTTGGACTGTACCAAAAATGATTCAAAATGTCAATTGGATCGTGCCTCATGTTGAATAACCACTTTTTAAACCCTCAGAGTGACCAAAATTGCCATTTTTACAGAGTTTTGCTTACCTAAAAGCTTCAATTTTGACCCGTTTCAGGCACAGAAATGACTTTAAACACACTTATTTTAGTTGACAAAGTCATAATTCACATCCACCAGTCATTTACAGTCAAAAGATTAAATGTTAAAATTTCATCCATATTGACCATTTTGGGATCGTTCGACATGTCCGGAGTCATCGTTTTTCATCCGAAAATTGATTTTTTGGACTGTACCAAAAAGGATTCAAAATGTCAATTGGATCGTGCCTCATGTTGAATAACCACTTTTTAAACCCTCACAGTCACCAAAATTGCCTCTTTTACAGAGTTTTGCTTACTCAAAAGCTTCAATTTTGAACCATTTCAGGCACAGAAATGACTTTAAACACACTTATTTTAGTTGACAAAGTCATAATTCACATCCAACAGTCATTTAGAGTCAAAAGATTAAATGTTAAAATTTCATCCATATTGACCATTTTGGGATCGTTCGACATGTCCGGAGTCATCGTTTTTCATCCGAAAATTGATTTTTTGGACTGTACCACAAATGAATCAAAATGTCAATTGGATCGTGCCTCATGTTGAATAACCACTTTTTAAACCCTCACAGTGACCAAAATTGCCATTTTTACAGAGTTTTGCTTACTCAAAAGCTTCAATTTTGACCCGTTTCAGGCACAGAAATGACTTTAAACACACTTATTTTAGTTGACAAAGTCATAATTCACATCCAACAGTCATTTACAGTCAAAAGATTGAATGTTAAAATTTCATCCATATTGACCATTTTGGGATCGTTCGACATGTCCGGAGTCATCGTTTTTCATCCGAAAATTGATTTTTTGGACTGTACCAAAAATGATTCAAAATGTCAATTGGATCGTGCCTCATGTTGAATAACCACTTTTTAAACCCTCACAGTCACCAAAACTGCCATTTTTACAGAGTTTTGATTACTCAAAAGCTTCAATTTTGACCCGTTTCAGGCACAGAAATGACTTTAAACACACTTATTTTAGTTGACAAAGTCCTAATTCACATCCAACAGTCATTTACAGTCAAAAGATTAAATGTTAAAATTTAATCCATATTGACCATTTTGGGATCGTTCGACTTGTCCGGAGTCATCGTTTTTCATCCGAAAATTGATTTTTTGGACTGTACCAAAAATGATTCAAAATGTCAATTGGATCGTGCCTCATGTTGAATAACCACTTTTTAAACCCTCAGAGTGACCAAAATTGCCATTTTTACAGAGTTTTGCTTACTCAAAAGCTTCAATTTTGACCCGTTTCAGGCACAGAAATGACTTTAAACACACTTATTTTAGTTGACAAAGTCATAATTCACATCCAACAGTCATTTAGAGTCAAAAGATTAAATGTACAAATTTCATCCATATTGACCATTTTGGGATCGTTCGACATGTCCGGAGTCATCGTTTTTCATCCGAAAATTGATTTTTTGAACTGTACCAAAAATGATTCAAAATGTCAATTGGATCGTGCCTCATGTTGAATAACCACTTTTTAAACCCTCACAGTGACCAAAATTGCCATTTTTACAGAGTTATGATTACTCAAAAGCTTCAATTTTGACCCCTTTGAGGCACAGAAATGACTTAAAACACACTTATTTTAGTTGACAAAGTCATAATTCACATCCAACAGTCATTTAGAGTCAAAAGATTAAATGTTAAAATTTCATCATTATAGACCATTTTGGGAACGTTCAACAGGTCCGGAGTCATCGTTTTTCATCCGAAAATTCATTTTTTGGACTGTACCAAAAATGATTCAAAATGTCAATTGGATCGTGCCTCATGTTGAATACCACTTTTTAAAGCCTCACAGTGACCAAAATTGCCATTTTTACAGAGTTTTGATTACTCAAAAGCTTCAATTTTGACCCGTTTCAGGCACAGAAATGACTTTAAACACACTTATTTTAGTTGACAAAGTCATAATTCACATCCAACAGTCATTTAGAGTCAAAAGATTAAATGTTAAAATTTCATCATTATAGACCATTTTGGGAACGTTCAACAGGTCCGGAGTCATCGTTTTTCATCCGGAAATTGATTTTTTGGACTGTACCAAAAATGATTCAAAATGTCAATTGGGTCGTGCCTCATGTTGAACAACCACTTTTTAAACCCTCAGAGTGACCAAAATTGCCATTTTTACAGAGTTTTGCTTACTCAAAAGCTTCAATTTTGACCCGTTTCAGGCACAGAAATGACTTTAAACACACTTATTTTAGTTGACAAAGTCATAATTCACATCCAACAGTCATTTACAGTCAAAAGATTGAATGTTAAAATTTCATCCATATTGACCATTTTGGGATTGTTCGACATGTCCGGAGTCATCGTTTTTCATCCGAAAATTCATTTTTTGGACTGTACCAAAAATGATTCAAAATGTCAATTGGATCGTGCCTCATGTTGAATAACCACTTTTTAAAGCCTCACAGTGACCAAAATTGCCATTTTTACAGAGTTTTGATTACTCAAAAGCTTCAATTTTGACCCGTTTCAGGCACAGAAATGACTTTAAACACACTTATTTTAGTTGACAAAGTCATAATTCACATCCAACAGTCATTTACAGTCAAAAGATTGAATGTTCAAATTTCATCCATTTTGACCATTTTGGGATCGTTCGACATGTCCGGAGTCATCGTTTTTCATCCGAAAATTGATTTTTTGGACTGTACCAAAAATGATTCAAAATGTCAATTGGATCGTGCCTCATGTTGAATAACCACTTTTAAACCCTCACAGTGACCAAAATTGCCATTTTTACAGAGTTATGATTACTCAAAAGCTTCAATTTTGACCCATTTGAGGCACAGAAATGACTTAAAACACACTTATTTTAGTTGACAAAGTCATAATTCACATCCAACAGTCATTTAGAGTCAAAAGATTAAATGTTAAAATTTCATCATTATAGACCATTTTGGGAACGTTGAACAGGTCCGGAGTCATCGTTTTTCATCCGGAAATTGATTTTTTGGACCGTACCAAAAATGATTCAAAATGTCAATTGGGTCGTGCCTCATGTTGAATAACCACTTTTTAAACCCTCAGAGTGACCAAAATTGCCATTTTTACAGAGTTTTGCTTACTCAAAAGCTTCAATTTTGACCCGTTTCAGGCACAGAAATGACTTTAAACACACTTATATTAGTTGACAAAGTCATAATTCACATCCAACAGTCATTTACAGTCAAAAGATTGAATGTTCAAATTTCATCCATATTGACCATTTTGGGATCGTTCGACATGTCCGGAGTCATCGTTTTTCATCCGAAAATTCATTTTTTGGACTGTACCAAAAATGATTCAAAATGTCAATTGGATCGTGCCTCATGTTGAATAACCACTTTTTAAAGCCTCACAGTGACCAAAATTGCCATTTTTACAGAGTTTTGCTTACTCAAAAGCTTCAATTTTGACCCGTTTCAAGCACAGAAATGACTTTAAACACACTTATTTTAGTTGACAAAGTCATAATTCACATCCACCAGTCATTTACAGTCAAAAGATTAAATGTTAAAATTTCATCCATATTGACCATTTTGGGATCGTTCGACATGTCCGGAGTCATCGTTTTTCATCCGAAAATTGATTTTTGGACTGTACCAAAAAGGATTCAAAATGTCAATTGGATCGTTCCTCATGTTGAATAACCACTTTTTAAACCCTTACAGTCACCAAAATTGCCTCTTTTACAGAGTTTTGCTTACTCAAAAGCTTCAATTTTGAACCATTTCAGGCACAGAAATGACTTTAAACACACTTATTTTAGTTGACAAAGTCATAATTCACATCCAACAGTCATTTACAGTCAAAAGATTGAATGTTAAAATTTCATCCATATTGACCATTTTGGGATCGTTCGACATGTCCGGAGTCATCGTTTTTCATCCGAAAATTCATTTTTTGGACTGTACCAAAAATGATTCAAAATGTCAATTGGATCGTGCCTCATGTTGAATAACCACTTTTTAAAGCCTCACAGTGACCAAAATTGCCATTTTTACAGAGTTTTGATTACTCAAAAGCTTCAATTTTGACCCGTTTCAGGCACAGAAATGACTTTAAACACACTTATTTTAGTTGACAAAGTCATAATTCACATCCAACAGTCATTTAGAGTCAAAAGATTAAATGTTAAAATTTCATCCATATTGACCATTTTGGGATCGTTCGACATGTCCGGAGTCATCGTTTTTCATCCGAAAATTGATTTTTTGGACTGTACCAAAAATGATTCAAAATGTCAATTGGATCGTGCCTCATGTTGAATAACCACTTTTTAAAGCCTCACAGTGACCAAAATTGCCATTTTTACAGAGTTTTGATTACTCAAAAGCTTCAATTTTGACCCCTTTGAGGCACAGAAATGACTTTAAACACACTTATTTTAGTTGACAAAGTCATAATTCACATCCACCAGTCATTTACAGTCAAAAGATTAAATGTTAAAATTTCATCCATATTGACCATTTTGGGACCGTTCGACATGTCCGGAGTCATCGTTTTTCATCCGAAAATTGATTTTTTGGACTGTACCAAAAAGGATTCAAAATGTCAATTGGATCGTGCCTCATGTTGAATAACCACTTTTTAAACCCTCACAGTGACCAAAATTGCCTCTTTTACAGAGTTTTGCTTACTCAAAAGCTTCACTTTTGAACCATTTCAGGCACAGAAATGACTTTAAACACACTTATTTTAGTTGACAAAGTCATAATTCACATCCAACAGTCATTTAGAGTCAAAAGATTAAATGTTAAAATTTCATCCATATTGACCATTTTGGGATCCGGAGTCATCGTTTTTCATCCGAAAATTGATTTTTTGGACTGTACCACAAATGAATCAAAATGTCAATTGGATCGTGCCTCATGTTGAATAACCACTTTTTAAACCCTCAGAGTGACCAAAATTGCCATTTTTACAGAGTTTTGCTTACTCAAAAGCTTCAATTTTGACCCGTTTCAGGCACAGAAATGACTTTAAACACACTTATTTTAGTTGACAAAGTCATAATTCACATCCAACAGTCATTTACAGTCAAAAGATTGAATGTTAAAATTTCATCCATATTGACCATTTTGGGATCGTTCGACATGTCCGGAGTCATCGTTTTTCATCCGAAAATTCATTTTTTGGACTGTGCCAAAAATGATTCAAAATGTCAATTGGATCGTGCCTCATGTTGAATAACCACTTTTTAAACCCTCACAGTAACCAAAATTACCATTTTTACAGAGTTTTGATTACTCAAAAGCTTCAATTTTGACCCGTTTCAGGCACAGAAATGACTTTAAACACACTTATTTTAGTTGACAAAGTCCTAATTCACATCCAACAGTCATTTACAGTCAAAAGATTAAATGTTAAAATTTCATCCATATTGACCATTTTGGGATCGTTCGACATGTCCGGAGTCATCGTTTTTCATCCGAAAATTGATTTTTTGGACTGTACCAAAAAGGATTCAAAATGTCAATTGGATCGTGCCTCATGTTGAATAACCACTTTTTAAACCCTCACAGTCACCAAAATTGCCACTTTTACAGAGTTTTGCTTACTCAAAAGCTTCAATTTTGAACCATTTCAGGCACAGAAATGACTTTAAACACACTTATTTTAGTTGACAAAGTCATAATTCACACCCAACAGTCATTTACAGTCAAATGATTTAATGTTAAAATTTAATCCATATTGACCATTTTGGGATCGTTTGACTTGTCCGGAGTCATCGTTTTTCATCCGAAAATTGATTTTTTGGACTGTACCAAAAATGATTCAAAATGTCAATTGGATCGTGCCTCATGTTGAATAACCACTTTTTAAAGCCTCACAGTGACCAAAAATGCCATTTTTACAGAGTTTTGATTACTCAAAAGCTTCAATTTTGACCCGTTTCAGGCACAGAAATGACTTTAAACACACTTATTTTAGTTGACAAAGTCCTAATTCACATCCAACAGTCATTTACAGTCAAAAGATTAAATGTTAAAATTTCATCCATATTGACCATTTTGGGATCGTTCGACATGTCCGGAGTCATCGTTTTTCATCCGAAAATTGATTTTTTGGACTGTACCAAAAATGATTCAAAATGTCAATTGGATCGTGCCTCATGTTCAATGACCACTTTTTAAACCCTCACAGTGACCAACATTGCCATTTTTACAGAGTTATGATTACTCAAAAGCTTCAATTTTGACCCCTTTGAGGCACAGAAATGACTTAAAACACACTTATTTTAGTTGACAAAGTCATAATTCACATCCAACAGTCATTTAGAGTCAAAAGATTAAATGTTAAAATTTCATCCATATTGACCATTTTGGGATCGTTCGACATGTCCGGAGTCATCGTTTTTCATCCGAAAATTGATTTTTTGGACTGTACCAAAAATGATTCAAAATGTCAATTGGATCATGCCTCATGTTGAATAACCACTTTTTAAAGCCTCACAGTGACCAAAATTGCCATTTTTACAGAGTTTTGATTACTCAAAAGCTTCAATTTTGACCCCTTTGAGGCACAGAAATGACTTTAAACACACTTATTTTAGTTGACAAAGTCATAATTCACATCCACCAGTCATTTACAGTCAAAAGATTAAATGTTAAAATTTCATCCATATTGACCATTTTGGGATCGTTCGACATGTCCGGAGTCATCGTTTTTCATCCGAAAATTGATTTTTTGGACTGTACCAAAAAGGATTCAAAATGTCAATTGGATCGTGCCTCATGTTGAATAACCACTTTTTAAACCCTCACAGTCACCAAAATTGCCTCTTTTACAGAGTTTTGCTTACTCAAAAGCTTCACTTTTGAACCATTTCAGGCACAGAAATGACTTTAAACACACTTATTTTAGTTGACAAAGTCATAATTCACATCCAACAGTCATTTAGAGTCAAAAGATTAAATGTTAAAATTTCATCCATATTGACCATTTTGGGATCCGGAGTCATCGTTTGTCATCCGAAAATTGATTTTTTGGACTGTACCACAAATGAATCAAAATGTCAATTGGATCGTGCCTCATGTTGAATAACCACTTTTTAAACCCTCAGAGTGACCAAAATTGCCATTTTTACAGAGTTTTGCTTACTCAAAAGCTTCAATTTTGACCCGTTTCAGGCACAGAAATGACTTTAAACACACTTATTTTAGTTGACAAAGTCATAATTCACATCCAACAGTCATTTACAGTCAAAAGATTGAATGTTAAAATTTCATCCATATTGACCATTTTGGGATCGTTCGACATGTCCGGAGTCATCGTTTTTCATCCGAAAATTCATTTTTTGGACTGTGCCAAAAATGATTCAAAATGTCAATTGGATCGTGCCTCATGTTGAATAACCACTTTTTAAACCCTCACAGTAACCAAAATTACCATTTTTACAGAGTTTTGATTACTCAAAAGCTTCAATTTTGACCCGTTTCAGGCACAGAAATGACTTTAAACACACTTATTTTAGTTGACAAAGTCCTAATTCACATCCAACAGTCATTTACAGTCAAAAGATTAAATGTTAAAATTTCATCCATATTGACCATTTTGGGATCGTTCGACATGTCCGGAGTCATCGTTTTTCATCCGAAAATTGATTTTTTGGACTGTACCAAAAAGGATTCAAAATGTCAATTGGATCGTGCCTCATGTTGAATAACCACTTTTTAAACCCTCACAGTCACCAAAATTGCCACTTTTACAGAGTTTTGCTTACTCAAAAGCTTCAATTTTGAACCATTTCAGGCACAGAAATGACTTTAAACACACTTATTTTAGTTGACAAAGTCATAATTCACACCCAACAGTCATTTACAGTCAAAAGATTTAATGTTAAAATTTAATCCATATTGACCATTTTGGGATCGTTTGACTTGTCCGGAGTCATCGTTTTTCATCCGAAAATTGATTTTTTGGACTGTACCAAAAATGATTCAAAATGTCAATTGGATCGTGCCTCATGTTGAATAACCACTTTTTAAAGCCTCACAGTGACCAAAAATGCCATTTTTACAGAGTTTTGATTACTCAAAAGCTTCAATTTTGACCCGTTTCAGGCACAGAAATGACTTTAAACACACTTATTTTAGTTGACAAAGTCCTAATTCACATCCAACAGTCATTTACAGTCAAAAGATTAAATGTTAAAATTTCATCCATATTGACCATTTTGGGATCGTTCGACATGTCCGGAGTCATCGTTTTTCATCCGAAAATTGATTTTTTGGACTGTACCAAAAATGATTCAAAATGTCAATTGGATCGTGCCTCATGTTGAATAACCACTTTTTAAACCCTCACAGTGACCAAAATTGCCATTTTTACAGAGTTATGATTACTCAAAAGCTTCAATTTTGACCCCTTTGAGGCACAGAAATGACTTAAAACACACTTATTTTAGTTGACAAAGTCATAATTCACATCCAACAGTCATTTAGAGTCAAAAGATTAAATGTTAAAATTTCATCATTATAGACCATTTTGGGAACGTTCAACAGGTCCGGAGTCATCGTTTTTCATCCGGAAATTGATTTTTTGGACCGTACCAAAAATGATTCAAAATGTCAATTGGGTCGTGCCTCATGTTGAATAACCACTTTTTAAACACTCAGAGTGACCAAAATTGCCATTTTTACAGAGTTTTGCTTACTCAAAAGCTTCAATTTTGACCCGTTTCAGGCACAGAAATGACTTTAAACACACTTATATTAGTTGACAAAGTCATAATTCACATCCAACAGTCATTTACAGTCAAAAGATTGAATGTTCAAATTTCATCCATTTTGACCATTTTGGGATCGTTCGACATGTCCGGAGTCATCGTTTTTCATCCGAAAATTCATTTTTTGGACTGTACCAAAAATGATTCAAAATGTCAATTGGATCGTGCCTCATGTTGAATACCACTTTTTAAAGCCTCACAGTGACCAAAATTGCCATTTTTACAGAGTTTTGATTACTCAAAAGCTTCAATTTTGACCCGTTTCAGGCACAGAAATAACTTTAAACACACTTATTTTAGTTGACAAAGTCCTAATTCACATCCAACAGTCATTTACAGTCAAAAGATTAAATGTTAAAATTTCATCCATATTGACCATTTTGGGATCGTTCGACATGTCCGGAGTCATCGTTTTTCATCCGAAAATTGATTTTTTGGACTGTACCAAAAAGGATTCAAAATGTCAATTGGATCGTGCCTCATGTTGAATAACCACTTTTTAAACCCTCACAGTCACCAAAATTGCCACTTTTACAGAGTTTTGCTTACTCAAAAGCTTCAATTTTGAACCATTTCAGGCACAGAAATGACTTTAAACACACTTATTTTAGTTGACAAAGTCATAATTCACACCCAACAGTCATTTACAGTCAAATGATTTAATGTTAAAATTTAATCCATATTGACCATTTTGGGATCGTTTGACTTGTCCGGAGTCATCGTTTTTCATCCGAAAATTGATTTTTTGGACTGTACCAAAAATGATTCAAAATGTCAATTGGATCGTGCCTCATGTTGAATAACCACTTTTTAAAGCCTCACAGTGACCAAAAATGCCATTTTTACAGAGTTTTGATTACTCAAAAGCTTCAATTTTGACCCGTTTCAGGCACAGAAATGACTTTAAACACACTTATTTTAGTTGACAAAGTCCTAATTCACATCCAACAGTCATTTACAGTCAAAAGATTAAATGTTAAAATTTCATCCATATTGACCATTTTGGGATCGTTCGACATGTCCGGAGTCATCGTTTTTCATCCGAAAATTGATTTTTTGGACTGTACCAAAAATGATTCAAAATGTCAATTGGATCGTGCCTCATGTTCAATGACCACTTTTTAAACCCTCACAGTGACCAACATTGCCATTTTTACAGAGTTATGATTACTCAAAAGCTTCAATTTTGACCCCTTTGAGGCACAGAAATGACTTAAAACACACTTATTTTAGTTGACAAAGTCATAATTCACATCCAACAGTCATTTAGAGTCAAAAGATTAAATGTTAAAATTTCATCCATATTGACCATTTTGGGATCGTTCGACATGTCCGGAGTCATCGTTTTTCATCCGAAAATTGATTTTTTGGACTGTACCAAAAATGATTCAAAATGTCAATTGGATCATGCCTCATGTTGAATAACCACTTTTTAAAGCCTCACAGTGACCAAAATTGCCATTTTTACAGAGTTTTGATTACTCAAAAGCTTCAATTTTGACCCCTTTGAGGCACAGAAATGACTTTAAACACACTTATTTTAGTTGACAAAGTCATAATTCACATCCACCAGTCATTTACAGTCAAAAGATTAAATGTTAAAATTTCATCCATATTGACCATTTTGGGATCGTTCGACATGTCCGGAGTCATCGTTTTTCATCCGAAAATTGATTTTTTGGACTGTACCAAAAAGGATTCAAAATGTCAATTGGATCGTGCCTCATGTTGAATAACCACTTTTTAAACCCTCACAGTCACCAAAATTGCCTCTTTTATAGAGTTTTGCTTACTCAAAAGCTTCACTTTTGAACCATTTCAGGCACAGAAATGACTTTAAACACACTTATTTTAGTTGACAAAGTCATAATTCACATCCAACAGTCATTTAGAGTCAAAAGATTAAATGTTAAAATTTCATCCATATTGACCATTTTGGGATCGTTCGACATGTCCGGAGTCATCGTTTTTCATCCGAAAATTCATTTTTTGGACTGTGCCAAAAATGATTCAAAATGTCAATTGGATCGTGCCTCATGTTGAATAACCACTTTTTAAACCCTCACAGTAACCAAAATTACCATTTTTACAGAGTTTTGATTACTCAAAAGCTTCAATTTTGACCCGTTTCAGGCACAGAAATGACTTTAAACACACTTATTTTAGTTGACAAAGTCCTAATTCACATCCAACAGTCATTTACAGTCAAAAGATTAAATGTTAAAATTTCATCCATATTGACCATTTTGGGATCGTTCGACATGTCCGGAGTCATCGTTTTTCATCCGAAAATTGATTTTTTGGACTGTACCAAAAAGGATTCAAAATGTCAATTGGATCGTGCCTCATGTTGAATAACCACTTTTTAAACCCTCACAGTCACCAAAATTGCCACTTTTACAGAGTTTTGCTTACTCAAAAGCTTCAATTTTGAACCATTTCAGGCACAGAAATGACTTTAAACACACTTATTTTAGTTGACAAAGTCATAATTCACACCCAACAGTCATTTACAGTCAAAAGATTTAATGTTAAAATTTAATCCATATTGACCATTTTGGGATCGTTCGACATGTCCGGAGTCATCGTTTTTCATCCGAAAATTGATTTTTTGGACTGTACCAAAAAGGATTCAAAATGTCAATTGGATCGTGCCTCATGTTGAATAACCACTTTTTAAACCCTCACAGTCACCAAAATTGCCTCTTTTACAGAGTTTTGCTTACTCAAAAGCTTCAATTTTGAACCATTTCAGGCACAGAAATGACTTTAAACACACTTATTTTAGTTGACAAAGTCATAATTCACATCCAACAGTCATTTAGAGTCAAAAGATTAAATGTTAAAATTTCATCCATATTGACCATTTTTGGATCGTTCGACATGTCCGGAGTCATCGTTTTTCATCCGAAAATTGATTTTTTGGACTGTACCACAAATGAATCAAAATGTCAATTGGATCGTGCCTCATGTTGAATAACCACTTTTTAAACCCTCACAGTGACCAAAATTGCCATTTTTACAGAGTTTTGCTTACTCAAAAGCTTCAATTTTGACCCGTTTCAGGCACAGAAATGACTTTAAACACACTTATTTTAGTTGACAAAGTCATAATTCACATCCAACAGTCATTTACAGTCAAAAGATTGAATGTTAAAATTTCATCCATATTGACCATTTTGGGATCGTTCGACATGTCCGGAGTCATCGTTTTTCATCCGAAAATTGATTTTTTGGACTGTACCAAAAATGATTCAAAATGTCAATTGGATCGTGCCTCATGTTGAATAACCACTTTTTAAACCCTCACAGTCACCAAAACTGCCATTTTTACAGAGTTTTGATTACTCAAAAGCTTCAATTTTGACCCGTTTCAGGCACAGAAATGACTTTAAACACACTTATTTTAGTTGACAAAGTCCTAATTCACATCCAACAGTCATTTACAGTCAAAAGATTAAATGTTAAAATTTAATCCATATTGACCATTTTGGGATCGTTCGACTTGTCCGGAGTCATCGTTTTTCATCCGAAAATTGATTTTTTGGACTGTACCAAAAATGATTCAAAATGTCAATTGGATCGTGCCTCATGTTGAATAACCACTTTTTAAACCCTCAGAGTGACCAAAATTGCCATTTTTACAGAGTTTTGCTTACTCAAAAGCTTCAATTTTGACCCGTTTCAGGCACAGAAATGACTTTAAACACACTTATTTTAGTTGACAAAGTCCTAATTCACATCCAACAGTCATTTACAGTCAAAAGATTAAATGTTAAAATTTCATCTATATTGGCCATTTTGGGATCGTTCGACATGTCCGGAGTCATCGTTTTCATCCGAAAATTGATTTTTTGGACTGTACCAAAAATGATTCAAAATGTCAATTGGATCGTGCCTCATGTTGAATAATCACTTTTTAAACCCTCAGAGTGACCAAAATTGCCATTTTTACAGAGTTTTGCTTACTCAAAAGCTTCAATTTTGACCCGTTTCAGGCACAGAAATGACTTTAAACACACTTATTTTAGTTGACAAAGTCATAATTCACATCCAACAGTCATTTAGAGTCAAAAGATTAAATGTACAAATTTCATCCATATTGACCATTTTGGGATCGTTCGACATGTCCGGAGTCATCGTTTTTCATCCGAAAATTGATTTTTTGAACTGTACCAAAAATGATTCAAAATGTCAATTGGATCGTGCCTCATGTTGAATAACCACTTTTTAAACCCTCACAGTGACCAAAATTGCCATTTTTACAGAGTTATGATTACTCAAAAGCTTCAATTTTGACCCCTTTGAGGCACAGAAATGACTTAAAACACACTTATTTTAGTTGACAAAGTCATAATTCACATCCAACAGTCATTTAGAGTCAAAAGATTAAATGTTAAAATTTCATCATTATAGACCATTTTGGGAACGTTCAACAGGTCCGGAGTCATCGTTTTTCATCCGAAAATTCATTTTTTGGACTGTACCAAAAATGATTCAAAATGTCAATTGGATCGTGCCTCATGTTGAATACCACTTTTTAAAGCCTCACAGTGACCAAAATTGCCATTTTTACAGAGTTTTGATTACTCAAAAGCTTCAATTTTGACCCGTTTCAGGCACAGAAATGACTTTAAACACACTTATTTTAGTTGACAAAGTCATAATTCACATCCAACAGTCATTTAGAGTCAAAAGATTAAATGTTAAAATTTCATCATTATAGACCATTTTGGGAACGTTCAACAGGTCCGGAGTCATCGTTTTTCATCCGGAAATTGATTTTTTGGACTGTACCAAAAATGATTCAAAATGTCAATTGGGTCGTGCCTCATGTTGAACAACCACTTTTTAAACCCTCAGAGTGACCAAAATTGCCATTTTTACAGAGTTTTGCTTACTCAAAAGCTTCAATTTTGACCCGTTTCAGGCACAGAAATGACTTTAAACACACTTATTTTAGTTGACAAAGTCATAATTCACATCCAACAGTCATTTACAGTCAAAAGATTGAATGTTAAAATTTCATCCATATTGACCATTTTGGGATTGTTCGACATGTCCGGAGTCATCGTTTTTCATCCGAAAATTCATTTTTTGGACTGTACCAAAAATGATTCAAAATGTCAATTGGATCGTGCCTCATGTTGAATAACCACTTTTTAAAGCCTCACAGTGACCAAAATTGCCATTTTTACAGAGTTTTGATTACTCAAAAGCTTCAATTTTGACCCGTTTCAGGCACAGAAATGACTTTAAACACACTTATTTTAGTTGACAAAGTCATAATTCACATCCAACAGTCATTTACAGTCAAAAGATTGAATGTTCAAATTTCATCCATTTTGACCATTTTGGGATCGTTCGACATGTCCGGAGTCATCGTTTTTCATCCGAAAATTGATTTTTTGGACTGTACCAAAAATGATTCAAAATGTCAATTGGATCGTGCCTCATGTTGAATAACCACTTTTAAACCCTCACAGTGACCAAAATTGCCATTTTTACAGAGTTATGATTACTCAAAAGCTTCAATTTTGACCCATTTGAGGCACAGAAATGACTTAAAACACACTTATTTTAGTTGACAAAGTCATAATTCACATCCAACAGTCATTTAGAGTCAAAAGATTAAATGTTAAAATTTCATCATTATAGACCATTTTGGGAACGTTCAACAGGTCCGGAGTCATCGTTTTTCATCCGGAAATTGATTTTTTGGACCGTACCAAAAATGATTCAAAATGTCAATTGGGTCGTGCCTCATGTTGAATAACCACTTTTTAAACCCTCAGAGTGACCAAAATTGCCATTTTTACAGAGTTTTGCTTACTCAAAAGCTTCAATTTTGACCCGTTTCAGGCACAGAAATGACTTTAAACACACTTATATTAGTTGACAAAGTCATAATTCACATCCAACAGTCATTTACAGTCAAAAGATTAAATGTTGAAATTTCATCATTATAGACCATTTTGGGATCGTTCGACAGGTCCGGAGTCATCGTTTTTCATCCGAAAATTGATTTTTTGGACTGTACCAAAAATGATTCAAAATGTCAATTGGATCATGCCTCATGTTGAATAACCACTTTTTAAACCGTCACAGTGACCAAAATTGCCATTTTTACAGAGTTTTGCTTACTTAAAAGCTTCAATTTTGACCCGTTTCAGGCACAGAAATGACTTTAAACACACTTATTTTATTTGACAAAGTCACAATTCACATCCAACAGTAATTTAGAGTCAAAAGATTGAATGTTAAAATTTCATCATTATAGACCATTTTGGGATCATTCGACAGGTCCGGAGTCATCGTTTTTCATCCGAAAATTGATTTTTTGGACTGTACCATAAATGATTCAAAATGTCAATTGGATCATGCCTCATGTTGAATAACCACTTTTTAAACCCTCACAGTGACCAAAATTGCCATTTTTACAGAGTTTTGCTTACTCAAAAGCTTCAATTTTGACCCGTTTCAGGCACAGAAATGACTTTAAACACACTTATTTTAGTTGACAAAGTCCTAATTCACACCCAACAGTAATTTAGAGTCAAAAGATTGAATGTTAAAATTTCATCATTATAGACCATTTTGGGATCATTCGACAGGTCCGGAGTCATCGTTTTTCATCTGAAAATTGATTTTTTGGACTGTACCAAAAATTATTCAAAATGTCAATTGGATCATGCCTCATGTTTAATAACCACTTTTTAAAACCTCACAGTGATCAAAATTGCCATTTTTACAGAGTTTTGCTTACTTAAAAGCTTCAATTTTGACCCGTTTCAGGCACACAAATGACTTTAAACACACTTATTTTATTTGACAAAGTCACAATTCACATCCAACAGTCATTTAGAGTCAAAAGATTAATTGTTGAAATTTCATCATTATAGACCATTTTGGGATCGTTCGACAGGTCCGGAGTCATCGTTTTTCATCCGGAAATTGATTTTTTGGACTGTACCAAAAATGATTCAAAATGTCAATTGGATCATGCCTCATGTTGAATAACCACTTTTTAAACCCTCACAGTGACCGAAATTGCCATTTTTACAGAGTTTTGCTTACTCGAAATCTTCCATTTTGACCCGTTTCAGGCACAGAAATGACTTTAAACACACTTATTCTAGTTGACAAAGTCATAATTCACATCCAACAGTCATTTAGAGTCAAAAGATTAAATGTTGAAATTTCATCATTATAGACCATTTTGGGATCGTTCGACAGGTCCGGAGTCATCGTTTTTCATCCGAAAATTGATTTTTTGGACTGTACCAAAAATGATTCAAAATGTCAATTGGATCATGCCTCATGTTGAATAACTACTTTTTAAACCCTCACAGTGACCAAAATTGCCATTTTTACAGAGTTTTGCTTACTCAAAAGCTTCCATTTTGACCCGTTTCAGGCTCAGAAATGACTTTAAACACACTTATTTTAGTTGACAAAGTCATAATTCATATCCAACAGTCATTTAGAGTCAAAAGATTAAATGTTGAAATTTCATCATTATAGACCATTTTGGGATCGTTCGACAGGTCCGGAGTCATCGTTTTTCATCCGAAAATTGATTTTTTGGACTGTACCAAAAATGATTCAAAATGTCAATTGGATCATGCCTCATGTTGAATAACCACTTTTTAAACCGTCACAGTGACCAAAATTGCCATTTTTACAGAGTTTTGCTTACTTAAAAGCTTCAATTTTGACCCGTTTCAGGCACAGAAATGACTTTAAACACACTTATTTTATTTGACAAAGTCACAATTCACATCCAACAGTAATTTAGAGTCAAAAGATTGAATGTTAAAATTTCATCATTATAGACCATTTTGGGATCATTCGACAGGTCCGGAGTCATCGTTTTTCATCCGAAAATTGATTTTTTGGACTGTACCATAAATGATTCAAAATGTCAATTGGATCATGCCTCATGTTGAATAACCACTTTTTAAACCCTCACAGTGACCAAAATTGCCATTTTTACAGAGTTTTGCTTACTCAAAAGCTTCAATTTTGACCCGTTTCAGGCACAGAAATGACTTTAAACACACTTATTTTAGTTGACAAAGTCCTAATTCACACCCAACAGTAATTTAGAGTCAAAAGATTGAATGTTAAAATTTCATCATTATAGACCATTTTGGGATCATTCGACAGGTCCGGAGTCATCGTTTTTCATCTGAAAATTGATTTTTTGGACTGTACCAAAAATTATTCAAAATGTCAATTGGATCATGCCTCATGTTTAATAACCACTTTTTAAAACCTCACAGTGATCAAAATTGCCATTTTTACAGAGTTTTGCTTACTTAAAAGCTTCAATTTTGACCCGTTTCAGGCACAGAAATGACTTTAAACACACTTATTTTAGTTGACAAAGTCACAATTCACATCCAACAGTCATTTAGAGTCAAAAGATTAATTGTTGAAATTTCATCATTATAGACCATTTTGGGATCGTTCGACAGGTCCGGAGTCATCGTTTTTCATCCGGAAATTGATTTTTTGGACTGTACCAAAAATGATTCAAAATGTCAATTGGATCATGCCTCATGTTGAATAACCACTTTTTAAACCCTCACAGTGACCGAAATTGCCATTTTTACAGAGTTTTGCTTACTCAAAAGCTTCAATTTTGACCCGTTTCAGGCACAGAAATGACTTTAAACACACTTATTTTAGTTGAAAAAGTCCTAATTCACACCCAACAGTAATTTAGAGTCAAAAGATTAAATGTTAAAATTTCATCATTATAGACCATTTTGGGATCATTCGACAGGTCCGGAGTCATCGTTTTTCATCTGAAAATTGATTTTTTGGACTGTACCAAAAATGATTTAAAATGTCAATTGGATCATGCCTCATGTTGAATAACCACTTTTTAAAACATCACAGTGACAAAAATTGCCATTTTTACAGAGTTTTGCTTACTCAAAAGCTTCCATTTTGACCCGTTTCAGGCACAGAAATGACTTTAAACACACTTATTTTAGTTGACAAAGTCCTAATTCACACCCAACAGTAATTTAGAGTCAAAAGATTAAATGTTAAAATTTCATCATTATAGACCATTTTGGGATCATTCGACAGGTCCGGAGTCATCGTTTTTCATCTGAAAATTGATTTTTTGGACTGTACCAAAAATGATTTAAAATGTCAATTGGATCATGCCTCATGTTGAATAACCACTTTTTAAAACCTCACAGTGACCAAAATTGCCATTTTTACAGAGTTTTGCTTACTCGAAATCTTCCATTTTGACCCGTTTCAGGCACAGACATGACTTTAAACACACTTATTCTAGTTGACAAAGTCATAATTCACATCCAACAGTCATTTAGAGTCAAAAGATTAAATGCTGAAATTTCATCATTATAGACCATTTTGGGATCGTTCGACAGGTCCGGAGTCATCGTTTTTCATCCGAAAATTGATTTTTTGGACTGTACCAAAAATGATTCAAAATGTCAATTGGATCATGCCTCATGTTGAATAACTACTTTTTAAACCCTCACAGTGACCAAAATTGCCATTTTTACAGAGTTTTGCTTACTCAAAAGCTTCCATTTTGACCCGTTTCAGGCACAGACATGACTTTAAACACACTTATTCTAGTTGACAAAGTCATAATTCACATCCAACAGTAATTTAGAGTCAAAAGATTAAATGTTGAAATTTCATCATTATAGACCATTTTGGGATCGTTCGACAGGTCCGGAGTCATCGTTTTTCATCCGAAAATTGATTTTTTGGACTGTACCAATAATGATTCAAAATGTCAATTGGATCATGCCTCATGTTGAATAACTACTTTTTAAACCCTCACAGTGACCAAAATTGCCATTTTTACAGAGTTTTGCTTACTCAAAAGCTTCCATTTTGACGCGTTTCAGGCACAGACATGACTTTAAACACACTTATTCTAGTTGACAAAGTCATAATTCACATCCAACAGTCATTTAGAGTCAAAAGATTAAATGTTGAAATTTCATCATTATAGACCATTTTGGGATCGTTCGACAGGTCCGGAGTCATCGTTTTTCATCCGAAAAGTGATTTTTTGGACTGTACCAAAAATGATTCAAAATGTCAATTGGATCATGCCTCATGTTGAATAACCACTTTTTAAACCCTCACAGTGACCAAAATTGCCATTTTTAGAGAGTTTTGCTTACTCAAAAGCTTCCATTTTGACCCGTTTCAGGCACAGAAATGACTTTAAACACACTTATTTTAGTTGACAAAGTCATAATTCACATCCAACAGTCATTTAGAGTCAAAAGATTAAATGTTGAAATTTCATCATTATAGACCATTTTGGGATCGTTCGACAGGTCCGGAGTCATCGTTTTTCATCCGAAAATTGATTTTTTGGACTGTACCAAAAATGATTCAAAATGTCAATTGGATCGTGCCTCATGTTGAATAACCACTTTTTAAACCCTCCCAGTGACCAAAATTGCCATTTTTACAGAGTTTTGCTTACTCAAAAGCTTCAATTTTGACCCGTTTCAGGCACAGAAAGGACTTTAAACACACTTATTTTATTTGACAAAGTCACAATTCACATCCAACAGTAATTTAGAGTCAAAAGATTGAATGTTAAAATTTCATCATTATAGACCATTTTGGGATCATTCGACAGGTCCGGAGTCATCGTTTTTCATCTGAAAATTGATTTTTTGGACTGTACCAAAAATTATTCAAAATGTCAATTGGATCATGCCTCATGTTGAATAACCACTTTTTAAAACCTCACAGTGATCAAAATTGCCATTTTTACAGTGTTTTGCTTACTTAAAAGCTTCAATTTTGACCCGTTTCAGGCACAGAAATGACTTTAAACACACTTATTTTAGTTGACAAAGTCACAATTCACATCCAACAGTCATTTAGAGTCAAAAGATTAAATGTTGAAATTTCATCATTATAGACCATTTTGGGATCGTTCGACAGGTCCGGAGTCATCGTTTTTCATCTGAAAATTGATTTTTTGGACTGAACCAAAAATGATTTAAAATGTCAATTGGATCATGCCTCATGTTGAATAACCACTTTTTAAAACCTCACAGTGACCAAAATTGCCATTTTTACAGAGTTTTGCTTACTCAAAAGCTTCAATTTTGACCCGTTTCAGGCACAGAAATGACTTTAAACACACTTATTTTAGTTGACAAAGTCATAATTCACATCCAACAGTCATTTAGAGTCAAAAGATTAAATGTTGAAATTTCATCATTATAGACCATTTTGGGATCGTTCGACAGGTCCGGAGTCATCGTTTTTCATCCGAAAATTGATTTTTTGGACTGTACCAAAAATGATTCAAAATGTCAATTGGATCATGCCTCATGTTGAATAACCACTTTTTAAACCATCACAGTGACCAAAATTGCCATTTTTACAGAGTTTTGCTTACTTAAAAGCTTCAATTTTGACCCGTTTCAGGCACAGAAATGACTTTAAACACACTTATTTTATTTGACAAAGTCACAATTCACATCCAACAGTAATTTAGAGTCAAAAGATTGAATGTTAAAATTTCATCATTATAGACCATTTTGGGATCATTCGACAGGTCCGGAGTCATCGTTTTTCATCCGAAAATTGATTTTTTGGACTGTACCATAAATGATTCAAAATGTCAATTGGATCATGCCTCATGTTGAATAACCACTTTTTAAACCCTCACAGTGACCAAAATTGCCATTTTTACAGAGTTTTGCTTACTCAAAAGCTTCAATTTTGACCCGTTTCAGGCACAGAAATGACTTTAAACACACTTATTTTAGTTGACAAAGTCATAATTCACATCCAACAGTAATTTAGAGTCAAAAGATTGAATGTTAAAATTTCATCATTATAGACCATTTTGGGATCATTCGACAGGTCCGGAGTCATCGTTTTTCATCTGAAAATTGATTTTTTGGACTGTACCAAAAATGATTCAAAATGTCAATTGGATCATGCCTCATGTTGAATAACCACTTTTTAAAACCTCACAGTGATCAAAATTGCCATTTTTACAGAGTTTTGCTTACTTAAAAGCTTCAATTTTGACCCGTTTCAGGCACAGAAATGACTTTAAACACACTTATTTTAGTTGACAAAGTCACAATTCACATCCAACAGTCATTTAGAGTCAAAAGATTAAATGTTGAAATTTCATCATTATAGACCATTTTGGGATCGTTCGACAGGTCCGGAGTCATCGTTTTTCATCCGAAAATTTATTTTTTGGACTGTACCAAAAATGATTCAAAATATCAATTGGATCATGCCTCATGTTGAATAACCACTTTTTAAACCCTCACAGTGACCAAAATTGCCATTTTTACAGAGTTTTGCTTACTCAAAAGCTTCCATTTTGACCCGTTTCAGGCACAGAAATGACTTTAAACACACTTATTTTAGTTGACAAAGTCCTAATTCACACCCAACAGTAATTTAGAGTCAAAAGATTAAATGTTAAAATTTCATCATTATAGACCATTTTGGGATCATTCGACAGGTCCGGAGTCATCGTTTTTCATCTGAAAATTGATTTTTTGGACTGTACCAAAAATGATTTAAAATGTCAATTGGATCATGCCTCATGTTGAATAACCACTTTTTAAAACCTCACAGTGACCAAAATTGCCATTTTTACAGAGTTTTGCTTACTCGAAAGCTTCCATTTTGACCCGTTTCAGGCACAGAAATGACTTTAAACACACTTATTCTAGTTGACAAAGTCATAATTCACATCCAACAGTCATTTAGAGTCAAAAGATTAAATGTTGAAATTTCATCATTATAGACCATTTTGGGATCGTTCGACAGGTCCGGAGTCATCGTTTTTCATCCGAAAATTGATTTTTTGGACTGTACCAAAAATGATTCAAAATGTCAATTGGATCATGCCTCATGTTGAATAACTACTTTTTAAACCCTCACAGTGACCAAAATTGCCATTTTTACAGAGTTTTGCTTACTCAAAAGCTTCCATTTTGACCCGTTTCAGGCACAGAAATGACTTTAAACACACTTATTCTAGTTGACAAAGTCATAATTCTCATCCAACAGTAATTTAGAGTCAAAAGATTAAATGTTAAAATTTCATCATTATAGACCATTTTGGGATCGTTCGACAGGTCCGGAGTCATCGTTTTTCATCCGAAAATTGATTTTTTGGACTGTACCAAAAATGATTCAAAATGTCAATTGGATCATGCCTCATGTTGAATAACCACTTTTTAAACCCTCACAGTGACCAAAATTGCCATTTTTACAGAGTTTTGCTTACTCAAAAGCTTCAATTTTGACCCGTTTCCGGCACAGAAATGACTTTAAACACACTTATTTTAGTTGACAAAGTCCTAATTCACACCCAACAGTAATTTAGAGTCAAAAGATTAAATGTTAAAATGTCATCATTATAGACCATTTTGGGATCATTCGACAGGTCCGGAGTCATCGTTTTTCATCTGAAAATTGATTTTTTGGACTGTACCAAAAATGATTTAAAATGTCAATTGAATCATGCCTCATGTTGAATAACTACTTTTTAAACCCTCACAGTGACCAAAATTGCCATTTTTACAGAGTTTTGCTTACTCAAAAGCTTCCATTTTGACCCGTTTCAGGCACAGAAATGACTTTAAACACACTTATTCTAGTTGACAAAGTCATAATTCACATCCAACAGTAATTTAGAGTCAAAAGATTAAATGTTGAAATTTCATCATTATAGACCATTTTGGGATCGTTCGACAGGTCCGGAGTCATCGTTTTTCATCCGAAAAGTGATTTTTTGGACTGTACCAAAAATGATTCAAAATGTCAATTGGATCATGCCTCATGTTGAATAACCACTTTTTAAACCCTCACTGTGACCAAAATTGCCATTTTTACAGAGTTTTGCTTACTCAAAAGCTTCCATTTTGACCCGTTTCAGGCACAGAAATGACTTTAAACACACTTATTTTAGTTGACAAAGTCATAATTCACATCCAACAGTCATTTAGAGTCAAAAGATTAAATGTTGAAATTTCATCATTATAGACCATTTTGGGATCGTTCGACAGGTCCGGAGTCATCGTTTTTCATCCGAAAATTGATTTTTTGGACTGTACCAAAAATGATTCAAAATGTCAATTGGATCGTGCCTCATGTTGAATAACCACTTTTTAAACCGTCACAGTGACCAAAATTGCCATTTTTACAGAGTTTTGCTTACTTAAAAGCTTCAATTTTGACCCGTTTCAGGCACAGAAATGACTTTAAACACACTTATTTTATTTGACAAAGTCACAATTCACATCCAACAGTAATTTAGAGTCAAAAGATTGAATGTTAAAATTTCATCATTATAGACCATTTTGGGATCATTCGACAGGTCCGGAGTCATCGTTTTTCATCCGAAAATTGATTTTTTTGGACTGTACCATAAATGATTCAAAATGTCAATTGGATCATGCCTCATGTTGAATAACCACTTTTTAAACCCTCACAGTGACCAAAATTGCCATTTTTACAGAGTTTTGCTTACTCAAAAGCTTCCATTTTGACCCGTTTCAGGCACAGAAATGACTTTAAACACACTTATTTTAGTTGACAAAGTCCTAATTCACACCCAACAGTAATTTAGAGTCAAAAGATTAAATGTTAAAATTTCATCATTATAGACCATTTTGGGATCATTCGACTGGTCCGGAGTCATCGTTTTTCATCCGAAAATTGATTTTTTGGACTGTACCAAAAATGATTCAAAATGTCAATTGGATCATGCCTCATGTTGAATAACGACTTTTTAAACCCTCACAGTGACCAAAATTGCCATTTTTACAGAGTTTTGCTTACACAAAAGCTTCAATTTTGACCCGTTTCAGGCACAGAAATGACTTTAAACACACTTATTCTAGTTGACAAAGTCATAATTCACATCCAACAGTCATTTAGAGTCAAAAGATAAAATGTTGAAATTTCATCATTATAGACCATTTTGGGATCGTTCGACAGGTCCGGAGTCATCGTTTTTCATCCGAAAATTTATTTTTTGGACTGTACCAAAAATGATTCAAAATATCAATTGGATCATGCCTCATGTTGAATAACCACTTTTTAAACCCTCACAGTGACCAAAATTGCCATTTTTACAGAGTTTTGCTTACTCAAAAGCTTCCATTTTGACCCGTTTCAGGCACAGAAATGACTTTAAACACACTTATTCTAGTTGACAAAGTCATAATTCACATCCAACAGTAATTTAGAGTCAAAAGATTAAATGTTGAAATTTCATCATTATAGACCATTTTGGGATCGTTCGACAGGTCCGGAGTCATCGTTTTTCATCCGAAAATTGATTTTTTGGACTGTACCAAAAATGATTCAAAATGTCAATTGGATCATGCCTCATGTTGAATAACCACTTTTTAAACCCTCACAGTGACCAAAATTGCCATTTTTACAGAGTTTTGCATACTCAAAAGCTTCCATTTTGACCCGTTTCAGGCTCAGAAATGACTTTAAACACACTTATTTTAGTTGACAAAGTCCTAATTCACATCCAACAGTCATTTACAGTCAAAAGATTAAATGTTAAAATTTCATCCATATTGACCATTTTGGGATCGTTCGACATGTCCGGAGTCATCGTTTTTCATCCGAAAATTGATTTTTTGGACTGTACCAAAAAGGATTCAAAATGTCAATTGGATCGTGCCTCATGTTGAATAACCTCTTTTTAAACCCTCACAGTCACCAAAATTGCCACTTTTACAGAGTTTTGCTTACTCAAAAGCTTCAATTTTGAACCATTTCAGGCACAGAAATGACTTTAAACACACTTATTTTAGTTGACAAAGTCATAATTCACACCCAACAGTCATTTACAGTCAAAAGATTTAATGTTAAAATTTAATCCATATTGACCATTTTGGGATCGTTTGACTTGTCCGGATTCATCGTTTTTCATCCGAAAATTGATTTTTTGGACTGTACCAAAAATGATTCAAAATGTCAATTGGATCGTGCCTCATGTTGAATAACCACTTTTTAAAGCCTCACAGTGACCAAAAATGCCATTTTTACAGAGTTTTGATTACTCAAAAGCTTCAATTTTGACCCGTTTCAGGCACAGAAATGACTTTAAACACACTTATTTTAGTTGACAAAGTCCTAATTCACATCCAACAGTCATTTACAGTCAAAAGATTAAATGTTAAAATTTCATCCATATTGACCATTTTGGGATCGTTCGACATGTCCGGAGTCATCGTTTTTCATCCGAAAATTGATTTTTTGGACTGTACCAAAAATGATTCAAAATGTCAATTGGATCGTGCCTCATGTTGAATAACCACTTTTTAAACCCTCACAGTGACCAAAATTGCCATTTTTACAGAGTTATGATTACTCAAAAGCTTCAATTTTGACCCCTTTGAGGCACAGAAATGACTTAAAACACACTTATTTTAGTTGACAAAGTCATAATTCACATCCAACAGTCATTTAGAGTCAAAAGATTAAATGTTAAAATTTCATCATTATAGACCATTTTGGGAACGTTCAACAGGTCCGGAGTCATCGTTTTTCATCCGGAAATTGATTTTTTGGACCGTACCAAAAATGATTCAAAATGTCAATTGGGTCGTGCCTCATGTTGAATAACCACTTTTTAAACACTCAGAGTGACCAAAATTGCCATTTTTACAGAGTTTTGCTTACTCAAAAGCTTCAATTTTGACCCGTTTCAGGCACAGAAATGACTTTAAACACACTTATATTAGTTGACAAAGTCATAATTCACATCCAACAGTCATTTACAGTCAAAAGATTGAATGTTCAAATTTCATCCATTTTGACCATTTTGGGATCGTTCGACATGTCCGGAGTCATCGTCATTCATCCGAAAATTCATTTTTTGGACTGTACCAAAAATGATTCAAAATGTCAATTGGATCGTGCCTCATGTTGAATACCACTTTTTAAAGCCTCACAGTGACCAAAATTGCCATTTTTACAGAGTTTTGATTACTCAAAAGCTTCAATTTTGACCCGTTTCAGGCACAGAAATAACTTTAAACACACTTATTTTAGTTGACAAAGTCCTAATTCACATCCAACAGTCATTTACAGTCAAAAGATTAAATGTTAAAATTTCATCCATATTGACCATTTTGGGATCGTTCGACATGTCCGGAGTCATCGTTTTTCATCCGAAAATTGATTTTTTGGACTGTACCAAAAAGGATTCAAAATGTCAATTGGATCGTGCCTCATGTTGAATAACCACTTTTTAAACCCTCACAGTCACCAAAATTGCCACTTTTACAGAGTTTTGCTTACTCAAAAGCTTCAATTTTGAACCATTTCAGGCACAGAAATGACTTTAAACACACTTATTTTAGTTGACAAAGTCATAATTCACACCCAACAGTCATTTACAGTCAAATGATTTAATGTTAAAATTTAATCCATATTGACCATTTTGGGATCGTTTGACTTGTCCGGAGTCATCGTTTTTCATCCGAAAATTGATTTTTTGGACTGTACCAAAAATGATTCAAAATGTCAATTGGATCGTGCCTCATGTTGAATAACCACTTTTTAAAGCCTCACAGTGACCAAAAATGCCATTTTTACAGAGTTTTGATTACTCAAAAGCTTCAATTTTGACCCGTTTCAGGCACAGAAATGACTTTAAACACACTTATTTTAGTTGACAAAGTCCTAATTCACATCCAACAGTCATTTACAGTCAAAAGATTAAATGTGAAAATTTCATCCATATTGACCATTTTGGGATCGTTCGACATGTCCGGAGTCATCGTTTTTCATCCGAAAATTGATTTTTTGGACTGTACCAAAAATGATTCAAAATGTCAATTGGATCGTGCCTCATGTTCAATGACCACTTTTTAAACCCTCACAGTGACCAACATTGCCATTTTTACAGAGTTATGATTACTCAAAAGCTTCAATTTTGACCCCTTTGAGGCACAGAAATGACTTAAAACACACTTATTTTAGTTGACAAAGTCATAATTCACATCCAACAGTCATTTAGAGTCAAAAGATTAAATGTTAAAATTTCATCCATATTGACCATTTTGGGATCGTTCGACATGTCCGGAGTCATCGTTTTTCATCCGAAAATTGATTTTTTGGACTGTACCAAAAATGATTCAAAATGTCAATTGGATCATGCCTCATGTTGAATAACCACTTTTTAAAGCCTCACAGTGACCAAAATTGCCATTTTTACAGAGTTTTGATTACTCAAAAGCTTCAATTTTGACCCCTTTGAGGCACAGAAATGACTTTAAACACACTTATTTTAGTTGACAAAGTCATAATTCACATCCACCAGTCATTTACAGTCAAAAGATTAAATGTTAAAATTTCATCCATATTGACCATTTTGGGATCGTTCGACATGTCCGGAGTCATCGTTTTTCATCCGAAAATTGATTTTTTGGACTGTACCAAAAAGGATTCAAAATGTCAATTGGATCGTGCCTCATGTTGAATAACCACTTTTTAAACCCTCACAGTCACCAAAATTGCCTCTTTTACAGAGTTTTGCTTACTCAAAAGCTTCACTTTTGAACCATTTCAGGCACAGAAATGACTTTAAACACACTTATTTTAGTTGACAAAGTCATAATTCACATCCAACAGTCATTTAGAGTCAAAAGATTAAATGTTAAAATTTCATCCATATTGACCATTTTGGGATCCGGAGTCATCGTTTTTCATCCGAAAATTGATTTTTTGGACTGTACCACAAATGAATCAAAATGTCAATTGGATCGTGCCTCATGTTGAATAACCACTTTTTAAACCCTCAGAGTGACCAAAATTGCCATTTTTACAGAGTTTTGCTTACTCAAAAGCTTCAATTTTGACCCGTTTCAGGCACAGAAATGACTTTAAACACACTTATTTTAGTTGACAAAGTCATAATTCACATCCAACAGTCATTTACAGTCAAAAGATTGAATGTTAAAATTTCATCCATATTGACCATTTTGGGATCGTTCGACATGTCCGGAGTCATCGTTTTTCATCCGAAAATTCATTTTTTGGACTGTGCCAAAAATGATTCAAAATGTCAATTGGATCGTGCCTCATGTTGAATAACCACTTTTTAAACCCTCACAGTAACCAAAATTACCATTTTTACAGAGTTTTGATTACTCAAAAGCTTCAATTTTGACCCGTTTCAGGCACAGAAATGACTTTAAACACACTTATTTTAGTTGACAAAGTCCTAATTCACATCCAACAGTCATTTACAGTCAAAAGATTAAATGTTAAAATTTCATCCATATTGACCATTTTGGGATCGTTCGACATGTCCGGAGTCATCGTTTTTCATCCGAAAATTGATTTTTTGGACTGTACCAAAAAGGATTCAAAATGTCAATTGGATCGTGCCTCATGTTGAATAACCACTTTTTAAACCCTCACAGTCACCAAAATTGCCACTTTTACAGAGTTTTGCTTACTCAAAAGCTTCAATTTTGAACCATTTCAGGCACAGAAATGACTTTAAACACACTTATTTTAGTTGACAAAGTCATAATTCACACCCAACAGTCATTTACAGTCAAAAGATTTAATGTTAAAATTTAATCCATATTGACCATTTTGGGATCGTTCGACATGTCCGGAGTCATCGTTTTTCATCCGAAAATTGATTTTTTGGACTGTACCAAAAAGGATTCAAAATGTCAATTGGATCGTGCCTCATGTTGAATAACCACTTTTTAAACCCTCACAGTCACCAAAATTGCCTCTTTTACAGAGTTTTGCTTACTCAAAAGCTTCAATTTTGAACCATTTCAGGCACAGAAATGACTTTAAACACACTTATTTTAGTTGACAAAGTCATAATTCACATCCAACAGTCATTTAGAGTCAAAAGATTAAATGTTAAAATTTCATCCATATTGACCATTTTGGGATCGTTCGACATGTCCGGAGTCATCGTTTTTCATCCGAAAATTGATTTTTTGGACTGTACCACAAATGAATCAAAATGTCAATTGGATCGTGCCTCATGTTGAATAACCACTTTTTAAACCCTCACAGTGACCAAAATTGCCATTTTTACAGAGTTTTGCTTACTCAAAAGCTTCAATTTTGACCCGTTTCAGGCACAGAAATGACTTTAAACACACTTATTTTAGTTGACAAAGTCATAATTCACATCCAACAGTCATTTACAGTCAAAAGATTGAATGTTAAAATTTCATCCATATTGACCATTTTGGGATCGTTCGACATGTCCGGAGTCATCGTTTTTCATCCGAAAATTGATTTTTTGGACTGTACCAAAAATGATTCAAAATGTCAATTGGATCGTGCCTCATGTTGAATAACCACTTTTTAAACCCTCACAGTCACCAAAACTGCCATTTTTACAGAGTTTTGATTACTCAAAAGCTTCAATTTTGACCCGTTTCAGGCACAGAAATGACTTTAAACACACTTATTTTAGTTGACAAAGTCCTAATTCACATCCAACAGTCATTTACAGTCAAAAGATTAAATGTTAAAATTTAATCCATATTGACCATTTTGGGATCGTTCGACTTGTCCGGAGTCATCGTTTTTCATCCGAAAATTGATTTTTTGGACTGTACCAAAAATGATTCAAAATGTCAATTGGATCGTGCCTCATGTTGAATAACCACTTTTTAAACCCTCAGAGTGACCAAAATTGCCATTTTTACAGAGTTTTGCTTACTCAAAAGCTTCAATTTTGACCCGTTTCAGGCACAGAAATGACTTTAAACACACTTATTTTAGTTGACAAAGTCCTAATTCACATCCAACAGTCATTTACAGTCAAAAGATTAAATGTTAAAATTTCATCTATATTGGCCATTTTGGGATCGTTCGACATGTCCGGAGTCATCGTTTTCATCCGAAAATTGATTTTTTGGACTGTACCAAAAATGATTCAAAATGTCAATTGGATCGTGCCTCATGTTGAATAACCACTTTTTAAACCCTCAGAGTGACCAAAATTGCCATTTTTACAGAGTTTTGCTTACTCAAAAGCTTCAATTTTGACCCGTTTCAGGCACAGAAATGACTTTAAACACACTTATTTTAGTTGACAAAGTCATAATTCACATCCAACAGTCATTTAGAGTCAAAAGATTAAATGTACAAATTTCATCCATATTGACCATTTTGGGATCGTTCGACATGTCCGGAGTCATCGTTTTTCATCCGAAAATTGATTTTTTGAACTGTACCAAAAATGATTCAAAATGTCAATTGGATCGTGCCTCATGTTGAATAACCACTTTTTAAACCCTCACAGTGACCAAAATTGCCATTTTTACAGAGTTATGATTACTCAAAAGCTTCAATTTTGACCCCTTTGAGGCACAGAAATGACTTAAAACACACTTATTTTAGTTGACAAAGTCATAATTCACATCCAACAGTCATTTAGAGTCAAAAGATTAAATGTTAAAATTTCATCATTATAGACCATTTTGGGAACGTTCAACAGGTCCGGAGTCATCGTTTTTCATCCGAAAATTCATTTTTTGGACTGTACCAAAAATGATTCAAAATGTCAATTGGATCGTGCCTCATGTTGAATACCACTTTTTAAAGCCTCACAGTGACCAAAATTGCCATTTTTACAGAGTTTTGATTACTCAAAAGCTTCAATTTTGACCCGTTTCAGGCACAGAAATGACTTTAAACACACTTATTTTAGTTGACAAAGTCATATTTCACATCCAACAGTCATTTAGAGTCAAAAGATTAAATGTTAAAATTTCATCATTATAGACCATTTTGGGAACGTTCAACAGGTCCGGAGTCATCGTTTTTCATCCGGAAATTGATTTTTTGGACTGTACCAAAAATGATTCAAAATGTCAATTGGGTCGTGCCTCATGTTGAACAACCACTTTTTAAACCCTCAGAGTGACCAAAATTGCCATTTTTACAGAGTTTTGCTTACTCAAAAGCTTCAATTTTGACCCGTTTCAGGCACAGAAATGACTTTAAACACACTTATTTTAGTTGACAAAGTCATAATTCACATCCAACAGTCATTTACAGTCAAAAGATTGAATGTTAAAATTTCATCCATATTGACCATTTTGGGATTGTTCGACATGTCCGGAGTCATCGTTTTTCATCCGAAAATTCATTTTTTGGACTGTACCAAAAATGATTCAAAATGTCAATTGGATCGTGCCTCATGTTGAATAACCACTTTTTAAAGCCTCACAGTGACCAAAATTGCCATTTTTACAGAGTTTTGATTACTCAAAAGCTTCAATTTTGACCCGTTTCAGGCACAGAAATGACTTTAAACACACTTATTTTAGTTGACAAAGTCATAATTCACATCCAACAGTCATTTACAGTCAAAAGATTGAATGTTCAAATTTCATCCATTTTGACCATTTTGGGATCGTTCGACATGTCCGGAGTCATCGTTTTTCATCCGAAAATTGATTTTTTGGACTGTACCAAAAATGATTCAAAATGTCAATTGGATCGTGCCTCATGTTGAATAACCACTTTTAAACCCTCACAGTGACCAAAATTGCCATTTTTACAGAGTTATGATTACTCAAAAGCTTCAATTTTGACCCATTTGAGGCACAGAAATGACTTAAAACACACTTATTTTAGTTGACAAAGTCATAATTCACATCCAACAGTCATTTAGAGTCAAAAGATTAAATGTTAAAATTTCATCATTATAGACCATTTTGGGAACGTTCAACAGGTCCGGAGTCATCGTTTTTCATCCGGAAATTGATTTTTTGGACCGTACCAAAAATGATTCAAAATGTCAATTGGGTCGTGCCTCATGTTGAATAACCACTTTTTAAACCCTCAGAGTGACCAAAATTGCCATTTTTACAGAGTTTTGCTTACTCAAAAGCTTCAATTTTGACCCGTTTCAGGCACAGAAATGACTTTAAACACACTTATATTAGTTGACAAAGTCATAATTCACATCCAACAGTCATTTACAGTCAAAAGATTGAATGTTCAAATTTCATCCATATTGACCATTTTGGGATCGTTCGACATGTCCGGAGTCATCGTTTTTCATCCGAAAATTCATTTTTTGGACTGTACCAAAAATGATTCAAAATGTCAATTGGATCGTGCCTCATGTTGAATAACCACTTTTTAAAGCCTCACAGTGACCAAAATTGCCATTTTTACAGAGTTTTGCTTACTCAAAAGCTTCAATTTTGACCCGTTTCAAGCACAGAAATGACTTTAAACACACTTATTTTAGTTGACAAAGTCATAATTCACATCCACCAGTCATTTACAGTCAAAAGATTAAATGTTAAAATTTCATCCATATTGACCATTTTGGGATCGTTCGACATGTCCGGAGTCATCGTTTTTCATCCGAAAATTGATTTTTGGACTGTACCAAAAAGGATTCAAAATGTCAATTGGATCGTTCCTCATGTTGAATAACCACTTTTTAAACCCTTACAGTCACCAAAATTGCCTCTTTTACAGAGTTTTGCTTACTCAAAAGCTTCAATTTTGAACCATTTCAGGCACAGAAATGACTTTAAACACACTTATTTTAGTTGACAAAGTCATAATTCACATCCAACAGTCATTTACAGTCAAAAGATTGAATGTTAAAATTTCATCCATATTGACCATTTTGGGATCGTTCGACATGTCCGGAGTCATCGTTTTTCATCCGAAAATTCATTTTTTGGACTGTACCAAAAATGATTCAAAATGTCAATTGGATCGTGCCTCATGTTGAATAACCACTTTTTAAAGCCTCACAGTGACCAAAATTGCCATTTTTACAGAGTTTTGATTACTCAAAAGCTTCAATTTTGACCCGTTTCAGGCACAGAAATGACTTTAAACACACTTATTTTAGTTGACAAAGTCATAATTCACATCCAACAGTCATTTAGAGTCAAAAGATTAAATGTTAAAATTTCATCCATATTGACCATTTTGGGATCGTTCGACATGTCCGGAGTCATCGTTTTTCATCCGAAAATTGTTTTTTTGGACTGTACCAAAAATGATTCAAAATGTCAATTGGATCGTGCCTCATGTTGAATAACCACTTTTTAAAGCCTCACAGTGACCAAAATTGCCATTTTTACAGAGTTTTGATTACTCAAAAGCTTCAATTTTGACCCCTTTGAGGCACAGAAATGACTTTAAACACACTTATTTTAGTTGACAAAGTCATAATTCACATCCACCAGTCATTTACAGTCAAAAGATTAAATGTTAAAATTTCATCCATATTGACCATTTTGGGACCGTTCGACATGTCCGGAGTCATCGTTTTTCATCCGAAAATTGATTTTTTGGACTGTACCAAAAATGATTCAAAATGTCAATTGGATCATGCCTCATGTTGAATAACCACTTTTTAAACCGTCACAGTGACCAAAATTGCCATTTTTACAGAGTTTTGCTTACTTAAAAGCTTCAATTTTGACCCGTTTCAGGCACAGAAATGACTTTAAACACACTTATTTTATTTGACAAAGTCACAATTCACATCCAACAGTAATTTAGAGTCAAAAGATTGAATGTTAAAATTTCATCATTATAGACCATTTTGGGATCATTCGACAGGTCCGGAGTCATCGTTTTTCATCCGAAAATTGATTTTTTGGACTGTACCATAAATGATTCAAAATGTCAATTGGATCATGCCTCATGTTGAATAACCACTTTTTAAACCCTCACAGTGACCAAAATTGCCATTTTTACAGAGTTTTGCTTACTCAAAAGCTTCAATTTTGACCCGTTTCAGGCACAGAAATGACTTTAAACACACTTATTTTAGTTGACAAAGTCCTAATTCACACCCAACAGTAATTTAGAGTCAAAAGATTGAATGTTAAAATTTCATCATTATAGACCATTTTGGGATCATTCGACAGGTCCGGAGTCATCGTTTTTCATCTGAAAATTGATTTTTTGGACTGTACCAAAAATTATTCAAAATGTCAATTGGATCATGCCTCATGTTTAATAACCACTTTTTAAAACCTCACAGTGATCAAAATTGCCATTTTTACAGAGTTTTGCTTACTTAAAAGCTTCAATTTTGACCCGTTTCAGGCACACAAATGACTTTAAACACACTTATTTTAGTTGACAAAGTCACAATTCACATCCAACAGTCATTTAGAGTCAAAAGATTAATTGTTGAAATTTCATCATTATAGACCATTTTGGGATCGTTCGACAGGTCCGGAGTCATCGTTTTTCATCCGAAAATTGATTTTTTGGACTGTACCAAAAATGATTCAAAATGTCAATTGGATCATGCCTCATGTTGAATAACTACTTTTTAAACCCTCACAGTGACCAAAATTGCCATTTTTACAGAGTTTTGCTTACTCAAAAGCTTCCATTTTGACCCGTTTCAGGCTCAGAAATGACTTTAAACACACTTATTTTAGTTGACAAAGTCATAATTCATATCCAACAGTCATTTAGAGTCAAAAGATTAAATGTTGAAATTTCATCATTATAGACCATTTTGGGATCGTTCGACAGGTCCGGAGTCATCGTTTTTCATCCGAAAATTGATTTTTTGGACTGTACCAAAAATGATTCAAAATGTCAATTGGATCATGCCTCATGTTGAATAACCACTTTTTAAACCGTCACAGTGACCAAAATTGCCATTTTTACAGAGTTTTGCTTACTTAAAAGCTTCAATTTTGACCCGTTTCAGGCACAGAAATGACTTTAAACACACTTATTTTATTTGACAAAGTCACAATTCACATCCAACAGTAATTTAGAGTCAAAAGATTGAATGTTAAAATTTCATCATTATAGACCATTTTGGGATCATTCGACAGGTCCGGAGTCATCGTTTTTCATCCGAAAATTGATTTTTTGGACTGTACCATAAATGATTCAAAATGTCAATTGGACCATGCCTCATGTTGAATAACCACTTTTTAAACCCTCACAGTGACCAAAATTGCCATTTTTACAGAGTTTTGCTTACTCAAAAGCTTCAATTTTGACCCGTTTCAGGCACAGAAATGACTTTAAACACACTTATTTTAGTTGACAAAGTCCTAATTCACACCCAACAGTAATTTAGAGTCAAAAGATTGAATGTTAAAATTTCATCATTATAGACCATTTTGGGATCATTCGACAGGTCCGGAGTCATCGTTTTTCATCTAAAATTGATTTTTTGGACTGTACCAAAAATTATTCAAAATGTCAATTGGATCATGCCTCATGTTTAATAACCACTTTTTAAAACCTCACAGTGATCAAAATTGCCATTTTTACAGAGTTTTGCTTACTTAAAAGCTTCAATTTTGACCCGTTTCAGGCACAGAAATGACTTTAAACACACTTATTTTAGTTGACAAAGTCACAATTCACATCCAACAGTCATTTAGAGTCAAAAGATTAATTGTTGAAATTTCATCATTATAGACCATTTTGGGATCGTTCGACAGGTCCGGAGTCATCGTTTTTCATCCGGAAATTGATTTTTTGGACTGTACCAAAAATGATTCAAAATGTCAATTGGATCATGCCTCATGTTGAATAACCACTTTTTAAACCCTCACAGTGACCGAAATTGCCATTTTTACAGAGTTTTGCTTACTCAAAAGCTTCAATTTTGACCCGTTTCAGGCACAGAAATGACTTTAAACACACTTATTTTAGTTGAAAAAGTCCTAATTCACACCCAACAGTAATTTAGAGTCAAAAGATTAAATGTTAAAATTTCATCATTATAGACCATTTTGGGATCATTCGACAGGTCCGGAGTCATCGTTTTTCATCTGAAAATTGATTTTTTGGACTGTACCAAAAATGATTTAAAATGTCAATTGGATCATGCCTCATGTTGAATAACCACTTTTTAAAACATCACAGTGACAAAAATTGCCATTTTTACAGAGTTTTGCTTACTCAAAAGCTTCCATTTTGACCCGTTTCAGGCACAGAAATGACTTTAAACACACTTATTTTAGTTGACAAAGTCCTAATTCACACCCAACAGTAATTTAGAGTCAAAAGATTAAATGTTAAAATTTCATCATTATAGACCATTTTGGGATCATTCGACAGGTCCGGAGTCATCGTTTTTCATCTGAAAATTGATTTTTTGGACTGTACCAAAAATGATTTAAAATGTCAATTGGATCATGCCTCATGTTGAATAACCACTTTTTAAAACCTCACAGTGACCAAAATTGCCATTTTTACAGAGTTTTGCTTACTCGAAATCTTCCATTTTGACCCGTTTCAGGCACAGACATGACTTTAAACACACTTATTCTAGTTGACAAAGTCATAATTCACATCCAACAGTCATTTAGAGTCAAAAGATTAAATGCTGAAATTTCATCATTATAGACCATTTTGGGATCGTTCGACAGGTCCGGAGTCATCGTTTTTCATCCGAAAATTGATTTTTTGGACTGTACCAAAAATGATTCAAAATGTCAATTGGATCATGCCTCATGTTGAATAACTACTTTTTAAACCCTCACAGTGACCAAAATTGCCATTTTTACAGAGTTTTGCTTACTCAAAAGCTTCCATTTTGACCCGTTTCAGGCACAGACATGACTTTAAACACACTTATTCTAGTTGACAAAGTCATAATTCACATCCAACAGTCATTTAGAGTCAAAAGATTAAATGTTGAAATTTCATCATTATAGACCATTTTGGGATCGTTCGACAGGTCCGGAGTCATCGTTTTTCATCCGAAAATAGATTTTTTGGACTGTACCAAAAATGATTCAAAATGTCAATTGGATCATGCCTCATGTTGAATAACCACTTTTTAAACCCTCACAGTGACCAAAATTGCCATTTTTAGAGAGTTTTGCTTACTCAAAAGCTTCCATTTTGACCCGTTTCAGGCACAGAAATGACTTTAAACACACTTATTCTAGTTGACAAAGTCATAATTCACATCCAACAGTCATTTAGAGTCAAAAGATTAAATGTTGAAATTTCATCCATATTGACCATTTTGGGATCGTTCGACAGGTCCGGAGTCATCGTTTTTCATCCGAAAATTGATTTTTTGGACTGTACCAATAATGATTCAAAATGTCAATTGGATCGTGCCTCATGTTGAATAACCACTTTTTAAACCCTCACAGTCACCAAAATTGCCATTTTTACAGAGTTTTGCTTACTCAAAAGCTTCAATTTTGACCCGTTTCAGGCACAGAAATGACTTTAAACACACTTATTTTAGTTGACAAAGTCATAATTCACATCCAACAGTCATTTACAGTCAAAAGATTAAATGTTAAAATTTAATCCATATTGACCATTTTGGGATCGTTCGACTTGTCCGGAGTCATCGTTTTTCATCCGAAAATTGATTTTTTGGACTGTACCAAAAATGATTCAAAATGTCAATTGGATCGTGCCTCATGTTGAATAACCACTTTTTAAACCCTCAGAGTGACCAAAATTGCCATTTTTACAGAGTTTTGCTTACTCAAAAGCTTCAATTTTGACCCGTTTCAGGCACAGAAATGACTTTAAACACACTTATTTTAGTTGACAAAGTCCTAATTCACATCCAACAGTCATTTACAGTCAAAAGATTAAATGTTAAAATTTCATCTATATTGGCCATTTTGGGATCGTTCGACATGTCCGGAGTCATCGTTTTCATCCGAAAATTGATTTTTTGGACTGTACCAAAAATGATTCAAAATGTCAATTGGATCGTGCCTCATGTTGAATAACCACTTTTTAAACCCTCAGAGTGACCAAAATTGCCATTTTTACAGAGTTTTGCTTACTCAAAAGCTTCAATTTTGACCCGTTTCAGGCACAGAAATGACTTTAAACACACTTATTTTAGTTGACAAAGTCATAATTCACATCCAACAGTCATTTAGAGTCAAAAGATTAAATGTACAAATTTCATCCATATTGACCATTTTGGGATCGTTCGACATGTCCGGAGTCATCGTTTTTCATCCGAAAATTGATTTTTTGAACTGTACCAAAAATGATTCAAAATGTCAATTGGATCGTGCCTCATGTTGAATAACCACTTTTTAAACCCTCACAGTGACCAAAATTGCCATTTTTACAGAGTTATGATTACTCAAAAGCTTCAATTTTGACCCCTTTGAGGCACAGAAATGACTTAAAACACACTTATTTTAGTTGACAAAGTCATAATTCACATCCAACAGTCATTTAGAGTCAAAAGATTAAATGTTAAAATTTCATCATTATAGACCATTTTGGGAACGTTCAACAGGTCCGGAGTCATCGTTTTTCATCCGAAAATTCATTTTTTGGACTGTACCAAAAATGATTCAAAATGTCAATTGGATCGTGCCTCATGTTGAATACCACTTTTTAAAGCCTCACAGTGACCAAAATTGCCATTTTTACAGAGTTTTGATTACTCAAAAGCTTCAATTTTGACCCGTTTCAGGCACAGAAATGACTTTAAACACACTTATTTTAGTTGACAAAGTCATAATTCACATCCAACAGTCATTTACAGTCAAAAGATTGAATGTTAAAATTTCATCCATATTGACCATTTTGGGATTGTTCGACATGTCCGGAGTCATCGTTTTTCATCCGAAAATTCATTTTTTGGACTGTACCAAAAATGATTCAAAATGTCAATTGGATCGTGCCTCATGTTGAATAACCACTTTTTAAAGCCTCACAGTGACCAAAATTGCCATTTTTACAGAGTTTTGATTACTCAAAAGCTTCAATTTTGACCCGTTTCAGGCACAGAAATGACTTTAAACACACTTATTTTAGTTGACAAAGTCATAATTCACATCCAACAGTCATTTACAGTCAAAAGATTGAATGTTCAAATTTCATCCATTTTGACCATTTTGGGATCGTTCGACATGTCTGGAGTCATCGTTTTTCATCCGAAAATTGATTTTTTGGACTGTACCAAAAATGATTCAAAATGTCAATTGGATCGTGCCTCATGTTGAATAACCACTTTTAAACCCTCACAGTGACCAAAATTGCCATTTTTACAGAGTTATGATTACTCAAAAGCTTCAATTTTGACCCATTTGAGGCACAGAAATGACTTAAAACACACTTATTTTAGTTGACAAAGTCATAATTCACATCCAACAGTCATTTAGAGTCAAAAGATTAAATGTTAAAATTTCATCATTATAGACCATTTTGGGAACGTTCAACAGGTCCGGAGTCATCGTTTTTCATCCGGAAATTGATTTTTTGGACCGTACCAAAAATGATTCAAAATGTCAATTGGGTCGTGCCTCATGTTGAATAACCACTTTTTAAACCCTCAGAGTGACCAAAATTGCCATTTTTACAGAGTTTTGCTTACTCAAAAGCTTCAATTTTGACCCGTTTCAGGCACAGAAATGACTTTAAACACACTTATATTAGTTGACAAAGTCATAATTCACATCCAACAGTCATTTACAGTCAAAAGATTGAATGTTCAAATTTCATCCATATTGACCATTTTGGGATCGTTCGACATGTCCGGAGTCATCGTTTTTCATCCGAAAATTCATTTTTTGGACTGTACCAAAAATGATTCAAAATGTCAATTGGATCGTGCCTCATGTTGAATAACCACTTTTTAAAGCCTCACAGTGACCAAAATTGCCATTTTTACAGAGTTTTGCTTACTCAAAAGCTTCAATTTTGACCCGTTTCAAGCACAGAAATGACTTTAAACACACTTATTTTAGTTGACAAAGTCATAATTCACATCCACCAGTCATTTACAGTCAAAAGATTAAATGTTAAAATTTCATCCATATTGACCATTTTGGGATCGTTCGACATGTCCGGAGTCATCGTTTTTCATCCGAAAATTGATTTTTGGACTGTACCAAAAAGGATTCAAAATGTCAATTGGATCGTTCCTCATGTTGAATAACCACTTTTTAAACCCTTACAGTCACCAAAATTGCCTCTTTTACAGAGTTTTGCTTACTCAAAAGCTTCAATTTTGAACCATTTCAGGCACAGAAATGACTTTAAACACACTTATTTTAGTTGACAAAGTCATAATTCACATCCAACAGTCATTTACAGTCAAAAGATTGAATGTTAAAATTTCATCCATATTGACCATTTTGGGATCGTTCGACATGTCCGGAGTCATCGTTTTTCATCCGAAAATTCATTTTTTGGACTGTACCAAAAATGATTCAAAATGTCAATTGGATCGTGCCTCATGTTGAATAACCACTTTTTAAAGCCTCACAGTGACCAAAATTGCCATTTTTACAGAGTTTTGATTACTCAAAAGCTTCAATTTTGACCCGTTTCAGGCACAGAAATGACTTTAAACACACTTATTTTAGTTGACAAAGTCATAATTCACATCCAACAGTCATTTAGAGTCAAAAGATTAAATGTTAAAATTTCATCCATATTGACCATTTTGGGATCGTTCGACATGTCCGGAGTCATCGTTTTTCATCCGAAAATTGATTTTTTGGACTGTACCAAAAATGATTCAAAATGTCAATTGGATCGTGCCTCATGTTGAATAACCACTTTTTAAAGCCTCACAGTGACCAAAATTGCCATTTTTACAGAGTTTTGATTACTCAAAAGCTTCAATTTTGACCCCTTTGAGGCACAGAAATGACTTTAAACACACTTATTTTAGTTGACAAAGTCATAATTCACATCCACCAGTCATTTACAGTCAAAAGATTAAATGTTAAAATTTCATCCATATTGACCATTTTGGGACCGTTCGACATGTCCGGAGTCATCGTTTTTCATCCGAAAATTGATTTTTTGGACTGTACCAAAAATGATTCAAAATGTCAATTGGATCATGCCTCATGTTGAATAACCACTTTTTAAACCGTCACAGTGACCAAAATTGCCATTTTTACAGAGTTTTGCTTACTTAAAAGCTTCAATTTTGACCCGTTTCAGGCACAGAAATGACTTTAAACACACTTATTTTATTTGACAAAGTCACAATTCACATCCAACAGTAATTTAGAGTCAAAAGATTGAATGTTAAAATTTCATCATTATAGACCATTTTGGGATCATTCGACAGGTCCGGAGTCATCGTTTTTCATCCGAAAATTGATTTTTTGGACTGTACCATAAATGATTCAAAATGTCAATTGGATCATGCCTGATGTTGAATAACCACTTTTTAAACCCTCACAGTGACCAAAATTGCCATTTTTACAGAGTTTTGCTTACTCAAAAGCTTCAATTTTGACCCGTTTCAGGCACAGAAATGACTTTAAACACACTTATTTTAGTTGACAAAGTCCTAATTCACACCCAACAGTAATTTAGAGTCAAAAGATTGAATGTTAAAATTTCATCATTATAGACCATTTTGGGATCATTCGACAGGTCCGGAGTCATCGTTTTTCATCTGAAAATTGATTTTTTGGACTGTACCAAAAATTATTCAAAATGTCAATTGGATCATGCCTCATGTTTAATAACCACTTTTTAAAACCTCACAGTGATCAAAATTGCCATTTTTACAGAGTTTTGCTTACTTAAAAGCTTCAATTTTGACCCGTTTCAGGCACACAAATGACTTTAAACACACTTATTTTAGTTGACAAAGTCACAATTCACATCCAACAGTCATTTAGAGTCAAAAGATTAATTGTTGAAATTTCATCATTATAGACCATTTTGGGATCGTTCGACAGGTCCGGAGTCATCGTTTTTCATCCGGAAATTGATTTTTTGGACTGTACCAAAAATGATTCAAAATGTCAATTGGATCATGCCTCATGTTGAATAACCACTTTTTAAACCCTCACAGTGACCGAAATTGCCATTTTTACAGAGTTTTGCTTACTCGAAATCTTCCATTTTGACCCGTTTCAGGCACAGAAATGACTTTAAACACACTTATTCTAGTTGACAAAGTCATAATTCACATCCAACAGTCATTTAGAGTCAAAAGATTAAATGTTGAAATTTCATCATTATAGACCATTTTGGGATCGTTCGACAGGTCCGGAGTCATCGTTTTTCATCCGAAAATTGATTTTTTGGACTGTACCAAAAATGATTCAAAATGTCAATTGGATCATGCCTCATGTTGAATAACTACTTTTTAAACCCTCACAGTGACCAAAATTGCCATTTTTACAGAGTTTTGCTTACTCAAAAGCTTCCATTTTGACCCGTTTCAGGCTCAGAAATGACTTTAAACACACTTATTTTAGTTGACAAAGTCATAATTCATATCCAACAGTCATTTAGAGTCAAAAGATTAAATGTTGAAATTTCATCATTATAGACCATTTTGGGATCGTTCGACAGGTCCGGAGTCATCGTTTTTCATCCGAAAATTGATTTTTTGGACTGTACCAAAAATGATTCAAAATGTCAATTGGATCATGCCTCATGTTGAATAACCACTTTTTAAACCGTCACAGTGACCAAAATTGCCATTTTTACAGAGTTTTGCTTACTTAAAAGCTTCAATTTTGACCCGTTTCAGGCACAGAAATGACTTTAAACACACTTATTTTATTTGACAAAGTCACAATTCACATCCAACAGTAATTTAGAGTCAAAAGATTGAATGTTAAAATTTCATCATTATAGACCATTTTGGGATCATTCGACAGGTCCGGAGTCATCGTTTTTCATCCGAAAATTGATTTTTTGGACTGTACCATAAATGATTCAAAATGTCAATTGGATCATGCCTCATGTTGAATAACCACTTTTTAAACCCTCACAGTGACCAAAATTGCCATTTTTACAGAGTTTTGCTTACTCAAAAGCTTCAATTTTGACCCGTTTCAGGCACAGAAATGACTTTAAACACACTTATTTTAGTTGACAAAGTCCTAATTCACACCCAACAGTAATTTAGAGTCAAAAGATTGAATGTTAAAATTTCATCATTATAGACCATTTTGGGATCATTCGACAGGTCCGGAGTCATCGTTTTTCATCTGAAAATTGATTTTTTGGACTGTACCAAAAATTATTCAAAATGTCAATTGGATCATGCCTCATGTTTAATAACCACTTTTTAAAACCTCACAGTGATCAAAATTGCCATTTTTACAGAGTTTTGCTTACTTAAAAGCTTCAATTTTGACCCGTTTCAGGCACAGAAATGACTTTAAACACACTTATTTTAGTTGACAAAGTCACAATTCACATCCAACAGTCATTTAGAGTCAAAAGATTAATTGTTGAAATTTCATCATTATAGACCATTTTGGGATCGTTCGACAGGTCCGGAGTCATCGTTTTTCATCCGGAAATTGATTTTTTGGACTGTACCAAAAATGATTCAAAATGTCAATTGGATCATGCCTCATGTTGAATAACCACTTTTTAAACCCTCACAGTGACCGAAATTGCCATTTTTACAGAGTTTTGCTTACTCAAAAGCTTCAATTTTGACCCGTTTCAGGCACAGAAATGACTTTAAACACACTTATTTTAGTTGAAAAAGTCCTAATTCACACCCAACAGTAATTTAGAGTCAAAAGATTAAATGTTAAAATTTCATCATTATAGACCATTTTGGGATCATTCGACAGGTCCGGAGTCATCGTTTTTCATCTGAAAATTGATTTTTTGGACTGTACCAAAAATGATTTAAAATGTCAATTGGATCATGCCTCATGTTGAATAACCACTTTTTAAAACATCACAGTGACAAAAATTGCCATTTTTACAGAGTTTTGCTTACTCAAAAGCTTCCATTTTGACCCGTTTCAGGCACAGAAATGACTTTAAACACACTTATTTTAGTTGACAAAGTCCTAATTCACACCCAACAGTAATTTAGAGTCAAAAGATTAAATGTTAAAATTTCATCATTATAGACCATTTTGGGATCATTCGACAGGTCCGGAGTCATCGTTTTTCATCTGAAAATTGATTTTTTGGACTGTACCAAAAATGATTTAAAATGTCAATTGGATCATGCCTCATGTTGAATAACCACTTTTTAAAACCTCACAGTGACCAAAATTGCCATTTTTACAGAGTTTTGCTTACTCGAAATCTTCCATTTTGACCCGTTTCAGGCACAGACATGACTTTAAACACACTTATTCTAGTTCACAAAGTCATAATTCACATCCAACAGTCATTTAGAGTCAAAAGATTAAATGCTGAAATTTCATCATTATAGACCATTTTGGGATCGTTCGACAGGTCCGGAGTCATCGTTTTTCATCCGAAAATTGATTTTTTGGACTGTACCAAAAATGATTCAAAATGTCAATTGGATCATGCCTCATGTTGAATAACTACTTTTTAAACCCTCACAGTGACCAAAATTGCCATTTTTACAGAGTTTTGCTTACTCAAAAGCTTCCATTTTGACCCGTTTCAGGCACAGACATGACTTTAAACACACTTATTCTAGTTGACAAAGTCATAATTCACATCCAACAGTCATTTAGAGTCAAAAGATTAAATGTTGAAATTTCATCATTATAGACCATTTTGGGATCGTTCGACAGGTCCGGAGTCATCGTTTTTCATCCGAAAATAGATTTTTTGGACTGTACCAAAAATGATTCAAAATGTCAATTGGATCATGCCTCATGTTGAATAACCACTTTTTAAACCCTCACAGTGACCAAAATTGCCATTTTTACAGAGTTTTGCTTACTCAAAAGCTTCCATTTTGACCCGTTTCAAGCACAGAAATGACTTTAAACACACTTATTCTAGTTGACAAAGTCATAATTCACATCCAACAGTAATTTAGAGTCAAAAGATTAAATGTTTAAATTTCATCATTATAGACCATTTTGGGATCGTTCGACAGGTCCGGAGTCATCGTTTTTCATCCGAAAATTGATTTTTTGGACTGTACCAATAATGATTCAAAATGTCAATTGGATCATGCCTCATGTTGAATAACTACTTTTTAAACCCTCACAGTGACCAAAATTGCCATTTTTACAGAGTTTTGCTTACTCAAAAGCTTCCATTTTGACCCGTTTCAGGCACAGACATGACTTTAAACACACTTATTCTAGTTGACAAAGTCATAATTCACATCCAACAGTCATTTAGAGTCAAAAGATTAAATGTTGAAATTTCATCATTATAGACCATTTTGGGATCGTTCGACAGGTCCGGAGTCATCGTTTTTCATCCGAAAAGTGATTTTTTGGACTGTACCAAAAATGATTCAAAATGTCAATTGGATCATGCCTCATGTTGAATAACCACTTTTTAAACCCTCACAGTGACCAAAATTGCCATTTTTAGAGAGTTTTGCTTACTCAAAAGCTTCCATTTTGACCCGTTTCAGGCACAGAAATGACTTTAAACACACTTATTTTAGTTGACAAAGTCATAATTCACATCCAACAGTCATTTAGAGTCAAAAGATTAAATGTTGAAATTTCATCATTATAGACCATTTTGGGATCGTTCGACAGGTCCGGAGTCATCGTTTTTCATCCGAAAATTGATTTTTTGGACTGTACCAAAAATGATTCAAAATGTCAATTGGATCGTGCCTCATGTTGAATAACCACTTTTTAAACCCTCCCAGTGACCAAAATTGCCATTTTTACAGAGTTTTGCTTACTCAAAAGCTTCAATTTTGACCCGTTTCAGGCACAGAAAGGACTTTAAACACACTTATTTTATTTGACAAAGTCACAATTCACATCCAACAGTAATTTAGAGTCAAAAGATTGAATGTTAAAATTTCATCATTATAGACCATTTTGGGATCATTCGACAGGTCCGGAGTCATCGTTTTTCATCTGAAAATTGATTTTTTGGACTGTACCAAAAATTATTCAAAATGTCAATTGGATCATGCCTCATGTTGAATAACCACTTTTTAAAACCTCACAGTGATCAAAATTGCCATTTTTACAGAGTTTTGCTTACTTAAAAGCTTCAATTTTGACCCGTTTCAGGCACAGAAATGACTTTAAACACACTTATTTTAGTTGACAAAGTCACAATTCACATCCAACAGTCATTTAGAGTCAAAAGATTAAATGTTGAAATTTCATCATTATAGACCATTTTGGGATCGTTCGACAGGTCCGGAGTCATCGTTTTTCATCTGAAAATTGATTTTTTGGACTGAACCAAAAATGATTTAAAATGTCAATTGGATCATGCCTCATGTTGAATAACCACTTTTTAAAACCTCACAGTGACCAAAATTGCCATTTTTACAGAGTTTTGCTTACTCAAAAGCTTCAATTTTGACCCGTTTCAGGCACAGAAATGACTTTAAACACACTTATTTTAGTTGACAAAGTCATAATTCACATCCAACAGTCATTTAGAGTCAAAAGATTAAATGTTGAAATTTCATCATTATAGACCATTTTGGGATCGTTCGACAGGTCCGGAGTCATCGTTTTTCATCCGGAAATTGATTTTTTGGACCGTACCAAAAATGATTCAAAATGTCAATTGGGTCGTGCCTCATGTTGAATAACCACTTTTTAAACCCTCAGAGTGACCAAAATTGCCATTTTTACAGAGTTTTGCTTACTCAAAAGCTTCAATTTTGACCCGTTTCAGGCACAGAAATGACTTTAAACACACTTATATTAGTTGACAAAGTCATAATTCACATCCAACAGTCATTTACAGTCAAAAGATTGAATGTTCAAATTTCATCCATATTGACCATTTTGGGATCGTTCGACATGTCCGGAGTCATCGTTTTTCATCCGAAAATTCATTTTTTGGACTGTACCAAAAATGATTCAAAATGTCAATTGGATCGTGCCTCATGTTGAATAACCACTTTTTAAAGCCTCACAGTGACCAAAATTGCCATTTTTACAGAGTTTTGCTTACTCAAAAGCTTCAATTTTGACCCGTTTCAAGCACAGAAATGACTTTAAACACACTTATTTTAGTTGACAAAGTCATAATTCACATCCACCAGTCATTTACAGTCAAAAGATTAAATGTTAAAATTTCATCCATATTGACCATTTTGGGATCGTTCGACATGTCCGGAGTCATCGTTTTTCATCCGAAAATTGATTTTTGGACTGTACCAAAAAGGATTCAAAATGTCAATTGGATCGTTCCTCATGTTGAATAACCACTTTTTAAACCCTTACAGTCACCAAAATTGCCTCTTTTACAGAGTTTTGCTTACTCAAAAGCTTCAATTTTGAACCATTTCAGGCACAGAAATGACTTTAAACACACTTATTTTAGTTGACAAAGTCATAATTCACATCCAACAGTCATTTACAGTCAAAAGATTGAATGTTAAAATTTCATCCATATTGACCATTTTGGGATCGTTCGACATGTCCGGAGTCATCGTTTTTCATCCGAAAATTCATTTTTTGGACTGTACCAAAAATGATTCAAAATGTCAATTGGATCGTGCCTCATGTTGAATAACCACTTTTTAAAGCCTCACAGTGACCAAAATTGCCATTTTTACAGAGTTTTGATTACTCAAAAGCTTCAATTTTGACCCGTTTCAGGCACAGAAATGACTTTAAACACACTTATTTTAGTTGACAAAGTCATAATTCACATCCAACAGTCATTTAGAGTCAAAAGATTAAATGTTAAAATTTCATCCATATTGACCATTTTGGGATCGTTCGACATGTCCGGAGTCATCGTTTTTCATCCGAAAATTGATTTTTTGGACTGTACCAAAAATGATTCAAAATGTCAATTGGATCGTGCCTCATGTTGAATAACCACTTTTTAAAGCCTCACAGTGACCAAAATTGCCATTTTTACAGAGTTTTGATTACTCAAAAGCTTCAATTTTGACCCCTTTGAGGCACAGAAATGACTTTAAACACACTTATTTTAGTTGACAAAGTCATAATTCACATCCACCAGTCATTTACAGTCAAAAGATTAAATGTTAAAATTTCATCCATATTGACCATTTTGGGACCGTTCGACATGTCCGGAGTCATCGTTTTTCATCCGAAAATTGATTTTTTGGACTGTACCAAAAATGATTCAAAATGTCAATTGGATCATGCCTCATGTTGAATAACCACTTTTTAAACCGTCACAGTGACCAAAATTGCCATTTTTACAGAGTTTTGCTTACTTAAAAGCTTCAATTTTGACCCGTTTCAGGCACAGAAATGACTTTAAACACACTTATTTTATTTGACAAAGTCACAATTCACATCCAACAGTAATTTAGAGTCAAAAGATTGAATGTTAAAATTTCATCATTATAGACCATTTTGGGATCATTCGACAGGTCCGGAGTCATCGTTTTTCATCCGAAAATTGATTTTTTGGACTGTACCATAAATGATTCAAAATGTCAATTGGATCATGCCTGATGTTGAATAACCACTTTTTAAACCCTCACAGTGACCAAAATTGCCATTTTTACAGAGTTTTGCTTACTCAAAAGCTTCAATTTTGACCCGTTTCAGGCACAGAAATGACTTTAAACACACTTATTTTAGTTGACAAAGTCCTAATTCACACCCAACAGTAATTTAGAGTCAAAAGATTGAATGTTAAAATTTCATCATTATAGACCATTTTGGGATCATTCGACAGGTCCGGAGTCATCGTTTTTCATCTGAAAATTGATTTTTTGGACTGTACCAAAAATTATTCAAAATGTCAATTGGATCATGCCTCATGTTTAATAACCACTTTTTAAAACCTCACAGTGATCAAAATTGCCATTTTTACAGAGTTTTGCTTACTTAAAAGCTTCAATTTTGACCCGTTTCAGGCACACAAATGACTTTAAACACACTTATTTTAGTTGACAAAGTCACAATTCACATCCAACAGTCATTTAGAGTCAAAAGATTAATTGTTGAAATTTCATCATTATAGACCATTTTGGGATCGTTCGACAGGTCCGGAGTCATCGTTTTTCATCCGGAAATTGATTTTTTGGACTGTACCAAAAATGATTCAAAATGTCAATTGGATCATGCCTCATGTTGAATAACCACTTTTTAAACCCTCACAGTGACCGAAATTGCCATTTTTACAGAGTTTTGCTTACTCGAAATCTTCCATTTTGACCCGTTTCAGGCACAGAAATGACTTTAAACACACTTATTCTAGTTGACAAAGTCATAATTCACATCCAACAGTCATTTAGAGTCAAAAGATTAAATGTTGAAATTTCATCATTATAGACCATTTTGGGATCGTTCGACAGGTCCGGAGTCATCGTTTTTCATCCGAAAATTGATTTTTTGGACTGTACCAAAAATGATTCAAAATGTCAATTGGATCATGCCTCATGTTGAATAACTACTTTTTAAACCCTCACAGTGACCAAAATTGCCATTTTTACAGAGTTTTGCTTACTCAAAAGCTTCCATTTTGACCCGTTTCAGGCTCAGAAATGACTTTAAACACACTTATTTTAGTTGACAAAGTCATAATTCATATCCAACAGTCATTTAGAGTCAAAAGATTAAATGTTGAAATTTCATCATTATAGACCATTTTGGGATCGTTCGACAGGTCCGGAGTCATCGTTTTTCATCCGAAAATTGATTTTTTGGACTGTACCAAAAATGATTCAAAATGTCAATTGGATCATGCCTCATGTTGAATAACCACTTTTTAAACCGTCACAGTGACCAAAATTGCCATTTTTACAGAGTTTTGCTTACTTAAAAGCTTCAATTTTGACCCGTTTCAGGCACAGAAATGACTTTAAACACACTTATTTTATTTGACAAAGTCACAATTCACATCCAACAGTAATTTAGAGTCAAAAGATTGAATGTTAAAATTTCATCATTATAGACCATTTTGGGATCATTCGACAGGTCCGGAGTCATCGTTTTTCATCCGAAAATTGATTTTTTGGACTGTACCATAAATGATTCAAAATGTCAATTGGATCATGCCTCATGTTGAATAACCACTTTTTAAACCCTCACAGTGACCAAAATTGCCATTTTTACAGAGTTTTGCTTACTCAAAAGCTTCAATTTTGACCCGTTTCAGGCACAGAAATGACTTTAAACACACTTATTTTAGTTGACAAAGTCCTAATTCACACCCAACAGTAATTTAGAGTCAAAAGATTGAATGTTAAAATTTCATCATTATAGACCATTTTGGGATCATTCGACAGGTCCGGAGTCATCGTTTTTCATCTGAAAATTGATTTTTTGGACTGTACCAAAAATTATTCAAAATGTCAATTGGATCATGCCTCATGTTTAATAACCACTTTTTAAAACCTCACAGTGATCAAAATTGCCATTTTTACAGAGTTTTGCTTACTTAAAAGCTTCAATTTTGACCCGTTTCAGGCACAGAAATGACTTTAAACACACTTATTTTAGTTGACAAAGTCACAATTCACATCCAACAGTCATTTAGAGTCAAAAGATTAATTGTTGAAATTTCATCATTATAGACCATTTTGGGATCGTTCGACAGGTCCGGAGTCATCGTTTTTCATCCGGAAATTGATTTTTTGGACTGTACCAAAAATGATTCAAAATGTCAATTGGATCATGCCTCATGTTGAATAACCACTTTTTAAACCCTCACAGTGACCGAAATTGCCATTTTTACAGAGTTTTGCTTACTCAAAAGCTTCAATTTTGACCCGTTTCAGGCACAGAAATGACTTTAAACACACTTATTTTAGTTGAAAAAGTCCTAATTCACACCCAACAGTAATTTAGAGTCAAAAGATTAAATGTTAAAATTTCATCATTATAGACCATTTTGGGATCATTCGACAGGTCCGGAGTCATCGTTTTTCATCTGAAAATTGATTTTTTGGACTGTACCAAAAATGATTTAAAATGTCAATTGGATCATGCCTCATGTTGAATAACCACTTTTTAAAACATCACAGTGACAAAAATTGCCATTTTTACAGAGTTTTGCTTACTCAAAAGCTTCCATTTTGACCCGTTTCAGGCACAGAAATGACTTTAAACACACTTATTTTAGTTGACAAAGTCCTAATTCACACCCAACAGTAATTTAGAGTCAAAAGATTAAATGTTAAAATTTCATCATTATAGACCATTTTGGGATCATTCGACAGGTCCGGAGTCATCGTTTTTCATCTGAAAATTGATTTTTTGGACTGTACCAAAAATGATTTAAAATGTCAATTGGATCATGCCTCATGTTGAATAACCACTTTTTAAAACCTCACAGTGACCAAAATTGCCATTTTTACAGAGTTTTGCTTACTCGAAATCTTCCATTTTGACCCGTTTCAGGCACAGACATGACTTTAAACACACTTATTCTAGTTCACAAAGTCATAATTCACATCCAACAGTCATTTAGAGTCAAAAGATTAAATGCTGAAATTTCATCATTATAGACCATTTTGGGATCGTTCGACAGGTCCGGAGTCATCGTTTTTCATCCGAAAATTGATTTTTTGGACTGTACCAAAAATGATTCAAAATGTCAATTGGATCATGCCTCATGTTGAATAACTACTTTTTAAACCCTCACAGTGACCAAAATTGCCATTTTTACAGAGTTTTGCTTACTCAAAAGCTTCCATTTTGACCCGTTTCAGGCACAGACATGACTTTAAACACACTTATTCTAGTTGACAAAGTCATAATTCACATCCAACAGTCATTTAGAGTCAAAAGATTAAATGTTGAAATTTCATCATTATAGACCATTTTGGGATCGTTCGACAGGTCCGGAGTCATCGTTTTTCATCCGAAAATAGATTTTTTGGACTGTACCAAAAATGATTCAAAATGTCAATTGGATCATGCCTCATGTTGAATAACCACTTTTTAAACCCTCACAGTGACCAAAATTGCCATTTTTACAGAGTTTTGCTTACTCAAAAGCTTCCATTTTGACCCGTTTCAAGCACAGAAATGACTTTAAACACACTTATTCTAGTTGACAAAGTCATAATTCACATCCAACAGTAATTTAGAGTCAAAAGATTAAATGTTTAAATTTCATCATTATAGACCATTTTGGGATCGTTCGACAGGTCCGGAGTCATCGTTTTTCATCCGAAAATTGATTTTTTGGACTGTACCAATAATGATTCAAAATGTCAATTGGATCATGCCTCATGTTGAATAACTACTTTTTAAACCCTCACAGTGACCAAAATTGCCATTTTTACAGAGTTTTGCTTACTCAAAAGCTTCCATTTTGACCCGTTTCAGGCACAGACATGACTTTAAACACACTTATTCTAGTTGACAAAGTCATAATTCACATCCAACAGTCATTTAGAGTCAAAAGATTAAATGTTGAAATTTCATCATTATAGACCATTTTGGGATCGTTCGACAGGTCCGGAGTCATCGTTTTTCATCCGAAAAGTGATTTTTTGGACTGTACCAAAAATGATTCAAAATGTCAATTGGATCATGCCTCATGTTGAATAACCACTTTTTAAACCCTCACAGTGACCAAAATTGCCATTTTTAGAGAGTTTTGCTTACTCAAAAGCTTCCATTTTGACCCGTTTCAGGCACAGAAATGACTTTAAACACACTTATTTTAGTTGACAAAGTCATAATTCACATCCAACAGTCATTTAGAGTCAAAAGATTAAATGTTGAAATTTCATCATTATAGACCATTTTGGGATCGTTCGACAGGTCCGGAGTCATCGTTTTTCATCCGAAAATTGATTTTTTGGACTGTACCAAAAATGATTCAAAATGTCAATTGGATCGTGCCTCATGTTGAATAACCACTTTTTAAACCCTCCCAGTGACCAAAATTGCCATTTTTACAGAGTTTTGCTTACTCAAAAGCTTCAATTTTGACCCGTTTCAGGCACAGAAAGGACTTTAAACACACTTATTTTATTTGACAAAGTCACAATTCACATCCAACAGTAATTTAGAGTCAAAAGATTGAATGTTAAAATTTCATCATTATAGACCATTTTGGGATCATTCGACAGGTCCGGAGTCATCGTTTTTCATCTGAAAATTGATTTTTTGGACTGTACCAAAAATTATTCAAAATGTCAATTGGATCATGCCTCATGTTGAATAACCACTTTTTAAAACCTCACAGTGATCAAAATTGCCATTTTTACAGAGTTTTGCTTACTTAAAAGCTTCAATTTTGACCCGTTTCAGGCACAGAAATGACTTTAAACACACTTATTTTAGTTGACAAAGTCACAATTCACATCCAACAGTCATTTAGAGTCAAAAGATTAAATGTTGAAATTTCATCATTATAGACCATTTTGGGATCGTTCGACAGGTCCGGAGTCATCGTTTTTCATCTGAAAATTGATTTTTTGGACTGAACCAAAAATGATTTAAAATGTCAATTGGATCATGCCTCATGTTGAATAACCACTTTTTAAAACCTCACAGTGACCAAAATTGCCATTTTTACAGAGTTTTGCTTACTCAAAAGCTTCAATTTTGACCCGTTTCAGGCACAGAAATGACTTTAAACACACTTATTTTAGTTGACAAAGTCATAATTCACATCCAACAGTCATTTAGAGTCAAAAGATTAAATGTTGAAATTTCATCATTATAGACCATTTTGGGATCGTTCGACAGGTCCGGAGTCATCGTTTTTCATCCGAAAATTCATTTTTTGGACTGTACCAAAAATGATTCAAAATGTCAATTGGATCGTGCCTCATGTTGAATAACCACTTTTTAAAGCCTCACAGTGACCAAAATTGCCATTTTTACAGAGTTTTGATTACTCAAAAGCTTCAATTTTGACCCGTTTCAGGCACAGAAATGACTTTAAACACACTTATTTTAGTTGACAAAGTCATAATTCACATCCAACAGTCATTTAGAGTCAAAAGATTAAATGTTAAAATTTCATCCATATTGACCATTTTGGGATCGTTCGACATGTCCGGAGTCATCGTTTTTCATCCGAAAATTGATTTTTTGGACTGTACCAAAAATGATTCAAAATGTCAATTGGATCGTGCCTCATGTTGAATAACCACTTTTTAAAGCCTCACAGTGACCAAAATTGCCATTTTTACAGAGTTTTGATTACTCAAAAGCTTCAATTTTGACCCCTTTGAGGCACAGAAATGACTTTAAACACACTTATTTTAGTTGACAAAGTCATAATTCACATCCACCAGTCATTTACAGTCAAAAGATTAAATGTTAAAATTTCATCCATATTGACCATTTTGGGACCGTTCGACATGTCCGGAGTCATCGTTTTTCATCCGAAAATTGATTTTTTGGACTGTACCAAAAATGATTCAAAATGTCAATTGGATCATGCCTCATGTTGAATAACCACTTTTTAAACCGTCACAGTGACCAAAATTGCCATTTTTACAGAGTTTTGCTTACTTAAAAGCTTCAATTTTGACCCGTTTCAGGCACAGAAATGACTTTAAACACACTTATTTTATTTGACAAAGTCACAATTCACATCCAACAGTAATTTAGAGTCAAAAGATTGAATGTTAAAATTTCATCATTATAGACCATTTTGGGATCATTCGACAGGTCCGGAGTCATCGTTTTTCATCCGAAAATTGATTTTTTGGACTGTACCATAAATGATTCAAAATGTCAATTGGATCATGCCTGATGTTGAATAACCACTTTTTAAACCCTCACAGTGACCAAAATTGCCATTTTTACAGAGTTTTGCTTACTCAAAAGCTTCAATTTTGACCCGTTTCAGGCACAGAAATGACTTTAAACACACTTATTTTAGTTGACAAAGTCCTAATTCACACCCAACAGTAATTTAGAGTCAAAAGATTGAATGTTAAAATTTCATCATTATACACCATTTTGGGATCATTCGACAGGTCCGGAGTCATCGTTTTTCATCTGAAAATTGATTTTTTGGACTGTACCAAAAATTATTCAAAATGTCAATTGGATCATGCCTCATGTTTAATAACCACTTTTTAAAACCTCACAGTGATCAAAATTGCCATTTTTACAGAGTTTTGCTTACTTAAAAGCTTCAATTTTGACCCGTTTCAGGCACACAAATGACTTTAAACACACTTATTTTAGTTGACAAAGTCACAATTCACATCCAACAGTCATTTAGAGTCAAAAGATTAATTGTTGAAATTTCATCATTATAGACCATTTTGGGATCGTTCGACAGGTCCGGAGTCATCGTTTTTCATCCGGAAATTGATTTTTTGGACTGTACCAAAAATGATTCAAAATGTCAATTGGATCATGCCTCATGTTGAATAACCACTTTTTAAACCCTCACAGTGACCGAAATTGCCATTTTTACAGAGTTTTGCTTACTCGAAATCTTCCATTTTGACCCGTTTCAGGCACAGAAATGACTTTAAACACACTTATTCTAGTTGACAAAGTCATAATTCACATCCAACAGTCATTTAGAGTCAAAAGATTAAATGTTGAAATTTCATCATTATAGACCATTTTGGGATCGTTCGACAGGTCCGGAGTCATCGTTTTTCATCCGAAAATTGATTTTTTGGACTGTACCAAAAATGATTCAAAATGTCAATTGGATCATGCCTCATGTTGAATAACTACTTTTTAAACCCTCACAGTGACCAAAATTGCCATTTTTACAGAGTTTTGCTTACTCAAAAGCTTCCATTTTGACCCGTTTCAGGCTCAGAAATGACTTTAAACACACTTATTTTAGTTGACAAAGTCATAATTCATATCCAACAGTCATTTAGAGTCAAAAGATTAAATGTTGAAATTTCATCATTATAGACCATTTTGGGATCGTTCGACAGGTCCGGAGTCATCGTTTTTCATCCGAAAATTGATTTTTTGGACTGTACCAAAAATGATTCAAAATGTCAATTGGATCATGCCTCATGTTGAATAACCACTTTTTAAACCGTCACAGTGACCAAAATTGCCATTTTTACAGAGTTTTGCTTACTTAAAAGCTTCAATTTTGACCCGTTTCAGGCACAGAAATGACTTTAAACACACTTATTTTATTTGACAAAGTCACAATTCACATCCAACAGTAATTTAGAGTCAAAAGATTGAATGTTAAAATTTCATCATTATAGACCATTTTGGGATCATTCGACAGGTCCGGAGTCATCGTTTTTCATCCGAAAATTGATTTTTTGGACTGTACCATAAATGATTCAAAATGTCAATTGGATCATGCCTCATGTTGAATAACCACTTTTTAAACCCTCACAGTGACCAAAATTGCCATTTTTACAGAGTTTTGCTTACTCAAAAGCTTCAATTTTGACCCGTTTCAGGCACAGAAATGACTTTAAACACACTTATTTTAGTTGACAAAGTCCTAATTCACACCCAACAGTAATTTAGAGTCAAAAGATTGAATGTTAAAATTTCATCATTATAGACCATTTTGGGATCATTCGACAGGTCCGGAGTCATCGTTTTTCATCTGAAAATTGATTTTTTGGACTGTACCAAAAATTATTCAAAATGTCAATTGGATCATGCCTCATGTTTAATAACCACTTTTTAAAACCTCACAGTGATCAAAATTGCCATTTTTACAGAGTTTTGCTTACTTAAAAGCTTCAATTTTGACCCGTTTCAGGCACAGAAATGACTTTAAACACACTTATTTTAGTTGACAAAGTCACAATTCACATCCAACAGTCATTTAGAGTCAAAAGATTAATTGTTGAAATTTCATCATTATAGACCATTTTGGGATCGTTCGACAGGTCCGGAGTCATCGTTTTTCATCCGGAAATTGATTTTTTGGACTGTACCAAAAATGATTCAAAATGTCAATTGGATCATGCCTCATGTTGAATAACCACTTTTTAAACCCTCACAGTGACCGAAATTGCCATTTTTACAGAGTTTTGCTTACTCAAAAGCTTCAATTTTGACCCGTTTCAGGCACAGAAATGACTTTAAACACACTTATTTTAGTTGAAAAAGTCCTAATTCACACCCAACAGTAATTTAGAGTCAAAAGATTAAATGTTAAAATTTCATCATTATAGACCATTTTGGGATCATTCGACAGGTCCGGAGTCATCGTTTTTCATCTGAAAATTGATTTTTTGGACTGTACCAAAAATGATTTAAAATGTCAATTGGATCATGCCTCATGTTGAATAACCACTTTTTAAAACATCACAGTGACAAAAATTGCCATTTTTACAGAGTTTTGCTTACTCAAAAGCTTCCATTTTGACCCGTTTCAGGCACAGAAATGACTTTAAACACACTTATTTTAGTTGACAAAGTCCTAATTCACACCCAACAGTAATTTAGAGTCAAAAGATTAAATGTTAAAATTTCATCATTATAGACCATTTTGGGATCATTCGACAGGTCCGGAGTCATCGTTTTTCATCTGAAAATTGATTTTTTGGACTGTACCAAAAATGATTTAAAATGTCAATTGGATCATGCCTCATGTTGAATAACCACTTTTTAAAACCTCACAGTGACCAAAATTGCCATTTTTACAGAGTTTTGCTTACTCGAAATCTTCCATTTTGACCCGTTTCAGGCACAGACATGACTTTAAACACACTTATTCTAGTTCACAAAGTCATAATTCACATCCAACAGTCATTTAGAGTCAAAAGATTAAATGCTGAAATTTCATCATTATAGACCATTTTGGGATCGTTCGACAGGTCCGGAGTCATCGTTTTTCATCCGAAAATTGATTTTTTGGACTGTACCAAAAATGATTCAAAATGTCAATTGGATCATGCCTCATGTTGAATAACTACTTTTTAAACCCTCACAGTGACCAAAATTGCCATTTTTACAGAGTTTTGCTTACTCAAAAGCTTCCATTTTGACCCGTTTCAGGCACAGACATGACTTTAAACACACTTATTCTAGTTGACAAAGTCATAATTCACATCCAACAGTCATTTAGAGTCAAAAGATTAAATGTTGAAATTTCATCATTATAGACCATTTTGGGATCGTTCGACAGGTCCGGAGTCATCGTTTTTCATCCGAAAATAGATTTTTTGGACTGTACCAAAAATGATTCAAAATGTCAATTGGATCATGCCTCATGTTGAATAACCACTTTTTAAACCCTCACAGTGACCAAAATTGCCATTTTTACAGAGTTTTGCTTACTCAAAAGCTTCCATTTTGACCCGTTTCAAGCACAGAAATGACTTTAAACACACTTATTCTAGTTGACAAAGTCATAATTCACATCCAACAGTAATTTAGAGTCAAAAGATTAAATGTTTAAATTTCATCATTATAGACCATTTTGGGATCGTTCGACAGGTCCGGAGTCATCGTTTTTCATCCGAAAATTGATTTTTTGGACTGTACCAATAATGATTCAAAATGTCAATTGGATCATGCCTCATGTTGAATAACTACTTTTTAAACCCTCACAGTGACCAAAATTGCCATTTTTACAGAGTTTTGCTTACTCAAAAGCTTCCATTTTGACCCGTTTCAGGCACAGACATGACTTTAAACACACTTATTCTAGTTGACAAAGTCATAATTCACATCCAACAGTCATTTAGAGTCAAAAGATTAAATGTTGAAATTTCATCATTATAGACCATTTTGGGATCGTTCGACAGGTCCGGAGTCATCGTTTTTCATCCGAAAAGTGATTTTTTGGACTGTACCAAAAATGATTCAAAATGTCAATTGGATCATGCCTCATGTTGAATAACCACTTTTTAAACCCTCACAGTGACCAAAATTGCCATTTTTAGAGAGTTTTGCTTACTCAAAAGCTTCCATTTTGACCCGTTTCAGGCACAGAAATGACTTTAAACACACTTATTTTAGTTGACAAAGTCATAATTCACATCCAACAGTCATTTAGAGTCAAAAGATTAAATGTTGAAATTTCATCATTATAGACCATTTTGGGATCGTTCGACAGGTCCGGAGTCATCGTTTTTCATCCGAAAATTGATTTTTTGGACTGTACCAAAAATGATTCAAAATGTCAATTGGATCGTGCCTCATGTTGAATAACCACTTTTTAAACCCTCCCAGTGACCAAAATTGCCATTTTTACAGAGTTTTGCTTACTCAAAAGCTTCAATTTTGACCCGTTTCAGGCACAGAAAGGACTTTAAACACACTTATTTTATTTGACAAAGTCACAATTCACATCCAACAGTAATTTAGAGTCAAAAGATTGAATGTTAAAATTTCATCATTATAGACCATTTTGGGATCATTCGACAGGTCCGGAGTCATCGTTTTTCATCTGAAAATTGATTTTTTGGACTGTACCAAAAATTATTCAAAATGTCAATTGGATCATGCCTCATGTTGAATAACCACTTTTTAAAACCTCACAGTGACCAAAATTGCCATTTTTACAGAGTTTTGCTTACTCAAAAGCTTCAATTTTGACCCGTTTCAGGCACAGAAATGACTTTAAACACACTTATTTTAGTTGACAAAGTCATAATTCACATCCAACAGTCATTTAGAGTCAAAAGATTAAATGTTGAAATTTCATCATTATAGACCATTTTGGGATCGTTCGACAGGTCCGGAGTCATCGTTTTTCATCCGAAAATTGATTTTTTGGACTGTACCAAAAATGATTCAAAATGTCAATTGGATCATGCCTCATGTTGAATAACCACTTTTTAAACCGTCACAGTGACCAAAATTGCCATTTTTACAGAGTTTTGCTTACTTAAAAGCTTCAATTTTGACCCGTTTCAGGCACAGAAATGACTTTAAACACACTTATTTTATTTGACAAAGTCACAATTCACATCCAACAGTAATTTAGAGTCAAAAGATTGAATGTTAAAATTTCATCATTATAGACCATTTTGGGATCATTCGACAGGTCCGGAGTCATCGTTTTTCATCCGAAAATTGATTTTTTGGACTGTACCATAAATGATTCAAAATGTCAATTGGATCATGCCTCATGTTGAATAACCACTTTTTAAACCCTCACAGTGACCAAAATTGCCATTTTTACAGAGTTTTGCTTACTCAAAAGCTTCAATTTTGACCCGTTTCAGGCACAGAAATGACTTTAAACACACTTATTTTAGTTGACAAAGTCATAATTCACATCCAACAGTAATTTAGAGTCAAAAGATTGAATGTTAAAATTTCATCATTATAGACCATTTTGGGATCATTCGACAGGTCCGGAGTCATCGTTTTTCATCTGAAAATTGATTTTTTGGACTGTACCAAAAATGATTCAAAATGTCAATTGGATCATGCCTCATGTTGAATAACCACTTTTTAAAACCTCACAGTGATCAAAATTGCCATTTTTACAGAGTTTTGCTTACTTAAAAGCTTCAATTTTGACCCGTTTCAGGCACAGAAATGACTTTAAACACACTTATTTTAGTTGACAAAGTCACAATTCACATCCAACAGTCATTTAGAGTCAAAAGATTAAATGTTGAAATTTCATCATTATAGACCATTTTGGGATCGTTCGACAGGTCCGGAGTCATCGTTTTTCATCCGAAAATTTATTTTTTGGACTGTACCAAAAATGATTCAAAATATCAATTGGATCATGCCTCATGTTGAATAACCACTTTTTAAACCCTCACAGTGACCAAAATTGCCATTTTTACAGAGTTTTGCTTACTCAAAAGCTTCCATTTTGACCCGTTTCAGGCACAGAAATGACTTTAAACACACTTATTTTAGTTGACAAAGTCCTAATTCACACCCAACAGTAATTTAGAGTCAAAAGATTAAATGTTAAAATTTCATCATTATAGACCATTTTGGGATCATTCGACAGGTCCGGAGTCATCGTTTTTCATCTGAAAATTGATTTTTTGGACTGTACCAAAAATGATTTAAAATGTCAATTGGATCATGCCTCATGTTGAATAACCACTTTTTAAAACCTCACAGTGACCAAAATTTCCATTTTTACAGAGTTTTGCTTACTCGAAAGCTTCCATTTTGACCCGTTTCAGGCACAGAAATGACTTTAAACACACTTATTCTAGTTGACAAAGTCATAATTCACATCCAACAGTCATTTAGAGTCAAAAGATTAAATGTTGAAATTTCATCATTATAGACCATTTTGGGATCGTTCGACAGGTCCGGAGTCATCGTTTTTCATCCGAAAATTGATTTTTTGGACTGTACCAAAAATGATTCAAAATGTCAATTGGATCATGCCTCATGTTGAATAACTACTTTTTAAACCCTCACAGTGACCAAAATTGCCATTTTTACAGAGTTTTGCTTACTCAAAAGCTTCCATTTTGACCCGTTTCAGGCACAGAAATGACTTTAAACACACTTATTCTAGTTGACAAAGTCATAATTCTCATCCAACAGTAATTTAGAGTCAAAAGATTAAATGTTAAAATTTCATCATTATAGACCATTTTGGGATCGTTCGACAGGTCCGGAGTCATCGTTTTTCATCCGAAAATTGATTTTTTGGACTGTACCAAAAATGATTCAAAATGTCAATTGGATCATGCCTCATGTTGAATAACCACTTTTTAAACCCTCACAGTGACCAAAATTGCCATTTTTACAGAGTTTTGCTTACTCAAAAGCTTCAATTTTGACCCGTTTCCGGCACAGAAATGACTTTAAACACACTTATTTTAGTTGACAAAGTCCTAATTCACACCCAACAGTAATTTAGAGTCAAAAGATTAAATGTTAAAATGTCATCATTATAGACCATTTTGGGATCATTCGACAGGTCCGGAGTCATCGTTTTTCATCTGAAAATTGATTTTTTGGACTGTACCAAAAATGATTTAAAATTTCAATTGAATCATGCCTCATGTTGAATAACTACTTTTTAAACCCTCACAGTGACCAAAATTGCCATTTTTACAGAGTTTTGCTTACTCAAAAGCTTCCATTTTGACCCGTTTCAGGCACAGAAATGACTTTAAACACACTTATTCTAGTTGACAAAGTCATAATTCACATCCAACAGTAATTTAGAGTCAAAAGATTAAATGTTGAAATTTCATCATTATAGACCATTTTGGGATCGTTCGACAGGTCCGGAGTCATCGTTTTTCATCCGAAAAGTGATTTTTTGGACTGTACCAAAAATGATTCAAAATGTCAATTGGATCATGCCTCATGTTGAATAACCACTTTTTAAACCCTCACTGTGACCAAAATTGCCATTTTTACAGAGTTTTGCTTACTCAAAAGCTTCCATTTTGACCCGTTTCAGGCACAGAAATGACTTTAAACACACTTATTTTAGTTGACAAAGTCATAATTCACATCCAACAGTCATTTAGAGTCAAAAGATTAAATGTTGAAATTTCATCATTATAGACCATTTTGGGATCGTTCGACAGGTCCGGAGTCATCGTTTTTCATCCGAAAATTGATTTTTTGGACTGTACCAAAAATGATTCAAAATGTCAATTGGATCGTGCCTCATGTTGAATAACCACTTTTTAAACCGTCACAGTGACCAAAATTGCCATTTTTACAGAGTTTTGCTTACTTAAAAGCTTCAATTTTGACCCGTTTCAGGCACAGAAATGACTTTAAACACACTTATTTTATTTGACAAAGTCACAATTCACATCCAACAGTAATTTAGAGTCAAAAGATTGAATGTTAAAATTTCATCATTATAGACCATTTTGGGATCATTCGACAGGTCCGGAGTCATCGTTTTTCATCCGAAAATTGATTTTTTTGGACTGTACCATAAATGATTCAAAATGTCAATTGGATCATGCCTCATGTTGAATAACCACTTTTTAAACCCTCACAGTGACCAAAATTGCCATTTTTACAGAGTTTTGCTTACTCAAAAGCTTCCATTTTGACCCGTTTCAGGCACAGAAATGACTTTAAACACACTTATTTTAGTTGACAAAGTCCTAATTCACACCCAACAGTAATTTAGAGTCAAAAGATTAAATGTTAAAATTTCATCATTATAGACCATTTTGGGATCATTCGACTGGTCCGGAGTCATCGTTTTTCATCCGAAAATTGATTTTTTGGACTGTACCAAAAATGATTCAAAATGTCAATTGGATCATGCCTCATGTTGAATAACGACTTTTTAAACCCTCACAGTGACCAAAATTGCCATTTTTACAGAGTTTTGCTTACACAAAAGCTTCAATTTTGACCCGTTTCAGGCACAGAAATGACTTTAAACACACATATTCTAGTTGACAAAGTCATAATTCACATCCAACAGTCATTTAGAGTCAAAAGATAAAATGTTGAAATTTCATCATTATAGACCATTTTGGGATCGTTCGACAGGTCCGGAGTCATCGTTTTTCATCCGAAAATTTATTTTTTGGACTGTACCAAAAATGATTCAAAATATCAATTGGATCATGCCTCATGTTGAATAACCACTTTTTAAACCCTCACAGTGACCAAAATTGCCATTTTTACAGAGTTTTTCTTACTCAAAAGCTTCCATTTTGACCCGTTTCAGGCACAGAAATGACTTTAAACACACTTATTCTAGTTGACAAAGTCATAATTCACATCCAACAGTAATTTAGAGTCAAAAGATTAAATGTTGAAATTTCATCATTATAGACCATTTTGGGATCGTTCGACAGGTCCGGAGTCATCGTTTTTCATCCGAAAATTGATTTTTTGGACTGTACCAAAAATGATTCAAAATGTCAATTGGATCATGCCTCATGTTGAATAACCACTTTTTAAAACCTCACAGTGATCAAAATTGCCATTTTTACAGAGTTTTGCTTACTTAAAAGCTTCAATTTTGACCCGTTTCAGGCACAGAAATGACTTTAAACACACTTATTTTAGTTGACAAAGTCACAATTCACATCCAACAGTCATTTAGAGTCAAAAGATTAAATGTTGAAATTTCATCATTATAGACCATTTTGGGATCGTTCGACAGGTCCGGAGTCATCGTTTTTCATCTGAAAATTGATTTTTTGGACTGAACCAAAAATGATTTAAAATGTCAATTGGATCATGCCTCATGTTGAATAACCACTTTTTAAAACCTCACAGTGACCAAAATTGCCTTTTTTCCAGAGTTTTGCTTACTCAAAAGCTTCAATTTTGACCCGTTTCAGGCACAGAAATGACTTTAAACACACTTATTTTAGTTGACAAAGTCATAATTCACATCCAACAGTCATTTAGAGTCAAAAGATTAAATGTTGAAATTTCATCATTATAGACCATTTTGGGATCGTTCGACAGGTCCGGAGTCATCGTTTTTCATCCGAAAATTGATTTTTTGGACTGTACCAAAAATGATTCAAAATGTCAATTGGATCATGCCTCATGTTGAATAACCACTTTTTAAACCGTCACAGTGACCAAAATTGCCATTTTTACAGAGTTTTGCTTACTTAAAAGCTTCAATTTTGACCCGTTTCAGGCACAGAAATGACTTTAAACACACTTATTTTATTTGACAAAGTCACAATTCACATCCAACAGTAATTTAGAGTCAAAAGATTGAATGTTAAAATTTCATCATTATAGACCATTTTGGGATCATTCGACAGGTCCGGAGTCATCGTTTTTCATCCGAAAATTGATTTTTTGGACTGTACCATAAATGATTCAAAATGTCAATTGGATCATGCCTCATGTTGAATAACCACTTTTTAAACCCTCACAGTGACCAAAATTGCCATTTTTACAGAGTTTTGCTTACTCAAAAGCTTCAATTTTGACCCGTTTCAGGCACAGAAATGACTTTAAACACACTTATTTTAGTTGACAAAGTCATAATTCACATCCAACAGTAATTTAGAGTCAAAAGATTGAATGTTAAAATTTCATCATTATAGACCATTTTGGGATCATTCGACAGGTCCGGAGTCATCGTTTTTCATCTGAAAATTGATTTTTTGGACTGTACCAAAAATGATTCAAAATGTCAATTGGATCATGCCTCATGTTGAATAACCACTTTTTAAAACCTCACAGTGATCAAAATTGCCATTTTTACAGAGTTTTGCTTACTTAAAAGCTTCAATTTTGACCCGTTTCAGGCACAGAAATGACTTTAAACACACTTATTTTAGTTGACAAAGTCACAATTCACATCCAACAGTCATTTAGAGTCAAAAGATTAAATGTTGAAATTTCATCATTATAGACCATTTTGGGATCGTTCGACAGGTCCGGAGTCATCGTTTTTCATCCGAAAATTTATTTTTTGGACTGTACCAAAAATGATTCAAAATATCAATTGGATCATGCCTCATGTTGAATAACCACTTTTTAAACCCTCACAGTGACCAAAATTGCCATTTTTACAGAGTTTTGCTTACTCAAAAGCTTCCATTTTGACCCGTTTCAGGCACAGAAATGACTTTAAACACACTTATTTTAGTTGACAAAGTCCTAATTCACACCCAACAGTAATTTAGAGTCAAAAGATTAAATGTTAAAATTTCATCATTATAGACCATTTTGGGATCATTCGACAGGTCCGGAGTCATCGTTTTTCATCTGAAAATTGATTTTTTGGACTGTACCAATATGATTTAAAATGTCAATTGGATCATGCCTCATGTTGAATAACCACTTTTTAAAACCTCACAGTGACCAAAATTGCCATTTTTACAGAGTTTTGCTTACTCGAAAGCTTCCATTTTGACCCGTTTCAGGCACAGAAATGACTTTAAACACACTTATTCTAGTTGACAAAGTCATAATTCACATCCAACAGTCATTTAGAGTCAAAAGATTAAATGTTGAAATTTCATCATTATAGACCATTTTGGGATCGTTCGACAGGTCCGGAGTCATCGTTTTTCATCCGAAAATTGATTTTTTGGACTGTACCAAAAATGATTCAAAATGTCAATTGGATCATGCCTCATGTTGAATAACTACTTTTTAAACCCTCACAGTGACCAAAATTGCCATTTTTACAGAGTTTTGCTTACTCAAAAGCTTCCATTTTGACCCGTTTCAGGCACAGAAATGACTTTAAACACACTTATTCTAGTTGACAAAGTCATAATTCTCATCCAACAGTAATTTAGAGTCAAAAGATTAAATGTTAAAATTTCATCATTATAGACCATTTTGGGATCGTTCGACAGGTCCGGAGTCATCGTTTTTCATCCGAAAATTGATTTTTTGGACTGTACCAAAAATGATTCAAAATGTCAATTGGATCATGCCTCATGTTGAATAACCACTTTTTAAACCCTCACAGTGACCAAAATTGCCATTTTTACAGAGTTTTGCTTACTCAAAAGCTTCAATTTTGACCCGTTTCCGGCACAGAAATGACTTTAAACACACTTATTTTAGTTGACAAAGTCCTAATTCACACCCAACAGTAATTTAGAGTCAAAAGATTAAATGTTAAAATGTCATCATTATAGACCATTTTGGGATCATTCGACAGGTCCGGAGTCATCGTTTTTCATCTGAAAATTGATTTTTTGGACTGTACCAAAAATGATTTAAAATGTCAATTGAATCATGCCTCATGTTGAATAACTACTTTTTAAACCCTCACAGTGACCAAAATTGCCATTTTTACAGAGTTTTGCTTACTCAAAAGCTTCCATTTTGACCCGTTTCAGGCACAGAAATGACTTTAAACACACTTATTCTAGTTGACAAAGTCATAATTCACATCCAACAGTAATTTAGAGTCAAAAGATTAAATGTTGAAATTTCATCATTATAGACCATTTTGGGATCGTTCGACAGGTCCGGAGTCATCGTTTTTCATCCGAAAAGTGATTTTTTGGACTGTACCAAAAATGATTCAAAATGTCAATTGGATCATGCCTCATGTTGAATAACCACTTTTTAAACCCTCACTGTGACCAAAATTGCCATTTTTACAGAGTTTTGCTTACTCAAAAGCTTCCATTTTGACCCGTTTCAGGCACAGAAATGACTTTAAACACACTTATTTTAGTTGACAAAGTCATAATTCACATCCAACAGTCATTTAGAGTCAAAAGATTAAATGTTGAAATTTCATCATTATAGACCATTTTGGGATCGTTCGACAGGTCCGGAGTCATCGTTTTTCATCCGAAAATTGATTTTTTGGACTGTACCAAAAATGATTCAAAATGTCAATTGGATCGTGCCTCATGTTGAATAACCACTTTTTAAACCGTCACAGTGACCAAAATTGCCATTTTTACAGAGTTTTGCTTACTTAAAAGCTTCAATTTTGACCCGTTTCAGGCACAGAAATGACTTTAAACACACTTATTTTATTTGACAAAGTCACAATTCACATCCAACAGTAATTTAGAGTCAAAAGATTGAATGTTAAAATTTCATCATTATAGACCATTTTGGGATCATTCGACAGGTCCGGAGTCATCGTTTTTCATCCGAAAATTGATTTTTTTGGACTGTACCATAAATGATTCAAAATGTCAATTGGATCATGCCTCATGTTGAATAACCACTTTTTAAACCCTCACAGTGACCAAAATTGCCATTTTTACAGAGTTTTGCTTACTCAAAAGCTTCCATTTTGACCCGTTTCAGGCACAGAAATGACTTTAAACACACTTATTTTAGTTGACAAAGTCCTAATTCACACCCAACAGTAATTTAGAGTCAAAAGATTAAATGTTAAAATTTCATCATTATAGACCATTTTGGGATCATTCGACTGGTCCGGAGTCATCGTTTTTCATCCGAAAATTGATTTTTTGGACTGTACCAAAAATGATTCAAAATGTCAATTGGATCATGCCTCATGTTGAATAACCACTTTTTAAACCCTCACAGTGACCAAAATTGCCATTTTTACAGAGTTTTGCTTACACAAAAGCTTCAATTTTGACCCGTTTCAGGCACAGAAATGACTTTAAACACACTTATTCTAGTTGACAAAGTCATAATTCACATCCAACAGTCATTTAGAGTCAAAAGATAAAATGTTGAAATTTCATCATTATAGACCATTTTGGGATCGTTCGACAGGTCCGGAGTCATCGTTTTTCATCCGAAAATTTATTTTTTGGACTGTACCAAAAATGATTCAAAATATCAATTGGATCATGCCTCATGTTGAATAACCACTTTTTAAACCCTCACAGTGACCAAAATTGCCATTTTTACAGAGTTTTTCTTACTCAAAAGCTTCCATTTTGACCCGTTTCAGGCACAGAAATGACTTTAAACACACTTATTCTAGTTGACAAAGTCATAATTCACATCCAACAGTAATTTAGAGTCAAAAGATTAAATGTTGAAATTTCATCATTATAGACCATTTTGGGATCGTTCGACAGGTCCGGAGTCATCGTTTTTCATCCGAAAATTGATTTTTTGGACTGTACCAAAAATGATTCAAAATGTCAATTGGATCATGCCTCATGTTGAATAACCACTTTTTAAACCCTCACAGTGACCAAAATTGCCATTTTTACAGAGTTTTGCATACTCAAAAGCTTCCATTTTGACCCGTTTCAGGCTCAGAAATGACTTTAAACACACTTATTTTAGTTGACAAAGTCCTAATTCACATCCAACAGTCATTTACAGTCAAAAGATTAAATGTTAAAATTTCATCCATATTGACCATTTTGGGATCGTTCGACATGTCCGGAGTCATCGTTTTTCATCCGAAAATTGATTTTTTGGACTGTACCAAAAAGGATTCAAAATGTCAATTGGATCGTGCCTCATGTTGAATAACCACTTTTTAAACCCTCACAGTCACCAAAATTGCCACTTTTACAGAGTTTTGCTTACTCAAAAGCTTCAATTTTGAACCATTTCAGGCACAGAAATGACTTTAAACACACTTATTTTAGTTGACAAAGTCATAATTCACACCCAACAGTCATTTACAGTCAAAAGATTTAATGTTAAAATTTAATCCATATTGACCATTTTGGGATCGTTTGACTTGTCCGGAGTCATCGTTTTTCATCCGAAAATTGATTTTTTGGACTGTACCAAAAATGATTCAAAATGTCAATTGGATCGTGCCTCATGTTGAATAACCACTTTTTAAAGCCTCACAGTGACCAAAAATGCCATTTTTACAGAGTTTTGATTACTCAAAAGCTTCAATTTTGACCCGTTTCAGGCACAGAAATGACTTTAAACACACTTATTTTAGTTGACAAAGTCCTAATTCACATCCAACAGTCATTTACAGTCAAAAGATTAAATGTTAAAATTTCATCCATATTGACCATTTTGGGATCGTTCGACATGTCCGGAGTCATCGTTTTTCATCCGAAAATTGATTTTTTGGACTGTACCAAAAATGTTTCAAAATGTCAATTGGATCGTGCCTCATGTTGAATAACCACTTTTTAAACCCTCACAGTGACCAAAATTGCCATTTTTACAGAGTTATGATTACTCAAAAGCTTCAATTTTGACCCCTTTGAGGCACAGAAATGACTTAAAACACACTTATTTTAGTTGACAAAGTCATAATTCACATCCAACAGTCATTTAGAGTCAAAAGATTAAATGTTAAAATTTCATCATTATAGACCATTTTGGGAACGTTCAACAGGTCCGGAGTCATCGTTTTTCATCCGGAAATTGATTTTTTGGACCGTACCAAAAATGATTCAAAATGTCAATTGGGTCGTGCCTCATGTTGAATAACCACTTTTTAAACACTCAGAGTGACCAAAATTGCCATTTTTACAGAGTTTTGCTTACTCAAAAGCTTCAATTTTGACCCGTTTCAGGCACAGAAATGACTTTAAACACACTTATATTAGTTGACAAAGTCATAATTCACATCCAACAGTCATTTACAGTCAAAAGATTGAATGTTCAAATTTCATCCATTTTGACCATTTTGGGATCGTTCGACATGTCCGGAGTCATCGTTTTTCATCCGAAAATTCATTTTTTGGACTGTACCAAAAATGATTCAAAATGTCAATTGGATCGTGCCTCATGTTGAATACCACTTTTTAAAGCCTCACAGTGACCAAAATTGCCATTTTTACAGAGTTTTGATTACTCAAAAGCTTCAATTTTGACCCGTTTCAGGCACAGAAATAACTTTAAACACACTTATTTTAGTTGACAAAGTCCTAATTCACATCCAACAGTCATTTACAGTCAAAAGATTAAATGTTAAAATTTCATCCATATTGACCATTTTGGGATCGTTCGACATGTCCGGAGTCATCGTTTTTCATCCGAAAATTGATTTTTTGGACTGTACCAAAAAGGATTCAAAATGTCAATTGGATCGTGCCTCATGTTGAATAACCACTTTTTAAACCCTCACAGTCACCAAAATTGCCACTTTTACAGAGTTTTGCTTACTCAAAAGCTTCAATTTTGAACCATTTCAGGCACAGAAATGACTTTAAACACACTTATTTTAGTTGACAAAGTCATAATTCACACCCAACAGTCATTTACAGTCAAATGATTTAATGTTAAAATTTAATCCATATTGACCATTTTGGGATCGTTTGACTTGTCCGGAGTCATCGTTTTTCATCCGAAAATTGATTTTTTGGACTGTACCAAAAATGATTCAAAATGTCAATTGGATCGTGCCTCATGTTGAATAACCACTTTTTAAAGCCTCACAGTGACCAAAAATGCCATTTTTACAGAGTTTTGATTACTCAAAAGCTTCAATTTTGACCCGTTTCAGGCACAGAAATGACTTTAAACACACTTATTTTAGTTGACAAAGTCCTAATTCACATCCAACAGTCATTTACAGTCAAAAGATTAAATGTTAAAATTTCATCCATATTGACCATTTTGGGATCGTTCGACATGTCCGGAGTCATCGTTTTTCATCCGAAAATTGATTTTTTGGACTGTACCAAAAATGATTCAAAATGTCAATTGGATCGTGCCTCATGTTCAATGACCACTTTTTAAACCCTCACAGTGACCAACATTGCCATTTTTACAGAGTTATGATTACTCAAAAGCTTCAATTTTGACCCCTTTGAGGCACAGAAATGACTTAAAACACACTTATTTTAGTTGACAAAGTCATAATTCACATCCAACAGTCATTTAGAGTCAAAAGATTAAATGTTAAAATTTCATCCATATTGACCATTTTGGGATCGTTCGACATGTCCGGAGTCATCGTTTTTCATCCGAAAATTGATTTTTTGGACTGTACCAAAAATGATTCAAAATGTCAATTGGATCATGCCTCATGTTGAATAACCACTTTTTAAAGCCTCACAGTGACCAAAATTGCCATTTTTACAGAGTTTTGATTACTCAAAAGCTTCAATTTTGACCCCTTTGAGGCACAGAAATGACTTTAAACACACTTATTTTAGTTGACAAAGTCATAATTCACATCCACCAGTCATTTACAGTCAAAAGATTAAATGTTAAAATTTCATCCATATTGACCATTTTGGGATCGTTCGACATGTCCGGAGTCATCGTTTTTCATCCGAAAATTGATTTTTTGGACTGTACCAAAAAGGATTCAAAATGTCAATTGGATCGTGCCTCATGTTGAATAACCACTTTTTAAACCCTCACAGTCACCAAAATTGCCTCTTTTACAGAGTTTTGCTTACTCAAAAGCTTCACTTTTGAACCATTTCAGGCACAGAAATGACTTTAAACACACTTATTTTAGTTGACAAAGTCATAATTCACATCCAACAGTCATTTAGAGTCAAAAGATTAAATGTTAAAATTTCATCCATATTGACCATTTTGGGATCCGGAGTCATCGTTTTTCATCCGAAAATTGATTTTTTGGACTGTACCACAAATGAATCAAAATGTCAATTGGATCGTGCCTCATGTTGAATAACCACTTTTTAAACCCTCAGAGTGACCAAAATTGCCATTTTTACAGAGTTTTGCTTACTCAAAAGCTTCAATTTTGACCCGTTTCAGGCACAGAAATGACTTTAAACACACTTATTTTAGTTGACAAAGTCATAATTCACATCCAACAGTCATTTACAGTCAAAAGATTGAATGTTAAAATTTCATCCATATTGACCATTTTGGGATCGTTCGACATGTCCGGAGTCATCGTTTTTCATCCGAAAATTCATTTTTTGGACTGTGCCAAAAATGATTCAAAATGTCAATTGGATCGTGCCTCATGTTGAATAACCACTTTTTAAACCCTCACAGTAACCAAAATTACCATTTTTACAGAGTTTTGATTACTCAAAAGCTTCAATTTTGACCCGTTTCAGGCACAGAAATGACTTTAAACACACTTATTTTAGTTGACAAAGTCCTAATTCACATCCAACAGTCATTTACAGTCAAAAGATTAAATGTTAAAATTTCATCCATATTGACCATTTTGGGATCGTTCGACATGTCCGGAGTCATCGTTTTTCATCCGAAAATTGATTTTTTGGACTGTACCAAAAAGGATTCAAAATGTCAATTGGATCGTGCCTCATGTTGAATAACCACTTTTTAAACCCTCACAGTCACCAAAATTGCCACTTTTACAGAGTTTTGCTTACTCAAAAGCTTCAATTTTGAACCATTTCAGGCACAGAAATGACTTTAAACACACTTATTTTAGTTGACAAAGTCATAATTCACACCCAACAGTCATTTACAGTCAAAAGATTTAATGTTAAAATTTAATCCATATTGACCATTTTGGGATCGTTCGACATGTCCGGAGTCATCGTTTTTCATCCGAAAATTGATTTTTTGGACTGTACCAAAAAGGATTCAAAATGTCAATTGGATCGTGCCTCATGTTGAATAACCACTTTTTAAACCCTCACAGTCACCAAAATTGCCTCTTTTACAGAGTTTTGCTTACTCAAAAGCTTCAATTTTGAACCATTTCAGGCACAGAAATGACTTTAAACACACTTATTTTAGTTGACAAAGTCATAATTCACATCCAACAGTCATTTAGAGTCAAAAGATTAAATGTTAAAATTTCATCCATATTGACCATTTTGGGATCGTTCGACATGTCCGGAGTCATCGTTTTTCATCCGAAAATTGATTTTTTGGACTGTACCACAAATGAATCAAAATGTCAATTGGATCGTGCCTCATGTTGAATAACCACTTTTTAAACCCTCACTGTGACCAAAATTGCCATTTTTACAGAGTTTTGCTTACTCAAAAGCTTCAATTTTGACCCGTTTCAGGCACAGAAATGACTTTAAACACACTTATTTTAGTTGACAAAGTCATAATTCACATCCAACAGTCATTTACAGTCAAAAGATTGAATGTTAAAATTTCATCCATATTGACCATTTTGGGATCGTTCGACATGTCCGGAGTCATCGTTTTTCATCCGAAAATTGATTTTTTGGACTGTACCAAAAATGATTCAAAATGTCAATTGGATCGTGCCTCATGTTGAATAACCACTTTTTAAACCCTCACAGTCACCAAAACTGCCATTTTTACAGAGTTTTGATTACTCAAAAGCTTCAATTTTGACCCGTTTCAGGCACAGAAATGACTTTAAACACACTTATTTTAGTTGACAAAGTCCTAATTCACATCCAACAGTCATTTACAGTCAAAAGATTAAATGTTAAAATTTAATCCATATTGACCATTTTGGGATCGTTCGACTTGTCCGGAGTCATCGTTTTTCATCCGAAAATTGATTTTTTGGACTGTACCAAAAATGATTCAAAATGTCAATTGGATCGTGCCTCATGTTGAATAACCACTTTTTAAACCCTCAGAGTGACCAAAATTGCCATTTTTACAGAGTTTTGCTTACTCAAAAGCTTCAATTTTGACCCGTTTCAGGCACAGAAATGACTTTAAACACACTTATTTTAGTTGACAAAGTCCTAATTCACATCCAACAGTCATTTACAGTCAAAAGATTAAATGTTAAAATTTCATCTATATTGGCCATTTTGGGATCGTTCGACATGTCCGGAGTCATCGTTTTCATCCGAAAATTGATTTTTTGGACTGTACCAAAAATGATTCAAAATGTCAATTGGATCGTGCCTCATGTTGAATAACCACTTTTTAAACCCTCAGAGTGACCAAAATTGCCATTTTTACAGAGTTTTGCTTACTCAAAAGCTTCAATTTTGACCCGTTTCAGGCACAGAAATGACTTTAAACACACTTATTTTAGTTGACAAAGTCATAATTCACATCCAACAGTCATTTAGAGTCAAAAGATTAAATGTACAAATTTCATCCATATTGACCATTTTGGGATCGTTCGACATGTCCGGAGTCATCGTTTTTCATCCGAAAATTGATTTTTTGAACTGTACCAAAAATGATTCAAAATGTCAATTGGATCGTGCCTCATGTTGAATAACCACTTTTTAAACCCTCACAGTGACCAAAATTGCCATTTTTACAGAGTTATGATTACTCAAAAGCTTCAATTTTGACCCCTTTGAGGCACAGAAATGACTTAAAACACACTTATTTCAGTTGACAAAGTCATAATTCACATCCAACAGTCATTTAGAGTCAAAAGATTAAATGTTAAAATTTCATCATTATAGACCATTTTGGGAACGTTCAACAGGTCCGGAGTCATCGTTTTTCATCCGAAAATTCATTTTTTGGACTGTACCAAAAATGATTCAAAATGTCAATTGGATCGTGCCTCATGTTGAATACCACTTTTTAAAGCCTCACAGTGACCAAAATTGCCATTTTTACAGAGTTTTGATTACTCAAAAGCTTCAATTTTGACCCGTTTCAGGCACAGAAATGACTTTAAACACACTTATTTTAGTTGACAAAGTCATAATTCACATCCAACAGTCATTTAGAGTCAAAAGATTAAATGTTAAAATTTCATCATTATAGACCATTTTGGGAACGTTCAACAGGTCCGGAGTCATCGTTTTTCATCCGGAAATTGATTTTTTGGACTGTACCAAAAATGATTCAAAATGTCAATTGGGTCGTGCCTCATGTTGAACAACCACTTTTTAAACCCTCAGAGTGACCAAAATTGCCATTTTTACAGAGTTTTGCTTACTCAAAAGCTTCAATTTTGACCCGTTTCAGGCACAGAAATGACTTTAAACACACTTATTTTAGTTGACAAAGTCATAATTCACATCCAACAGTCATTTACAGTCAAAAGATTGAATGTTAAAATTTCATCCATATTGACCATTTTGGGATTGTTCGACATGTCCGGAGTCATCGTTTTTCATCCGAAAATTCATTTTTTGGACTGTACCAAAAATGATTCAAAATGTCAATTGGATCGTGCCTCATGTTGAATAACCACTTTTTAAAGCCTCACAGTGACCAAAATTGCCATTTTTACAGAGTTTTGATTACTCAAAAGCTTCAATTTTGACCCGTTTCAGGCACAGAAATGACTTTAAACACACTTATTTTAGTTGACAAAGTCATAATTCACATCCAACAGTCATTTACAGTCAAAAGATTGAATGTTCAAATTTCATCCATTTTGACCATTTTGGGATCGTTCGACATGTCCGGAGTCATCGTTTTTCATCCGAAAATTGATTTTTTGGACTGTACCAAAAATGATTCAAAATGTCAATTGGATCGTGCCTCATGTTGAATAACCACTTTTAAACCCTCACAGTGACCAAAATTGCCATTTTTACAGAGTTATGATTACTCAAAAGCTTCAATTTTGACCCATTTGAGGCACAGAAATGACTTAAAACACACTTATTTTAGTTGACAAAGTCATAATTCACATCCAACAGTCATTTAGAGTCAAAAGATTAAATGTTAAAATTTCATCATTATAGACCATTTTGGGAACGTTCAACAGGTCCGGAGTCATCGTTTTTCATCCGGAAATTGATTTTTTGGACCGTACCAAAAATGATTCAAAATGTCAATTGGGTCGTGCCTCATGTTGAATAACCACTTTTTAAACCCTCAGAGTGACCAAAATTGCCATTTTTACAGAGTTTTGCTTACTCAAAAGCTTCAATTTTGACCCGTTTCAGGCACAGAAATGACTTTAAACACACTTATATTAGTTGACAAAGTCATAATTCACATCCAACAGTCATTTACAGTCAAAAGATTGAATGTTCAAATTTCATCCATATTGACCATTTTGGGATCGTTCGACATGTCCGGAGTCATCGTTTTTCATCCGAAAATTCATTTTTTGGACTGTACCAAAAATGATTCAAAATGTCAATTGGATCGTGCCTCATGTTGAATAACCACTTTTTAAAGCCTCACAGTGACCAAAATTGCCATTTTTACAGAGTTTTGCTTACTCAAAAGCTTCAATTTTGACCCGTTTCAAGCACAGAAATGACTTTAAACACACTTATTTTAGTTGACAAAGTCATAATTCACATCCACCAGTCATTTACAGTCAAAAGATTAAATGTTAAAATTTCATCCATATTGACCATTTTGGGATCGTTCGACATGTCCGGAGTCATCGTTTTTCATCCGAAAATTGATTTTTGGACTGTACCAAAAAGGATTCAAAATGTCAATTGGATCGTTCCTCATGTTGAATAACCACTTTTTAAACCCTTACAGTCACCAAAATTGCCTCTTTTACAGAGTTTTGCTTACTCAAAAGCTTCAATTTTGAACCATTTCAGGCACAGAAATGACTTTAAACACACTTATTTTAGTTGACAAAGTCATAATTCACATCCAACAGTCATTTACAGTCAAAAGATTGAATGTTAAAATTTCATCCATATTGACCATTTTGGGATCGTTCGACATGTCCGGAGTCATCGTTTTTCATCCGAAAATTCATTTTTTGGACTGTACCAAAAATGATTCAAAATGTCAATTGGATCGTGCCTCATGTTGAATAACCACTTTTTAAAGCCTCACAGTGACCAAAATTGCCATTTTTACAGAGTTTTGATTACTCAAAAGCTTCAATTTTGACCCGTTTCAGGCACAGAAATGACTTTAAACACACTTATTTTAGTTGACAAAGTCATAATTCACATCCAACAGTCATTTAGAGTCAAAAGATTAAATGTTAAAATTTCATCCATATTGACCATTTTGGGATCGTTCGACATGTCCGGAGTCATCGTTTTTCATCCGAAAATTGATTTTTTGGACTGTACCAAAAATGATTCAAAATGTCAATTGGATCGTGCCTCATGTTGAATAACCACTTTTTAAAGCCTCACAGTGACCAAAATTGCCATTTTTACAGAGTTTTGATTACTCAAAAGCTTCAATTTTGACCCCTTTGAGGCACAGAAATGACTTTAAACACACTTATTTTAGTTGACAAAGTCATAATTCACATCCACCAGTCATTTACAGTCAAAAGATTAAATGTTAAAATTTCATCCATATTGACCATTTTGGGACCGTTCGACATGTCCGGAGTCATCGTTTTTCATCCGAAAATTGATTTTTTGGACTGTACCAAAAAGGATTCAAAATGTCAATTGGATCGTGCCTCATGTTGAATAACCACTTTTTAAACCCTCACAGTGACCAAAATTGCCTCTTTTACAGAGTTTTGCTTACTCAAAAGCTTCACTTTTGAACCATTTCAGGCACAGAAATGACTTTAAACACACTTATTTTAGTTGACAAAGTCATAATTCACATCCAACAGTCATTTAGAGTCAAAAGATTAAATGTTAAAATTTCATCCATATTGACCATTTTGGGATCCGGAGTCATCGTTTTTCATCCGAAAATTGATTTTTTGGACTGTACCACAAATGAATCAAAATGTCAATTGGATCGTGCCTCATGTTGAATAACCACTTTTTAAACCCTCAGAGTGACCAAAATTGCCATTTTTACAGAGTTTTGCTTACTCAAAAGCTTCAATTTTGACCCGTTTCAGGCACAGAAATGACTTTAAACACACTTATTTTAGTTGACAAAGTCATAATTCACATCCAACAGTCATTTACAGTCAAAAGATTGAATGTTAAAATTTCATCCATATTGACCATTTTGGGATCGTTCGACATGTCCGGAGTCATCGTTTTTCATCCGAAAATTCATTTTTTGGACTGTGCCAAAAATGATTCAAAATGTCAATTGGATCGTGCCTCATGTTGAATAACCACTTTTTAAACCCTCACAGTAACCAAAATTACCATTTTTACAGAGTTTTGATTACTCAAAAGCTTCAATTTTGACCCGTTTCAGGCACAGAAATGACTTTAAACACACTTATTTTAGTTGACAAAGTCCTAATTCACATCCAACAGTCATTTACAGTCAAAAGATTAAATGTTAAAATTTCATCCATATTGACCATTTTGGGATCGTTCGACATGTCCGGAGTCGTTTTTCATCCGAAAATTGATTTTTTGGACTGTACCAAAAAGGATTCAAAATGTCAATTGGATCGTGCCTCATGTTGAATAACCACTTTTTAAACCCTCACAGTCACCAAAATTGCCACTTTTACAGAGTTTTGCTTACTCAAAAGCTTCAATTTTGAACCATTTCAGGCACAGAAATGACTTTAAACACACTTATTTTAGTTGACAAAGTCCTAATTCACATCCAACAGTCATTTACAGTCAAAAGATTAAATGTTAAAATTTCATCCATATTGACCATTTTGGGATCGTTCGACATGTCCGGAGTCATCGTTTTTCATCCGAAAATTGATTTTTTGGACTGTACCAAAAATGATTCAAAATGTCAATTGGATTGTGCCTCATGTTCAATGACCACTTTTTAAACCCTCACAGTGACCAACATTGCCATTTTTACAGAGTTATGATTACTCAAAAGCTTCAATTTTGACCCCTTTGAGGCACAGAAATGACTTAAAACACACTTATTTTAGTTGACAAAGTCATAATTCACATCCAACAGTCATTTAGAGTCAAAAGATTAAATGTTAAAATTTCATCCATATTGACCATTTTGGGATCGTTCGACATGTCCGGAGTCATCGTTTTTCATCCGAAAATTGATTTTTTGGACTGTACCAAAAATGATTCAAAATGTCAATTGGATCATGCCTCATGTTGAATAACCACTTTTTAAAGCCTCACAGTGACCAAAATTGCCATTTTTACAGAGTTTTGATTACTCAAAAGCTTCAATTTTGACCCCTTTGAGGCACAGAAATGACTTTAAACACACTTATTTTAGTTGACAAAGTCATAATTCACATCCACCAGTCATTTACAGTCAAAAGATTAAATGTTAAAATTTCATCCATATTGACCATTTTGGGATCGTTCGACATGTCCGGAGTCATCGTTTTTCATCCGAAAATTGATTTTTTGGACTGTACCAAAAAGGATTCAAAATGTCAATTGGATCGTGCCTCATGTTGAATAACCACTTTTTAAACCCTCACAGTCACCAAAATTGCCTCTTTTACAGAGTTTTGCTTACTCAAAAGCTTCACTTTTGAACCATTTCAGGCACAGAAATGACTTTAAACACACTTATTTTAGTTGACAAAGTCATAATTCACATCCAACAGTCATTTAGAGTCAAAAGATTAAATGTTAAAATTTCATCCATATTGACCATTTTGGGATCCGGAGTCATCGTTTTTCATCCGAAAATTGATTTTTTGGACTGTACCACAAATGAATCAAAATGTCAATTGGATCGTGCCTCATGTTGAATAACCACTTTTTAAACCCTCAGAGTGACCAAAATTGCCATTTTTACAGAGTTTTGCTTACTCAAAAGCTTCAATTTTGACCCGTTTCAGGCACAGAAATGACTTTAAACACACTTATTTTAGTTGACAAAGTCATAATTCACATCCAACAGTCATTTACAGTCAAAAGATTGAATGTTAAAATTTCATCCATATTGACCATTTTGGGATCGTTCGACATGTCCGGAGTCATCGTTTTTCATCCGAAAATTCATTTTTTGGACTGTGCCAAAAATGATTCAAAATGTCAATTGGATCGTGCCTCATGTTGAATAACCACTTTTTAAACCCTCACAGTAACCAAAATTACCATTTTTACAGAGTTTTGATTACTCAAAAGCTTCAATTTTGACCCGTTTCAGGCACAGAAATGACTTTAAACACACTTATTTTAGTTGACAAAGTCCTAATTCACATCCAACAGTCATTTACAGTCAAAAGATTAAATGTTAAAATTTCATCCATATTGACCATTTTGGGATCGTTCGACATGTCCGGAGTCATCGTTTTTCATCCGAAAATTGATTTTTTGGACTGTACCAAAAAGGATTCAAAATGTCAATTGGATCGTGCCTCATGTTGAATAACCACTTTTTAAACCCTCACAGTCACCAAAATTGCCACTTTTACAGAGTTTTGCTTACTCAAAAGCTTCAATTTTGAACCATTTCAGGCACAGAAATGACTTTAAACACACTTATTTTAGTTGACAAAGTCATAATTCACACCCAACAGTCATTTACAGTCAAAAGATTTAATGTTAAAATTTAATCCATATTGACCATTTTGGGATCGTTTGACTTGTCCGGAGTCATCGTTTTTCATCCGAAAATTGATTTTTTGGACTGTACCAAAAATGATTCAAAATGTCAATTGGATCGTGCCTCATGTTGAATAACCACTTTTTAAAGCCTCACAGTGACCAAAAATGCCATTTTTACAGAGTTTTGATTACTCAAAAGCTTCAATTTTGACCCGTTTCAGGCACAGAAATGACTTTAAACACACTTATTTTAGTTGACAAAGTCCTAATTCACATCCAACAGTCATTTACAGTCAAAAGATTAAATGTTAAAATTTCATCCATATTGACCATTTTGGGATCGTTCGACATGTCCGGAGTCATCGTTTTTCATCCGAAAATTGATTTTTTGGACTGTACCAAAAATGATTCAAAATGTCAATTGGATCGTGCCTCATGTTGAATAACCACTTTTTAAACCCTCACAGTGACCAAAATTGCCATTTTTACAGAGTTATGATTACTCAAAAGCTTCAATTTTGACCCCTTTGAGGCACAGAAATGACTTAAAACACACTTATTTTAGTTGACAAAGTCATAATTCACATCCAACAGTCATTTAGAGTCAAAAGATTAAATGTTAAAATTTCATCATTATAGACCATTTTGGGAACGTTCAACAGGTCCGGAGTCATCGTTTTTCATCCGGAAATTGATTTTTTGGACCGTACCAAAAATGATTCAAAATGTCAATTGGGTCGTGCCTCATGTTGAATAACCACTTTTTAAACACTCAGAGTGACCAAAATTGCCATTTTTACAGAGTTTTGCTTACTCAAAAGCTTCAATTTTGACCCGTTTCAGGCACAGAAATGACTTTAAACACACTTATATTAGTTGACAAAGTCATAATTCACATCCAACAGTCATTTACAGTCAAAAGATTGAATGTTCAAATTTCATCCATATTGACCATTTTGGGATCGTTCGACATGTCCGGAGTCATCGTTTTTCATCCGAAAATTCATTTTTTGGACTGTACCAAAAATGATTCAAAATGTCAATTGGATCGTGCCTCATGTTGAATACCACTTTTTAAAGCCTCACAGTGACCAAAATTGCCATTTTTACAGAGTTTTGATTACTCAAAAGCTTCAATTTTGACCCGTTTCAGGCACAGAAATAACTTTAAACACACTTATTTTAGTTGACAAAGTCCTAATTCACATCCAACAGTCATTTACAGTCAAAAGATTAAATGTTAAAATTTCATCCATATTGACCATTTTGGGATCGTTCGACATGTCCGGAGTCATCGTTTTTCATCCGAAAATTGATTTTTTGGACTGTACCAAAAAGGATTCAAAATGTCAATTGGATCGTGCCTCATGTTGAATAACCACTTTTTAAACCCTCACAGTCACCAAAATTGCCACTTTTACAGAGTTTTGCTTACTCAAAAGCTTCAATTTTGAACCATTTCAGGCACAGAAATGACTTTAAACACACTTATTTTAGTTGACAAAGTCATAATTCACACCCAACAGTCATTTACAGTCAAATGATTTAATGTTAAAATTTAATCCATATTGACCATTTTGGGATCGTTTGACTTGTCCGGAGTCATCGTTTTTCATCCGAAAATTGATTTTTTGGACTGTACCAAAAATGATTCAAAATGTCAATTGGATCGTGCCTCATGTTGAATAACCACTTTTTAAAGCCTCACAGTGACCAAAAATGCCATTTTTACAGAGTTTTGATTACTCAAAAGCTTCAATTTTGACCCGTTTCAGGCACAGAAATGACTTTAAACACACTTATTTTAGTTGACAAAGTCCTAATTCACATCCAACAGTCATTTACAGTCAAAAGATTAAATGTTAAAATTTCATCCATATTGACCATTTTGGGATCGTTCGACATGTCCGGAGTCATCGTTTTTCATCCGAAAATTGATTTTTTGGACTGTACCAAAAATGATTCAAAATGTCAATTGGATCGTGCCTCATGTTCAATGACCACTTTTTAAACCCTCACAGTGACCAACATTGCCATTTTTACAGAGTTATGATTACTCAAAAGCTTCAATTTTGACCCCTTTGAGGCACAGAAATGACTTAAAACACACTTATTTTAGTTGACAAAGTCATAATTCACATCCAACAGTCATTTAGAGTCAAAAGATTAAATGTTAAAATTTCATCCATATTGACCATTTTGGGATCGTTCGACATGTCCGGAGTCATCGTTTTTCATCCGAAAATTGATTTTTTGGACTGTACCAAAAATGATTCAAAATGTCAATTGGATCATGCCTCATGTTGAATAACCACTTTTTAAAGCCTCACAGTGACCAAAATTGCCATTTTTACAGAGTTTTGATTACTCAAAAGCTTCAATTTTGACCCCTTTGAGGCACAGAAATGACTTTAAACACACTTATTTTAGTTGACAAAGTCATAATTCACATCCACCAGTCATTTACAGTCAAAAGATTAAATGTTAAAATTTCATCCATATTGACCATTTTGGGATCGTTCGACATGTCCGGAGTCATCGTTTTTCATCCGAAAATTGATTTTTTGGACTGTACCAAAAAGGATTCAAAATGTCAATTGGATCGTGCCTCATGTTGAATAACCACTTTTTAAACCCTCACAGTCACCAAAATTGCCTCTTTTACAGAGTTTTGCTTACTCAAAAGCTTCACTTTTGAACCATTTCAGGCACAGAAATGACTTTAAACACACTTATTTTAGTTGACAAAGTCATAATTCACATCCAACAGTCATTTAGAGTCAAAAGATTAAATGTTAAAATTTCATCCATATTGACCATTTTGGGATCCGGAGTCATCGTTTTTCATCCGAAAATTGATTTTTTGGACTGTACCACAAATGAATCAAAATGTCAATTGGATCGTGCCTCATGTTGAATAACCACTTTTTAAACCCTCAGAGTGACCAAAATTGCCATTTTTACAGAGTTTTGCTTACTCAAAAGCTTCAATTTTGACCCGTTTCAGGCACAGAAATGACTTTAAACACACTTATTTTAGTTGACAAAGTCATAATTCACATCCAACAGTCATTTACAGTCAAAAGATTGAATGTTAAAATTTCATCCATATTGACCATTTTGGGATCGTTCGACATGTCCGGAGTCATCGTTTTTCATCCGAAAATTCATTTTTTGGACTGTGCCAAAAATGATTCAAAATGTCAATTGGATCGTGCCTCATGTTGAATAACCACTTTTTAAACCCTCACAGTAACCAAAATTACCATTTTTACAGAGTTTTGATTACTCAAAAGCTTCAATTTTGACCCGTTTCAGGCACAGAAATGACTTTAAACACACTTATTTTAGTTGACAAAGTCCTAATTCACATCCAACAGTCATTTACAGTCAAAAGATTAAATGTTAAAATTTCATCCATATTGACCATTTTGGGATCGTTCGACATGTCCGGAGTCATCGTTTTTCATCCGAAAATTGATTTTTTGGACTGTACCAAAAAGGATTCAAAATGTCAATTGGATCGTGCCTCATGTTGAATAACCACTTTTTAAACCCTCACAGTCACCAAAATTGCCACTTTTACAGAGTTTTGCTTACTCAAAAGCTTCAATTTTGAACCATTTCAGGCACAGAAATGACTTTAAACACACTTATTTTAGTTGACAAAGTCATAATTCACACCCAACAGTCATTTACAGTCAAAAGATTTAATGTTAAAATTTAATCCATATTGACCATTTTGGGATCGTTTGACTTGTCCGGAGTCATCGTTTTTCATCCGAAAATTGATTTTTTGGACTGTACAAAAAATGATTCAAAATGTCAATTGGATCGTGCCTCATGTTGAATAACCACTTTTTAAAGCCTCACAGTGACCAAAAATGCCATTTTTACAGAGTTTTGATTACTCAAAAGCTTCAATTTTGACCCGTTTCAGGCACAGAAATGACTTTAAACACACTTATTTTAGTTGACAAAGTCCTAATTCACATCCAACAGTCATTTACAGTCAAAAGATTAAATGTTAAAATTTCATCCATATTGACCATTTTGGGATCGTTCGACATGTCCGGAGTCATCGTTTTTCATCCGAAAATTGATTTTTTGGACTGTACCAAAAATGATTCAAAATGTCAATTGGATCGTGCCTCATGTTGAATAACCACTTTTTAAACCCTCACAGTGACCAAAATTGCCATTTTTACAGAGTTATGATTACTCAAAAGCTTCAATTTTGACCCCTTTGAGGCACAGAAATGACTTAAAACACACTTATTTTAGTTGACAAAGTCATAATTCACATCCAACAGTCATTTAGAGTCAAAAGATTAAATGTTAAAATTTCATCATTATAGACCATTTTGGGAACGTTCAACAGGTCCGGAGTCATCGTTTTTCATCCGGAAATTGATTTTTTGGACCGTACCAAAAATGATTCAAAATGTCAATTGGGTCGTGCCTCATGTTGAATAACCACTTTTTAAACACTCAGAGTGACCAAAATTGCCATTTTTACAGAGTTTTGCTTACTCAAAAGCTTCAATTTTGACCCGTTTCAGGCACAGAAATGACTTTAAACACACTTATATTAGTTGACAAAGTCATAATTCACATCCAACAGTCATTTACAGTCAAAAGATTGAATGTTCAAATTTCATCCATATTGACCATTTTGGGATCGTTCGACATGTCCGGAGTCATCGTTTTTCATCCGAAAATTCATTTTTTGGACTGTACCAAAAATGATTCAAAATGTCAATTGGATCGTTCCTCATGTTGAATACCACTTTTTAAAGCCTCACAGTGACCAAAATTGCCATTTTTACAGAGTTTTGATTACTCAAAAGCTTCAATTTTGACCCGTTTCAGGCACAGAAATAACTTTAAACACACTTATTTTAGTTGACAAAGTCCTAATTCACATCCAACAGTCATTTACAGTCAAAAGATTAAATGTTAAAATTTCATCCATATTGACCATTTTGGGATCGTTCGACATGTCCGGAGTCATTGTTTTTCATCCGAAAATTGATTTTTTGGACTGTACCAAAAATGATTCAAAATGTCAATTGGATCGTGCCTCATGTTGAATACCACTTTTTAAAGCCTCACAGTGACCAAAATTGCCATTTTTACAGAGTTTTGATTACTCAAAAGCTTCAATTTTGACCCGTTTCAGGCACAGAAATGACTTTAAACACACTTATTTTAGTTGACAAAGTCATAATTCACATCCAACAGTCATTTAGATTCAAAAGATTAAATGTTAAAATTTCATCATTATAGACCATTTTGGGAACGTTCAACAGGTCCGGAGTCATCGTTTTTCATCCGGAAATTGATTTTTTGGACTGTACCAAAAATGATTCAAAATGTCAATTGGGTCGTGCCTCATGTTGAACAACCACTTTTTAAACCCTCAGAGTGACCAAAATTGCCATTTTTACAGAGTTTTGCTTACTCAAAAGCTTCAATTTTGACCCGTTTCAGGCACAGAAATGACTTTAAACACACTTATTTTAGTTGACAAAGTCATAATTCACATCCAACAGTCATTTACAGTCAAAAGATTGAATGTTAAAATTTCATCCATATTGACCATTTTGGGATCGTTCGACATGTCCGGAGTCATCGTTTTTCATCCGAAAATTCATTTTTTGGACTGTACCAAAAATGATTCAAAATGTCAATTGGATCGTGCCTCATGTTGAATAACCACTTTTTAAAGCCTCACAGTGACCAAAATTGCCATTTTTACAGAGTTTTGATTACTCAAAAGCTTCAATTTTGACCCGTTTCAGGCACAGAAATGACTTTAAACACACTTATTTTAGTTGACAAAGTCCTAATTCACATCCAACAGTCATTTACAGTCAAAAGATTAAATGTTAAAATTTCATCCATATTGACCATTTTGGGATCGTTCGACATGTCCGGAGTCATCGTTTTTCATCCGGAAATTGATTTTTTGGACTGTACCAAAAATGATTCAAAATGTCAATTGGGTCGTGCCTCATGTTGAATAACCACTTTTTAAACCCTCAGAGTGACCAAAATTGCCATTTTTACAGAGTTTTGATTACTCAAAAGCTTCATTTTTGACCCCTTTGAGGCACAGAAATGACTTTAAACACACTTATTTTAGTTGACAAAGTCATAATTCACATCCACCAGTCATTTACAGTCAAAAGATTAAATGTTAAAATTTCATCCATATTGACCATTTTGGGATCCGGAGTCATCGTTTTTCATCCGAAAATTGATTTTTTGGACTGTACCACAAATGAATCAAAATGTCAATTGGATCGTGCCTCATGTTGAATAACCACTTTTTAAACCCTCAGAGTGACCAAAATTGCCATTTTTACAGAGTTTTGCTTACTCAAAAGCTTCAATTTTGACCCGTTTCAGGCACAGAAATGACTTTAAACACACTTATTTTAGTTGACAAAGTCATAATTCACATCCAACAGTCATTTAGATTCAAAAGATTAAATGTTAAAATTTCATCATTATAGACCATTTTGGGAACGTTCAACAGGTCCGGAGTCATCGTTTTTCATCCGGAAATTGATTTTTTGGACTGTACCAAAAATGATTCAAAATGTCAATTGGGTCGTGCCTCATGTTGAACAACCACTTTTTAAACCCTCAGAGTGACCAAAATTGCCATTTTTACAGAGTTTTGCTTACTCAAAAGCTTCAATTTTGACCCGTTTCAGGCACAGAAATGACTTTAAACACACTTATTTTAGTTGACAAAGTCATAATTCACATCCAACAGTCATTTACAGTCAAAAGATTGAATGTTAAAATTTCATCCATATTGACCATTTTGGGATCGTTCGACATGTCCGGAGTCATCGTTTTTCATCCGAAAATTCATTTTTTGGACTGTACCAAAAATGATTCAAAATGTCAATTGGATCGTGCCTCATGTTGAATAACCACTTTTTAAAGCCTCACAGTGACCAAAATTGCCATTTTTACAGAGTTTTGATTACTCAAAAGCTTCAATTTTGACCCGTTTCAGGCACAGAAATGACTTTAAACACACTTATTTTAGTTGACAAAGTCCTAATTCACATCCAACAGTCATTTACAGTCAAAAGATTAAATGTTAAAATTTCATCCATATTGACCATTTTGGGATCGTTCGACATGTCCGGAGTCATCGTTTTTCATCCGAAAATTGATTTTTTGGACTGTACCAAAAATGATTCAAAATGTCAATTGGATCGTGCCTCATGTTGAATAACCACTTTTTAAAGCCTCACAGTGACCAAAATTGCCATTTTTACAGAGTTTTGATTACTCAAAAGCTTCAATTTTGACCCGTTTCAGGCACAGAAATGACTTTAAACACACTTATTTTAGTTGACAAAGTCCTAATTCACATCCAACAGTCATTTACAGTCAAAAGATTAAATGTTAAAATTTCATCCATATTGACCATTTTGGGATCGTTCGACATGTCCGGAGTCATCGTTTTTCATCCGGAAATTGATTTTTTGGACTGTACCAAAAATGATTCAAAATGTCAATTGGGTCGTGCCTCATGTTGAATAACCACTTTTTAAACCCTCAGAGTGACCAAAATTGCCATTTTTACAGAGTTTTGATTACTCAAAAGCTTCATTTTTGACCCCTTTGAGGCACAGAAATGACTTTAAACACACTTATTTTAGTTGACAAAGTCATAATTCACATCCACCAGTCATTTACAGTCAAAAGATTAAATGTTAAAATTTCATCCATATTGACCATTTTGGGATCCGGAGTCATCGTTTTTCATCCGAAAATTGATTTTTTGGACTGTACCACAAATGAATCAAAATGTCAATTGGATCGTGCCTCATGTTGAATAACCACTTTTTAAACCCTCAGAGTGACCAAAATTGCCATTTTTACAGAGTTTTGCTTACTCAAAAGCTTCAATTTTGACCCGTTTCAGGCACAGAAATGACTTTAAACACACTTATTTTAGTTGACAAAGTCATAATTCACATCCAACAGTCATTTAGATTCAAAAGATTAAATGTTAAAATTTCATCATTATAGACCATTTTGGGAACGTTCAACAGGTCCGGAGTCATCGTTTTTCATCCGGAAATTGATTTTTTGGACTGTACCAAAAATGATTCAAAATGTCAATTGGGTCGTGCCTCATGTTGAACAACCACTTTTTAAACCCTCAGAGTGACCAAAATTGCCATTTTTACAGAGTTTTGCTTACTCAAAAGCTTCAATTTTGACCCGTTTCAGGCACAGAAATGACTTTAAACACACTTATTTTAGTTGACAAAGTCATAATTCACATCCAACAGTCATTTACAGTCAAAAGATTGAATGTTAAAGTTTCATCCATATTGACCATTTTGGGATCGTTCGACATGTCCGGAGTCATCGTTTTTCATCCGAAAATTCATTTTTTGGACTGTACCAAAAATGATTCAAAATGTCAATTGGATCGTGCCTCATGTTGAATAACCACTTTTTAAAGCCTCACAGTGACCAAAATTGCCATTTTTACAGAGTTTTGATTACTCAAAAGCTTCAATTTTGACCCGTTTCAGGCACAGAAATGACTTTAAACACACTTATTTTAGTTGACAAAGTCCTAATTCACATCCAACAGTCATTTACAGTCAAAAGATTAAATGTTAAAATTTCATCCATATTGACCATTTTGGGATCGTTCGACATGTCCGGAGTCATCGTTTTTCATCCGGAAATTGATTTTTTGGACTGTACCAAAAATGATTCAAAATGTCAATTGGGTCGTGCCTCATGTTGAATAACCACTTTTTAAACCCTCAGAGTGACCAAAATTGCCATTTTTACAGAGTTTTGATTACTCAAAAGCTTCATTTTTGACCCCTTTGAGGCACAGAAATGACTTTAAACACACTTATTTTAGTTGACAAAGTCATAATTCACATCCACCAGTCATTTACAGTCAAAAGATTAAATGTTAAAATTTCATCCATATTGACCATTTTGGGATCCGGAGTCATCGTTTTTCATCCGAAAATTGATTTTTTGGACTGTACCACAAATGAATCAAAATGTCAATTGGATCGTGCCTCATGTTGAATAACCACTTTTTAAACCCTCAGAGTGACCAAAATTGCCATTTTTACAGAGTTTTGCTTACTCAAAAGCTTCAATTTTGACCCGTTTCAGGCACAGAAATGACTTTAAACACACTTATTTTAGTTGACAAAGTCATAATTCACATCCAACAGTCATTTACAGTCAAAAGATTGAATGTTAAAATTTCATCCATATTGACCATTTTGGGATCGTTCGACATGTCCGGAGTCATCGTTTTTCATCCGAAAATTCATTTTTTGGACTGTGCCAAAAATGATTCAAAATGTCAATTGGATCGTGCCTCATGTTGAATAACCACTTTTTAAACCCTCACAGTAACCAAAATTACCATTTTTACAGAGTTTTGATTACTCAAAAGCTTCAATTTTGACCCGTTTCAGGCACAGAAATGACTTTAAACACACTTATTTTAGTTGACAAAGTCCTAATTCACATCCAACAGTCATTTACAGTCAAAAGATTAAATGTTAAAATTTCATCCATATTGACCATTTTGGGATCGTTCGACATGTCCGGAGTCATCGTTTTTCATCCGAAAATTGATTTTTTGGACTGTACCAAAAAGGATTCAAAATGTCAATTGGATCGTGCCTCATGTTGAATAACCACTTTTTAAACCCTCACAGTCACCAAAATTGCCACTTTTACAGAGTTTTGCTTACTCAAAAGCTTCAATTTTGAACCATTTCAGGCACAGAAATGACTTTAAACACACTTATTTTAGTTGACAAAGTCATAATTCACACCCAACAGTCATTTACAGTCAAAAGATTTAATGTTAAAATTTAATCCATATTGACCATTTTGGGATCGTTTGACTTGTCCGGAGTCATCGTTTTTCATCCGAAAATTGATTTTTTGGACTGTACCAAAAATGATTCAAAATGTCAATTGGATCGTGCCTCATGTTGAATAACCACTTTTTAAAGCCTCACAGTGACCAAAAATGCCATTTTTACAGAGTTTTGATTACTCAAAAGCTTCAATTTTGACCCGTTTCAGGCACAGAAATGACTTTAAACACACTTATTTTAGTTGACAAAGTCCTAATTCACATCCAACAGTCATTTACAGTCAAAAGATTAAATGTTAAAATTTCATCCATATTGACCATTTTGGGATCGTTCGACATGTCCGGAGTCATCGTTTTTCATCCGAAAATTGATTTTTTGGACTGTACCAAAAATGATTCAAAATGTCAATTGGATCGTGCCTCATGTTGAATAACCACTTTTTAAACCCTCACAGTGACCAAAATTGCCATTTTTACAGAGTTATGATTACTCAAAAGCTTCAATTTTGACCCCTTTGAGGCACAGAAATGACTTAAAACACACTTATTTTAGTTGACAAAGTCATAATTCACATCCAACAGTCATTTAGAGTCAAAAGATTAAATGTTAAAATTTCATCATTATAGACCATTTTGGGAACGTTCAACAGGTCCGGAGTCATCGTTTTTCATCCGGAAATTGATTTTTTGGACCGTACCAAAAATGATTCAAAATGTCAATTGGGTCGTGCCTCATGTTGAATAACCACTTTTTAAACACTCAGAGTGACCAAAATTGCCATTTTTACAGAGTTTTGCTTACTCAAAAGCTTCAATTTTGACCCGTTTCAGGCACAGAAATGACTTTAAACACACTTATATTAGTTGACAAAGTCATAATTCACATCCAACAGTCATTTACAGTCAAAAGATTGAATGTTCAAATTTCATCCATATTGACCATTTTGGGATCGTTCGACATGTCCGGAGTCATCGTTTTTCATCCGAAAATTCATTTTTTGGACTGTACCAAAAATGATTCAAAATGTCAATTGGATCGTGCCTCATGTTGAATACCACTTTTTAAAGCCTCACAGTGACCAAAATTGCCATTTTTACAGAGTTTTGATTACTCAAAAGCTTCAATTTTGACCCGTTTCAGGCACAGAAATAACTTTAAACACACTTATTTTAGTTGACAAAGTCCTAATTCACATCCAACAGTCATTTACAGTCAGAAGATTAAATGTTAAAATTTCATCCATATTGACCATTTTGGGATCGTTCGACATGTCCGGAGTCATTGTTTTTCATCCGAAAATTGATTTTTTGGACTGTACCAAAAATGATTCAAAATGTCAATTGGATCGTGCCTCATGTTGAATAACCACTTTTTAAAGCCTCACAGTGACCAAAATTGCCATTTTTACAGAGTTTTGCTTACTCAAAAGCTTCAATTTTGAACCATTTCAGGCACAGAAATGACTTTAAACACACTTATTTTAGTTGACAAAGTCATAATTCACATCCAACAGTCATTTAGATTCAAAAGATTAAATGTTAAAATTTCATCATTATAGACCATTTTGGGAACGTTCAACAGGTCCGGAGTCATCGTTTTTCATCCGGAAATTGATTTTTTGGACTGTACCAAAAATGATTCAAAATGTCAATTGGGTCGTGCCTCATGTTGAACAACCACTTTTTAAACCCTCAGAGTGACCAAAATTGCCATTTTTACAGAGTTTTGCTTACTCAAAAGCTTCAATTTTGACCCGTTTCAGGCACAGAAATGACTTTAAACACACTTATTTTAGTTGACAAAGTCATAATTCACATCCAACAGTCATTTACAGTCAAAAGATTGAATGTTAAAATTTCATCCATATTGACCATTTTGGGATTGTTCGACATGTCCGGAGTCATCGTTTTTCATCCGAAAATTCATTTTTTGGACTGTACCAAAAATGATTCAAAATGTCAATTGGATCGTGCCTCATGTTGAATAACCACTTTTTAAAGCCTCACAGCGACCAAAATTGCCATTTTTACAGAGTTTTGATTACTCAAAAGCTTCAATTTTGACCCGTTTCAGGCACAGAAATGACTTTAAACACACTTATTTTAGTTGACAAAGTCATAATTCACATCCAACAGTCATTTACAGTCAAAAGATTGAATGTTCAAATTTCATCCATTTTGACCATTTTGGGATCGTTCGACATGTCCGGAGTCATCGTTTTTCATCCGAAAATTGATTTTTTGGACTGTACCAAAAATGATTCAAAATGTCAATTGGATCGTGCCTCATGTTGAATAACCACTTTTAAACCCTCACAGTGACCAAAATTGCCATTTTTACAGAGTTATGATTACTCAAAAGCTTCAATTTTGACCCATTTGAGGCACAGAAATGACTTAAAACACACTTATTTTAGTTGACAAAGTCATAATTCACATCCAACAGTCATTTAGAGTCAAAAGATTAAATGTTAAAATTTCATCATTATAGACCATTTTGGGAACGTTCAACAGGTCCGGAGTCATCGTTTTTCATCCGGAAATTGATTTTTTGGACCGTACCAAAAATGATTCAAAATGTCAATTGGGTCGTGCCTCATGTTGAATAACCACTTTTTAAACCCTCAGAGTGACCAAAATTGCCATTTTTACAGAGTTTTGCTTACTCAAAAGCTTCAATTTTGACCCGTTTCAGGCACAGAAATGACTTTAAACACACTTATATTAGTTGACAAAGTCATAATTCACATCCAACAGTCATTTACAGTCAAAAGATTGAATGTTAAAATTTCATCCATATTGACCATTTTGGGATCGTTCGACATGTCCGGAGTCATCGTTTTTCATCCGAAAATTCATTTTTTGGACTGTACCAAAAATGATTCAAAATGTCAATTGGATCGTGCCTCATGTTGAATAACCACTTTTTAAAGCCTCACAGTGACCAAAATTGCCATTTTTACAGAGTTTTGATTACTCAAAAGCTTCAATTTTGACCCGTTTCAGGCACAGAAATGACTTTAAACACACTTATTTTAGTTGACAAAGTCCTAATTCACATCCAACAGTCATTTACAGTCAAAAGATTAAATGTTAAAATTTCATCCATATTGACCATTTTGGGATCGTTCGACATGTCCGGAGTCATCGTTTTTCATCCGGAAATTGATTTTTTGGACTGTACCAAAAATGATTCAAAATGTCAATTGGGTCGTGCCTCATGTTGAATAACCACTTTTTAAACCCTCAGAGTGACCAAAATTGCCATTTTTACAGAGTTTTGCTTACTCAAAAGCTTCAATTTTGAACCATTTCAGGCACAGAAATGACTTTAAACACACTTATTTTAGTTGACAAAGTCATAATTCACATCCAACAGTCATTTAGATTCAAAAGATTAAATGTTAAAATTTCATCATTATAGACCATTTTGGGAACGTTCAACAGGTCCGGAGTCATCGTTTTTCATCCGGAAATTGATTTTTTGGACTGTACCAAAAATGATTCAAAATGTCAATTGGGTCGTGCCTCATGTTGAACAACCACTTTTTAAACCCTCAGAGTGACCAAAATTGCCATTTTTACAGAGTTTTGCTTACTCAAAAGCTTCAATTTTGACCCGTTTCAAGCACAGAAATGACTTTAAACACACTTATTTTAGTTGACAAAGTCATAATTCACATCCAACAGTCATTTACAGTCAAAAGATTGAATGTTCAAATTTCATCCATTTTGACCATTTTGGGATCGTTCGACATGTCTGGAGTCATCGTTTTTCATCCGAAAATTGATTTTTTTGGACTGTACCAAAAATGATTCAAAATGTCAATTGGATCGTGCCTCATGTTGAATAACCACTTTTTAAAGCCTCACAGTGACCAAAATTGCCATTTTTACAGAGTTTTGATTACTCAAAAGCTTCAATTTTGACCCGTTTCAGGCACAGAAATGACTTTAAACACACTTATTTTAGTTGACAAAGTCATAATTCACATCCAACAGTCATTTACAGTCAAAAGATGAAATGTTAAAATTTCATCCATTTTGACCATTTTGGGATCGTTCGACATGTCCGGAGTCATCGTTTTTCATCCGAAAATTGATTTTTTGGACTGTACCAAAAATGATTCAAAATGTCAATTGGATCGTGCCTCGTGTTGAATAACCACTTTTTAAAGCCTCAGAGTGACCAAAATTGCCATTTTTACAGAGTTTTGATTACTCAAAAGCTTCAATTTTGACCCCTTTGAGGCACAGAAATGACTTTAAACACACTTATTTTAGTTGACAAAGTCATAATTCACATCCACCAGTCATTTACAGTCAAAAGATTAAATGTTAAAATTTCATCCATATTGACCATTTTGGGATCGTTCGACATGTCCGGAGTCATCGTTTTTCATCCGAAAATTGATTTTTTGGACTGGACCAAAAAGGATTAAAAAAATGTCAATTGGATCGTGCCTCATGTTGAATAACCACTTTTTAAACCCTCACAGTCACCAAAATTGCCACTTTTACAGAGTTTTGCTTACTCAAAAGCTTCAATTTTGAACCATTTCAGGCACAGAAATGACTTTAAACACACTTATTTTAGTTGACAAAGTCATAATTCACATCCAACAGTCATTTAGAGTCAAAAGATTAAATGTTAAAATTTCATCTATATTGACCATTTTGGGATCGTTCGACATGTCCGGAGTCATCGTTTTTCATCCGAAAATTCATTTTTTGGACTGTGCCAAAAATGATTCAAAATGTCAATTGGATCGTGCCTCATGTTGAATAACCACTTTTTAAACCCTCACAGTCACCAAAATTGCCATTTTTACAGAGTTTTGATCACTCAAAAGCTTCAATTTTGACCCGTTTCAGGCACAGAAATGACTTTAAACACACTTATTTTAGTTGACAAAGTCCTAATTCACATCCAACAGTCATTTACAGTCAAAAGTTTAAATGTTAAAATTTCATCCATATTGACCATTTTGGGATCGTTCGACATGTCCGGAGTCATCGTTTTTCATCCGAAAATTGATTTTTTGGACTGTACCAAAAATGAATCAAAATGTCAATTGGATCGTGCCTCATGTTGAATAACCACTTTTTAAACCCTCAGAGTCACCAAAATTGCCACTTTTACAGAGTTTTGCTTACTCAAAAGCTTCAATTTTGAACCATTTCAGGCACAGAAATGACTTTAAACACACTTATTTTAGTTGACAAAGTCATAATTCACATCCAACAGTCATTTACAGTCAAAAGATTTAATGTTAAAATTTAATCCATATTGACCATTTTGGGATCGTTCGACTTGTCCGGAGTCATCGTTTTTCATCCGAAAATTGATTTTTTGGACTGTACCAAAAATGATTCAAAATGTCAATTGGATCGTGCCTCATGTTGAATAACCACTTTTTAAAGCCTCACAGTGACCAAAATTGCCATTTTTACAGAGTTTTGATTACTCAAAAGCTTCAATTTTGACCCGTTTCAGGCACAGAAATGACTTTAAACACACTTATTTTAGTTGACAAAGTCCTAATTCACATCCAACAGTCATTTACAGTCAAAAGATTAAATGTTAAAATTTCATCCATATTGACCATTTTGGGATCGTTCGACATGTCCGGAGTCATCGTTTTTCATCCGAAAATTGATTTTTTGGACTGTACCAAAAATGAATCAAAATGTCAATTGGATCGTGCCTCATGTTGAATAACCACTTTTTAAACCCTCAGAGTGACCAAAATTGCCATTTTTACAGAGTTTTGCTTACTCAAAAGCTTCAATTTTGACCCGTTTCAGGCACAGAAATGACTTTAAACACACTTATTTTAGTTGACAAAGTCATAATTCACATCCACCAGTTATTTACAGTCAAAAGATTAAATGTTAAAATTTCATCCATATTGACCATTTTGGGATCGTTCGACATGTCCGGAGTCATCGTTTTTCATCCGAAAATTGATTTTTTGGACTGTACCAAAAATGATTCAAAATGTCAATTGGATTGTGCCTCATGTTGAATAACCACTTTTTTAACCCTCAGAGTGACCAAAATTGCCATTTTTACAGAGTTTTGCTTACTCAAAAGCTTCAATTTTGACCCGTTTCAGGCACAGAAATGACTTTAAACACACTTATTTTAGTTGACAAAGTCATAATTCACATCCAACAGTCATTTTCAGTCAAAAGATTAAATTTTAAAATTTCATCCATATTGACCATTTTGGGATCGTTCGACATGTCCAGAGTCATCGTTTTTCATCCGAAAATTGATTTTTTGGACTGTACCAAAAATGATTCAAAATGTCAATTGGATCGTGCCTCATGTTCAATGACCACTTTTTAAACCCTCACAGTGACCAAAATTGCCATTTTTACAGAGTTATGATTACTCAAAAGCTTCAATTTTGACCCCTTTGAGGCACAGAAATGACTTAAAACACACTTATTTTAGTTGACAAAGTCATAATTCACATCCAACAGTCATTTAGAGTCAAAAGATTAAATGTTAAAATTTCATCCATATTGACCATTTTGGGATCGTTCGACATGTCCGGAGTCATCCTTTTTCATCCAAAAATTGATTTTTTGGACTGTACCAAAAATGATTCAAAATGTCAATTGGATCGTGCCTCATGTTGAATAACCACTTTTTAAAGCCTCACAGTGACCAAAATTGCCATTTTTACAGAGTTTTGATTACTCAAAAGCTTCAATTTTGACCCCTTTGAGGCACAGAAATGACTTTAAACACACTTATTTTAGTTGACAAAGTCATAATTCACATCCACCAGTCATTTACAGTCAAAAGATTAAATGTTAAAATTTCATCCATATTGACCATTTTGGGATCGTTCGACATGTCCGGAGTCATCGTTTTTCATCCGAAAATTGATTTTTTGGACTGTACCAAAAAGGATTCAAAATGTCAATTGGATCGTGCCTCATGTTGAATAACCACTTTTTAAACCCTCACAGTCACCAAAATTGCCTCTTTTACAGAGTTTTGCTTACTCAAAAGCTTCAATTTTGAACCATTTCAGGCACAGAAATGACTTTAAACACACTTATTTTAGTTGACAAAGTCATAATTCACATCCAACAGTCATTTAGAGTCAAAAGATTAAATGTTAAAATTTCATCCATATTGACCATTTTGGGATCGTTCGACATGTCCGGAGTCATCGTTTTTCATCCGAAAATTGATTTTTTGGACTGTACCACAAATGAATCAAAATGTCAATTGGATCGTGCCTCATGTTGAATAACCACTTTTTAAACCCTCAGAGTGACCAAAATTGCCATTTTTACAGAGTTTTGCTTACTCAAAAGCTTCAATTTTGACCCGTTTCAGGCACAGAAATGACTTTAAACACACTTATTTTAGTTGACAAAGTCATAATTCACATCCAACAGTCATTTACAGTCAAAAGTTTAAATGTTAAAATTTCATCCATATTGACCATTTTGGGATCGTTCGACATGTCCGGAGTCATCGTTTTTCATCCGAAAATTGATTTTTTGGACTGTACCAAAAAGGATTCAAAATGTCAATTGGATCGTGCCTCATGTTGAATAACCACTTTTTAAACCCTCACAGTCACCAAAATTGCCACTTTTACAGAGTTTTGCTTACTCAAAAGCTTCAATTTTGAACCATTTCAGGCACAGAAATGACTTTAAACACACTTATTTTAGTTGACAAAGTCATAATTCACATCCAACAGTCATTTACAGTCAAAAGATTTAATGTTAAAATTTAATCCATATTGACCATTTTGGGATCGTTCGACTTGTCCGGAGTCATCGTTTTTCATCCGAAAATTGATTTTTTGGACTGTACCAAAAATGATTCAAAATGTCAATTGGATCGTGCCTCATGTTGAATAACCACTTTTTAAAGCCTCACAGTGACCAAAATTGCCATTTTTACAGAGTTTTGATTACTCAAAAGCTTCAATTTTGACCCGTTTCAGGCACAGAAATGACTTTAAACACACTTATTTTAGTTGACAAAGTCCTAATTCACATCCAACAGTCATTTACAGTCAAAAGATTAAATGTTAAAATTTCATCCATATTGACCATTTTGGGATCGTTCGACATGTCCGGAGTCATCGTTTTTCATCCGAAAATTGATTTTTTGGACTGTACCAAAAATGAATCAAAATGTCAATTGGATCGTGCCTCATGTTGAATAACCACTTTTTAAACCCTCAGAGTGACCAAAATTGCCATTTTTACAGAGTTTTGCTTACTCAAAAGCTTCAATTTTGACCCGTTTCAGGCACAGAAATGACTTTAAACACACTTATTTTAGTTGACAAAGTCATAATTCACATCCACCAGTTATTTACAGTCAAAAGATTAAATGTTAAAATTTCATCCATATTGACCATTTTGGGAACGTTCAACAGGTCCGGAGTCATCGTTTTTCATCCGGAAATTGATTTTTTGGACTGTACCAAAAATGATTCAAAATGTCAATTGGATCGTGCCTCATGTTGAATACCACTTTTTAAACCCTCACAGTCACCAAAATTGCCACTTTTACAGAGTTTTGCTTACTCAAAAGCTTTAATTTTGAACCATTTCAAGCACAGAAATGACTTTAAACACACTTATTTTAGTTGACAAAGTCATAATTCACACCCAACAGTCATTTACAGTCAAAAGATTTAATGTTAAAATTTAATCCATATTGACCATTTTGGGATCGTTCGACTTGTCCGGAGTCATCATTTTTCATCCGAAAATAGATTTTTTGGACTGTACCAAAAATGATTCAAAATGTCAATTGGATCGTGCCTCATGTTGAATAACCACTTTTTAAAGCCTCACAGTGACCAAAATTGCCATTTTTACAGAGTTTTGATTACTCAAAAGCTTCAATTTTGACCCGTTTCAGGCACAGAAATGACTTTAAACACACTTATTTTAGTTGACAAAGTCCTAATTCACATCCAACAGTCATTTACAGTTAAAAGATTAAATGTTAAAATTTCATCCATATTGACCATTTTGGGATCGTTCGACATGTCCGGAGTCATCGTTTTTCATCCGAAAATTGATTTTTTGGACTGTACCAAAAATGATTCAAAATGTCAATTGGATCGTGCCTCATGTTGAATAACCACTTTTTAAAGCCTCACAGTGACCAAAATTGCCATTTTTACAGAGTTTTGATTACTCAAAAGCTTCAATTTTGACCCCTTTGAGGCACAGAAATGACTTTAAACACACTTATTTTAGTTGACAAAGTCATAATTCACATCCACCAGTCATTTACAGTCAAAAGATTAAATGTTAAAATTTCATCCATATTGACCATTTTGGGATCGTTCGACATGTCCGGAGTCATCGTTTTTCATCCGAAAATTGATTTTTCGGACTGTACCAAAAATAATTCAAAATGTCAATTGGATCGTGCCTCATGTTGAATAACCACTTTTTAAACCCTCAGAGTGACCAAAATTGCCATTTTTACAGAGTTTTGCTTACTCAAAAGCTTCAATTTTGACCAGTTTCAGGCACAGAAATGACTTTAAACACACTTATTTTAGTTGACAAAGTCCTAATTCACATCCAACAGTCATTTACAGTCAAAAGATTAAATGTTAAAATTTCATCTATATTGGCCATTTTGGGATCGTTCGACATGTCCGGAGTCATCGTTTTCATCCGAAAATTGATTTTTTGGACTGTACCAAAAATGATTCAAAATGTCAATTGGATCGTGCCTCATGTTGAATAACCACTTTTTAAACCCTCAGAGTGACCAAAATTGCCATTTTTACAGAGTTTTGCTTACTCAAAAGCTTCAATTTTGACCCGTTTCAGGCACAGAAATGACTTTAAACACACTTATTTTAGTTGACAAAGTCATAATTCACATCCAACAGTCATTTAGAGTCAAAAGATTAAATGTTAAAATTTCATCATTATAGACCATTTTGGGAACGTTCAACAGGTCCGGAGTCATCGTTTTTCATCCGGAAATTGATTTTTTGGACCGTACCAAAAATGATTCAAAATGTCAATTGGGTCGTGCCTCATGTTGAATAACCACTTTTTAAACCCTCAGAGTGACCAAAATTGCCATTTTTACAGAGTTTTGCTTACTCAAAAGCTTCAATTTTGACCTGTTTCAGGCACAGAAATGACTTTAAACACACTTATATCAGTTGACAAAGTCATAATTCACATCCAACAGTCATTTACAGTCAAAAGATTGAATGTTCAAATTTCATCCATATTGACCATTTTGGGATCGTTCGACATGTCCGGAGTCATCGTTTTTCATCCGGAAATTGATTTTTTGGACTGTACCAAAAATGATTCAAAATGTCAATTGGGTCGTGCCTCATGTTGAATAACCACTTTTTAAACCCTCAGAGTGACCAAAATTGCCATTTTTACAGAGTTTTGATTACTCAAAAGCTTCATTTTTGACCCCTTTGAGGCACAGAAATGACTTTAAACACACTTATTTTAGTTGACAAAGTCATAATTCACATCCACCAGTCATTTACAGTCAAAAGATTAAATGTTAAAATTTCATCCATATTGACCATTTTGGGATCCGGAGTCATCGTTTTTCATCCGAAAATGGATTTTTTGGACTGTACCACAAATGAATCAAAATGTCAATTGGATCGTGCCTCATGTTGAATAACCACTTTTTAAACCCTCAGAGTGACCAAAATTGCCATTTTTACAGAGTTTTGCTTACTCAAAAGCTTCAATTTTGACCCGTTTCAGGCACAGAAATGACTTTAAACACACTTATTTTAGTTGACAAAGTCATAATTCACATCCAACAGTCATTTAGATTCAAAAGATTAAATGTTAAAATTTCATCATTATAGACCATTTTGGGAACGTTCAACAGGTCCGGAGTCATCGTTTTTCATCCGGAAATTGATTTTTTGGACTGTACCAAAAATGATTCAAAATGTCAATTGGGTCGTGCCTCATGTTGAACAACCACTTTTTAAACCCTCAGAGTGACCAAAATTGCCATTTTTACAGAGTTTTGCTTACTCAAAAGCTTCAATTTTGACCCGTTTCAGGCACAGAAATGACTTTAAACACACTTATTTTAGTTGACAAAGTCATAATTCACATCCAACAGTCATTTACAGTCAAAAGATTGAATGTTAAAATTTCATCCCTATTGACCATTTTGGGATCGTTCGACATGTCCGGAGTCATCGTTTTTCATCCGAAAATTCATTTTTTGGACTGTACCAAAAATGATTCAAAATGTCAATTGGATCGTGCCTCATGTTGAATAACCACTTTTTAAAGCCTCACAGTGACCAAAATTGCCATTTTTACAGAGTTTTGATTACTCAAAAGCTTCAATTTTGACCCGTTTCAGGCACAGAAATGACTTTAAACACACTTATTTTAGTTGACAAAGTCCTAATTCACATCCAACAGTCATTTACAGTCAAAAGATTAAATGTTAAAATTTCATCCATATTGACCATTTTGGGATCGTTCGACATGTCCGGAGTCATCGTTTTTCATCCGAAAATTGATTTTTTGGACTGTACCAAAAATGATTCAAAATGTCAATTGGATCGTGCCTCATGTTGAATAACCACTTTTTAAAGCCTCACAGTGACCAAAATTGCCATTTTTACAGAGTTTTGATTACTCAAAAGCTTCAATTTTGACCCGTTTCAGGCACAGAAATGACTTTAAACACACTTATTTTAGTTGACAAAGTCCTAATTCACATCCAACAGTCATTTACAGTCAAAAGATTAAATGTTAAAATTTCATCCATATTGACCATTTTGGGATCGTTCGACATGTCCGGAGTCATCGTTTTTCATCCGGAAATTGATTTTTTGGACTGTACCAAAAATGATTCAAAATGTCAATTGGGTCGTGCCTCATGTTGAATAACCACTTTTTAAACCCTCAGAGTGACCAAAATTGCCATTTTTACAGAGTTTTGATTACTCAAAAGCTTCATTTTTGACCCCTTTGAGGCACAGAAATGACTTTAAACACACTTATTTTAGTTGACAAAGTCATAATTCACATCCACCAGTCATTTACAGTCAAAAGATTAAATGTTAAAATTTCATCCATATTGACCATTTTGGGATCCGGAGTCATCGTTTTTCATCCGAAAATTGATTTTTTGGACTGTACCACAAATGAATCAAAATGTCAATTGGATCGTGCCTCATGTTGAATAACCACTTTTTAAACCCTCAGAGTGACCAAAATTGCCATTTTTACAGAGTTTTGCTTACTCAAAAGCTTCAATTTTGACCCGTTTCAGGCACAGAAATGACTTTAAACACACTTATTTTAGTTGACAAAGTCATAATTCACATCCAACAGTCATTTAGATTCAAAAGATTAAATGTTAAAATTTCATCATTATAGACCATTTTGGGAACGTTCAACAGGTCCGGAGTCATCGTTTTTCATCCGGAAATTGATTTTTTGGACTGTACCAAAAATGATTCAAAATGTCAATTGGGTCGTGCCTCATGTTGAACAACCACTTTTTAAACCCTCAGAGTGACCAAAATTGCCATTTTTACAGAGTTTTGCTTACTCAAAAGCTTCAATTTTGACCCGTTTCAGGCACAGAAATGACTTTAAACACACTTATTTTAGTTGACAAAGTCATAATTCACATCCAACAGTCATTTACAGTCAAAAGATTGAATGTTAAAATTTCATCCATATTGACCATTTTGGGATCGTTCGACATGTCCGGAGTCATCGTTTTTCATCCGAAAATTCATTTTTTGGACTGTACCAAAAATGATTCAAAATGTCAATTGGATCGTGCCTCATGTTGAATAACCACTTTTTAAAGCCTCACAGTGACCAAAATTGCCATTTTTACAGAGTTTTGATTACTCAAAAGCTTCAATTTTGACCCGTTTCAGGCACAGAAATGACTTTAAACACACTTATTTTAGTTGACAAAGTCCTAATTCACATCCAACAGTCATTTACAGTCAAAAGATTAAATGTTAAAATTTCATCCATATTGACCATTTTGGGATCGTTCGACATGTCCGGAGTCATCGTTTTTCATCCGGAAATTGATTTTTTGGACTGTACCAAAAATGATTCAAAATGTCAATTGGGTCGTGCCTCATGTTGAATAACCACTTTTTAAACCCTCAGAGTGACCAAAATTGCCATTTTTACAGAGTTTTGATTACTCAAAAGCTTCATTTTTGACCCCTTTGAGGCACAGAAATGACTTTAAACACACTTATTTTAGTTGACAAAGTCATAATTCACATCCACCAGTCATTTACAGTCAAAAGATTAAATGTTAAAATTTCATCCATATTGACCATTTTGGGATCCGGAGTCATCGTTTTTCATCCGAAAATTGATTTTTTGGACTGTACCACAAATGAATCAAAATGTCAATTGGATCGTGCCTCATGTTGAATAACCACTTTTTAAACCCTCAGAGTGACCAAAATTGCCATTTTTACAGAGTTTTGCTTACTCAAAAGCTTCAATTTTGACCCGTTTCAGGCACAGAAATGACTTTAAACACACTTATTTTAGTTGACAAAGTCATAATTCACATCCAACAGTCATTTACAGTCAAAAGATTGAATGTTAAAATTTCATCCATATTGACCATTTTGGGATCGTTCGACATGTCCGGAGTCATCGTTTTTCATCCGAAAATTCATTTTTTGGACTGTGCCAAAAATGATTCAAAATGTCAATTGGATCGTGCCTCATGTTGAATAACCACTTTTTAAACCCTCACAGTAACCAAAATTACCATTTTTACAGAGTTTTGATTACTCAAAAGCTTCAATTTTGACCCGTTTCAGGCACAGAAATGACTTTAAACACACTTATTTTAGTTGACAAAGTCCTAATTCACATCCAACAGTCATTTACAGTCAAAAGATTAAATGTTAAAATTTCATCCATATTGACCATTTTGGGATCGTTCGACATGTCCGGAGTCATCGTTTTTCATCCGAAAATTGATTTTTTGGACTGTACCAAAAAGGATTCAAAATGTCAATTGGATCGTGCCTCATGTTGAATAACCACTTTTTAAACCCTCACAGTCACCAAAATTGCCACTTTTACAGAGTTTTGCTTACTCAAAAGCTTCAATTTTGAACCATTTCAGGCACAGAAATGACTTTAAACACACTTATTTTAGTTGACAAAGTCATAATTCACACCCAACAGTCATTTACAGTCAAAAGATTTAATGTTAAAATTTAATCCATATTGACCATTTTGGGATCGTTTGACTTGTCCGGAGTCATCGTTTTTCATCCGAAAATTGATTTTTTGGACTGTACCAAAAATGATTCAAAATGTCAATTGGATCGTGCCTCATGTTGAATAACCACTTTTTAAAGCCTCACAGTGACCAAAAATGCCATTTTTACAGAGTTTTGATTACTCAAAAGCTTCAATTTTGACCCGTTTCAGGCACAGAAATGACTTTAAACACACTTATTTTAGTTGACAAAGTCCTAATTCACATCCAACAGTCATTTACAGTCAAAAGATTAAATGTTAAAATTTCATCCATATTGACCATTTTGGGATCGTTCGACATGTCCGGAGTCATCGTTTTTCATCCGAAAATTGATTTTTTGGACTGTACCAAAAATGATTCAAAATGTCAATTGGATCGTGCCTCATGTTGAATAACCACTTTTTAAACCCTCACAGTGACCAAAATTGCCATTTTTACAGAGTTATGATTACTCAAAAGCTTCAATTTTGACCCCTTTGAGGCACAGAAATGACTTAAAACACACTTATTTTAGTTGACAAAGTCATAATTCACATCCAACAGTCATTTAGAGTCAAAAGATTAAATGTTAAAATTTCATCATTATAGACCATTTTGGGAACGTTCAACAGGTCCGGAGTCATCGTTTTTCATCCGGAAATTGATTTTTTGGACCGTACCAAAAATGATTCAAAATGTCAATTGGGTCGTGCCTCATGTTGAATAACCACTTTTTAAACACTCAGAGTGACCAAAATTGCCATTTTTACAGAGTTTTGCTTACTCAAAAGCTTCAATTTTGACCCGTTTCAGGCACAGAAATGACTTTAAACACACTTATATTAGTTGACAAAGTCATAATTCACATCCAACAGTCATTTACAGTCAAAAGATTGAATGTTCAAATTTCATCCATATTGACCATTTTGGGATCGTTCGACATGTCCGGAGTCATCGTTTTTCATCCGAAAATTCATTTTTTGGACTGTACCAAAAATGATTCAAAATGTCAATTGGATCGTGCCTCATGTTGAATACCACTTTTTAAAGCCTCACAGTGACCAAAATTGCCATTTTTACAGAGTTTTGATTACTCAAAAGCTTCAATTTTGACCCGTTTCAGGCACAGAAATAACTTTAAACACACTTATTTTAGTTGACAAAGTCCTAATTCACATCCAACAGTCATTTACAGTCAGAAGATTAAATGTTAAAATTTCATCCATATTGACCATTTTGGGATCGTTCGACATGTCCGGAGTCATTGTTTTTCATCCGAAAATTGATTTTTTGGACTGTACCAAAAATGATTCAAAATGTCAATTGGATCGTGCCTCATGTTGAATAACCACTTTTTAAAGCCTCACAGTGACCAAAATTGCCATTTTTACAGAGTTTTGCTTACTCAAAAGCTTCAATTTTGAACCATTTCAGGCACAGAAATGACTTTAAACACACTTATTTTAGTTGACAAAGTCATAATTCACATCCAACAGTCATTTAGATTCAAAAGATTAAATGTTAAAATTTCATCATTATAGACCATTTTGGGAACGTTCAACAGGTCCGGAGTCATCGTTTTTCATCCGGAAATTGATTTTTTGGACTGTACCAAAAATGATTCAAAATGTCAATTGGGTCGTGCCTCATGTTGAACAACCACTTTTTAAACCCTCAGAGTGACCAAAATTGCCATTTTTACAGAGTTTTGCTTACTCAAAAGCTTCAATTTTGACCCGTTTCAGGCACAGAAATGACTTTAAACACACTTATTTTAGTTGACAAAGTCATAATTCACATCCAACAGTCATTTACAGTCAAAAGATTGAATGTTAAAATTTCATCCATATTGACCATTTTGGGATTGTTCGACATGTCCGGAGTCATCGTTTTTCATCCGAAAATTCATTTTTTGGACTGTACCAAAAATGATTCAAAATGTCAATTGGATCGTGCCTCATGTTGAATAACCACTTTTTAAAGCCTCACAGTGACCAAAATTGCCATTTTTACAGAGTTTTGATTACTCAAAAGCTTCAATTTTGACCCGTTTCAGGCACAGAAATGACTTTAAACACACTTATTTTAGTTGACAAAGTCATAATTCACATCCAACAGTCATTTACAGTCAAAAGATTGAATGTTCAAATTTCATCCATTTTGACCATTTTGGGATCGTTCGACATGTCCGGAGTCATCGTTTTTCATCCGAAAATTGATTTTTTGGACTGTACCAAAAATGATTCAAAATGTCAATTGGATCGTGCCTCATGTTGAATAACCACTTTTAAACCCTCACAGTGACCAAAATTGCCATTTTTACAGAGTTATGATTACTCAAAAGCTTCAATTTTGACCCATTTGAGGCACAGAAATGACTTAAAACACACTTATTTTAGTTGACAAAGTCATAATTCACATCCAACAGTCATTTAGAGTCAAAAGATTAAATGTTAAAATTTCATCATTATAGACCATTTTGGGAACGTTCAACAGGTCCGGAGTCATCGTTTTTCATCCGGAAATTGATTTTTTGGACCGTACCAAAAATGATTCAAAATGTCAATTGGGTCGTGCCTCATGTTGAATAACCACTTTTTAAACCCTCAGAGTGACCAAAATTGCCATTTTTACAGAGTTTTGCTTACTCAAAAGCTTCAATTTTGACCCGTTTCAGGCACAGAAATGACTTTAAACACACTTATATTAGTTGACAAAGTCATAATTCACATCCAACAGTCATTTACAGTCAAAAGATTGAATGTTAAAATTTCATCCATATTGACCATTTTGGGATCGTTCGACATGTCCGGAGTCATCGTTTTTCATCCGAAAATTCATTTTTTGGACTGTACCAAAAATGATTCAAAATGTCAATTGGATCGTGCCTCATGTTGAATAACCACTTTTTAAAGCCTCACAGTGACCAAAATTGCCATTTTTACAGAGTTTTGATTACTCAAAAGCTTCAATTTTGACCCGTTTCAGGCACAGAAATGACTTTAAACACACTTATTTTAGTTGACAAAGTCCTAATTCACATCCAACAGTCATTTACAGTCAAAAGATTAAATGTTAAAATTTCATCCATATTGACCATTTTGGGATCGTTCGACATGTCCGGAGTCATCGTTTTTCATCCGGAAATTGATTTTTTGGACTGTACCAAAAATGATTCAAAATGTCAATTGGGTCGTGCCTCATGTTGAATAACCACTTTTTAAACCCTCAGAGTGACCAAAATTGCCATTTTTACAGAGTTTTGCTTACTCAAAAGCTTCAATTTTGAACCATTTCAGGCACAGAAATGACTTTAAACACACTTATTTTAGTTGACAAAGTCATAATTCACATCCAACAGTCATTTAGATTCAAAAGATTAAATGTTAAAATTTCATCATTATAGACCATTTTGGGAACGTTCAACAGGTCCGGAGTCATCGTTTTTCATCCGGAAATTGATTTTTTGGACTGTACCAAAAATGATTCAAAATGTCAATTGGGTCGTGCCTCATGTTGAACAACCACTTTTTAAACCCTCAGAGTGACCAAAATTGCCATTTTTACAGAGTTTTGCTTACTCAAAAGCTTCAATTTTGACCCGTTTCAAGCACAGAAATGACTTTAAACACACTTATTTTAGTTGACAAAGTCATAATTCACATCCAACAGTCATTTACAGTCAAAAGATTGAATGTTCAAATTTCATCCATTTTGACCATTTTGGGATCGTTCGACATGTCTGGAGTCATCGTTTTTCATCCGAAAATTGATTTTTTTGGACTGTACCAAAAATGATTCAAAATGTCAATTGGATCGTGCCTCATGTTGAATAACCACTTTTTAAAGCCTCACAGTGACCAAAATTGCCATTTTTACAGAGTTTTGATTACTCAAAAGCTTCAATTTTGACCCGTTTCAGGCACAGAAATGACTTTAAACACACTTATTTTAGTTGACAAAGTCATAATTCACATCCAACAGTCATTTACAGTCAAAAGATTGAATGTTCAAATTTCATCCATTTTGACCATTTTGGGATCGTTCGACATGTCCGGAGTCATCGTTTTTCATCCGAAAATTGATTTTTTGGACTGTACCAAAAATGATTCAAAATGTCAATTGGATCGTGCCTCATGTTGAATAACCACTTTTAAACCCTCACAGTGACCAAAATTGCCATTTTTACAGAGTTATGATTACTCAAAAGCTTCAATTTTGACCCCTTTGAGGCACAGAAATGACTTAAAACACACTTATTTTAGTTGACAAAGTCATAATTCACATCCAACAGTCATTTAGAGTCAAAAGATTAAATGTTAAAATTTCATCATTATAGACCATTTTGGGAACGTTCAACAGGTCCGGAGTCATCGTTTTTCATCCGGAAATTGATTTTTTGGACCGTACCAAAAATGATTCAAAATGTCAATTGGATCGTGCCTCATGTTGAATAACCACTTTTTAAAGCCTCACAGTGACCAAAATTGCCATTTTTACAGAGTTTTGATTACTCAAAAGCTTCAATTTTGACCCGTTTCAGGCACAGAAATGACTTTAAACACACTTATTTTAGTTGACAAAGTCCTAATTCACATCCAACAGTCATTTACAGTCAAAAGATTAAATGTTAAAATTTCATCCATATTGACCATTTTGGGATCGTTCGACATGTCCGGAGTCATCGTTTTTCATCCGAAAATTGATTTTTTGGACTGTACCAAAAATGATTCAAAATGTCAATTGGATCGTGCCTCATGTTGAATAACCACTTTTTAAACCCTCACAGTGACCAAAATTGCCATTTTTACAGAGTTATGATTACTCAAAAGCTTCAATTTTGACCCCTTTGAGGCACAGAAATGACTTAAAACACACTTATTTTAGTTGACAAAGTCATAATTCACATCCAACAGTCATTTAGAGTCAAAAGATTAAATGTTAAAATTTCATCATTATAGACCATTTTGGGAACGTTCAACAGGTCCGGAGTCATCGTTTTTCATCCGGAAATTGATTTTTTGGACCGTACCAAAAATGATTCAAAATGTCAATTGGGTCGTGCCTCATGTTGAATAACCACTTTTTAAACACTCAGAGTGACCAAAATTGCCATTTTTACAGAGTTTTGCTTACTCAAAAGCTTCAATTTTGACCCGTTTCAGGCACAGAAATGACTTTAAACACACTTATATTAGTTGACAAAGTCATAATTCACATCCAACAGTCATTTACAGTCAAAAGATTGAATGTTCAAATTTCATCCATATTGACCATTTTGGGATCGTTCGACATGTCCGGAGTCATCGTTTTTCATCCGAAAATTCATTTTTTGGACTGTACCAAAAATGATTCAAAATGTCAATTGGATCGTGCCTCATGTTGAATACCACTTTTTAAAGCCTCACAGTGACCAAAATTGCCATTTTTACAGAGTTTTGATTACTCAAAAGCTTCAATTTTGACCCGTTTCAGGCACAGAAATAACTTTAAACACACTTATTTTAGTTGACAAAGTCCTAATTCACATCCAACAGTCATTTACAGTCAGAAGATTAAATGTTAAAATTTCATCCATATTGACCATTTTGGGATCGTTCGACATGTCCGGAGTCATTGTTTTTCATCCGAAAATTGATTTTTTGGACTGTACCAAAAATGATTCAAAATGTCAATTGGATCGTGCCTCATGTTGAATAACCACTTTTTAAAGCCTCACAGTGACCAAAATTGCCATTTTTACAGAGTTTTGCTTACTCAAAAGCTTCAATTTTGAACCATTTCAGGCACAGAAATGACTTTAAACACACTTATTTTAGTTGACAAAGTCATAATTCACATCCAACAGTCATTTAGATTCAAAAGATTAAATGTTAAAATTTCATCATTATAGACCATTTTGGGAACGTTCAACAGGTCCGGAGTCATCGTTTTTCATCCGGAAATTGATTTTTTGGACTGTACCAAAAATGATTCAAAATGTCAATTGGGTCGTGCCTCATGTTGAACAACCACTTTTTAAACCCTCAGAGTGACCAAAATTGCCATTTTTACAGAGTTTTGCTTACTCAAAAGCTTCAATTTTGACCCGTTTCAGGCACAGAAATGACTTTAAACACACTTATTTTAGTTGACAAAGTCATAATTCACATCCAACAGTCATTTACAGTCAAAAGATTGAATGTTAAAATTTCATCCATATTGACCATTTTGGGATTGTTCGACATGTCCGGAGTCATCGTTTTTCATCCGAAAATTCATTTTTTGGACTGTACCAAAAATGATTCAAAATGTCAATTGGATCGTGCCTCATGTTGAATAACCACTTTTTAAAGCCTCACAGTGACCAAAATTGCCATTTTTACAGAGTTTTGATTACTCAAAAGCTTCAATTTTGACCCGTTTCAGGCACAGAAATGACTTTAAACACACTTATTTTAGTTGACAAAGTCATAATTCACATCCAACAGTCATTTACAGTCAAAAGATTGAATGTTCAAATTTCATCCATTTTGACCATTTTGGGATCGTTCGACATGTCCGGAGTCATCGTTTTTCATCCGAAAATTGATTTTTTGGACTGTACCAAAAATGATTCAAAATGTCAATTGGATCGTGCCTCATGTTGAATAACCACTTTTAAACCCTCACAGTGACCAAAATTGCCATTTTTACAGAGTTATGATTACTCAAAAGCTTCAATTTTGACCCATTTGAGGCACAGAAATGACTTAAAACACACTTATTTTAGTTGACAAAGTCATAATTCACATCCAACAGTCATTTAGAGTCAAAAGATTAAATGTTAAAATTTCATCATTATAGACCATTTTGGGAACGTTCAACAGGTCCGGAGTCATCGTTTTTCATCCGGAAATTGATTTTTTGGACCGTACCAAAAATGATTCAAAATGTCAATTGGGTCGTGCCTCATGTTGAATAACCACTTTTTAAACCCTCAGAGTGACCAAAATTGCCATTTTTACAGAGTTTTGCTTACTCAAAAGCTTCAATTTTGACCCGTTTCAGGCACAGAAATGACTTTAAACACACTTATATTAGTTGACAAAGTCATAATTCACATCCAACAGTCATTTACAGTCAAAAGATTGAATGTTAAAATTTCATCCATATTGACCATTTTGGGATCGTTCGACATGTCCGGAGTCATCGTTTTTCATCCGAAAATTCATTTTTTGGACTGTACCAAAAATGATTCAAAATGTCAATTGGATCGTGCCTCATGTTGAATAACCACTTTTTAAAGCCTCACAGTGACCAAAATTGCCATTTTTACAGAGTTTTGATTACTCAAAAGCTTCAATTTTGACCCGTTTCAGGCACAGAAATGACTTTAAACACACTTATTTTAGTTGACAAAGTCCTAATTCACATCCAACAGTCATTTACAGTCAAAAGATTAAATGTTAAAATTTCATCCATATTGACCATTTTGGGATCGTTCGACATGTCCGGAGTCATCGTTTTTCATCCGGAAATTGATTTTTTGGACTGTACCAAAAATGATTCAAAATGTCAATTGGGTCGTGCCTCATGTTGAATAACCACTTTTTAAACCCTCAGAGTGACCAAAATTGCCATTTTTACAGAGTTTTGCTTACTCAAAAGCTTCAATTTTGAACCATTTCAGGCACAGAAATGACTTTAAACACACTTATTTTAGTTGACAAAGTCATAATTCACATCCAACAGTCATTTAGATTCAAAAGATTAAATGTTAAAATTTCATCATTATAGACCATTTTGGGAACGTTCAACAGGTCCGGAGTCATCGTTTTTCATCCGGAAATTGATTTTTTGGACTGTACCAAAAATGATTCAAAATGTCAATTGGGTCGTGCCTCATGTTGAACAACCACTTTTTAAACCCTCAGAGTGACCAAAATTGCCATTTTTACAGAGTTTTGCTTACTCAAAAGCTTCAATTTTGACCCGTTTCAAGCACAGAAATGACTTTAAACACACTTATTTTAGTTGACAAAGTCATAATTCACATCCAACAGTCATTTACAGTCAAAAGATTGAATGTTCAAATTTCATCCATTTTGACCATTTTGGGATCGTTCGACATGTCTGGAGTCATCGTTTTTCATCCGAAAATTGATTTTTTTGGACTGTACCAAAAATGATTCAAAATGTCAATTGGATCGTGCCTCATGTTGAATAACCACTTTTTAAAGCCTCACAGTGACCAAAATTGCCATTTTTACAGAGTTTTGATTACTCAAAAGCTTCAATTTTGACCCGTTTCAGGCACAGAAATGACTTTAAACACACTTATTTTAGTTGACAAAGTCATAATTCACATCCAACAGTCATTTACAGTCAAAAGATTGAATGTTCAAATTTCATCCATTTTGACCATTTTGGGATCGTTCGACATGTCCGGAGTCATCGTTTTTCATCCGAAAATTGATTTTTTGGACTGTACCAAAAATGATTCAAAATGTCAATTGGATCGTGCCTCATGTTGAATAACCACTTTTAAACCCTCACAGTGACCAAAATTGCCATTTTTACAGAGTTATGATTACTCAAAAGCTTCAATTTTGACCCCTTTGAGGCACAGAAATGACTTAAAACACACTTATTTTAGTTGACAAAGTCATAATTCACATCCAACAGTCATTTAGAGTCAAAAGATTAAATGTTAAAATTTCATCATTATAGACCATTTTGGGAACGTTCAACAGGTCCGGAGTCATCGTTTTTCATCCGGAAATTGATTTTTTGGACCGTACCAAAAATGATTCAAAATGTCAATTGGATCGTGCCTCATGTTGAATAACCACTTTTTAAAGCCTCACAGTGACCAAAATTGCCATTTTTACAGAGTTTTGATTACTCAAAAGCTTCAATTTTGACCCGTTTCAGGCACAGAAATGACTTTAAACACACTTATTTTAGTTGACAAAGTCCTAATTCACATCCAACAGTCATTTACAGTCAAAAGATTAAATGTTAAAATTTCATCCATATTGACCATTTTGGGATCGTTCGACATGTCCGGAGTCATCGTTTTTCATCCGGAAATTGATTTATCGGACTGTACCAAAAATGATTCAAAATGTCAATTGGGTCGTGCCTCATGTTGAATAACCACTTTTTAAACCCTCAGAGTGACCAAAATTGCCATTTTTACAGAGTTTTGCTTACTCAAAAGCTTCAATTTTGACCCGTTTCAAGCACAGAAATGACTTTAAACACACTTATTTTAGTTGACAAAGTCATAATTCACATCCAACAGTCATTTACAGTCAAAAGATTGAATGTTCAAATTTCATCCATTTTGACCATTTTGGGATCGTTCGACATGTCCGGAGTCATCGTTTTTCATCCGAAAATTGATTTTTTGGACTGTACCAAAAATGATTCAAAATGTCAATTGGATCGTGCCTCATGTTGAATAACCACTTTTAAACCCTCACAGTGACCAAAATTGCCATTTTTACAGAGTTATGATTACTCAAAAGCTTCAATTTTGACCCCTTTGAGGCACAGAAATGACTTAAAACACACTTATTTTAGTTGACAAAGTCATAATTCACATCCAACAGTCATTTAGAGTCAAAAGATTAAATGTTAAAATGTCATCATTATAGACCATTTTGGGAACGTTCAACAGGTCCGGAGTCATCGTTTTTCATCCGGAAATTGATTTTTTGGACCGTACCAAAAATGATTCAAAATGTCAATTGGGTCGTGCCTCATGTTGAATAACCACTTTTTAAACCCTCAGAGTGACCAAAATTGCCATTTTTACAGAGTTTTGCTTACTCAAAAGCTTCTATTTTGACCCGTTTCAGGCACAGAAATGACTTTAAACACACTTATATTAGTTGACAAAGTCATAATTCACATCCAACAGTCATTTACAGTCAAAAGATTGAATGTTCAAATTTCATCCATATTGACCATTTTGGGATCGTTCGACATGTCCGGAGTCATCGTTTTTCATCCGAAAATTCATTTTTTGGACTGTACCAAAAATGATTCAAAATGTCAATTGGATCGTGCCTCATGTTGAATACCACTTTTTAAAGCCTCACAGTGACCAAAATTGCCATTTTTACAGAGTTTTGATTACTCAAAAGCTTCAATTTTGACCCGTTTCAGGCACAGAAATGACTTTAAACACACTTATTTTAGTTGACAAAGTCATAATTCACATCCAACAGTCATTTACAGTCAAAAGATTGAATGTTAAAATTTCATCCATATTGACCATTTTGGGATCGTTCGACATGTCCGGAGTCATCGTTTTTCATCCGAAAATTCATTTTTTTGGACTGTACCAAAAATGATTCAAAATGTCAATTGGATCGTGCCTCATGTTGAATAACCACTTTTTAAAGCCTCACAGTGACCAAAATTGCAATTTTTACAGAGTTTTGATTACTCAAAAGCTTCAATTTTGACCCGTTTGAGGCACAGAAATGACTTTAAACACACTTATTTTAGTTGACAAAGTCCTAATTCACATCCAACAGTCATTTACAGTCAAAAGATTAAATGTTAAAATTTCATCCATATTGACCATTTTGGGATCGTTCGACATGTCCGGAGTCATCGTTTTTCATCCGGAAATTGATTTTTTGGACTGTACCAAAAATGATTCAAAATGTCAATTGGGTCGTGCCTCATGTTGAATAACCACTTTTTAAACCCTCAGAGTGACCAAAATTGCCATTTTTACAGAGTTTTGCTTACTCAAAAGCTTCAATTTTGACCCGTTTCAAGCACAGAAATGACTTTAAACACACTTATTTTAGTTGACAAAGTCATAATTCACATCCAACAGTCATTTACAGTCAAAAGATTGAATGTTCAAATTTCATCCATTTTGACCGTTTTGGGATCGTTCGACATGTCCGGAGTCATCGTTTTTCATCCGAAAATTGATTTTTTGGACTGTACCAAAAATGATTCAAAATGTCAATTGGATCGTGCCTCATGTTGAATAACCACTTTTTAAAGCCTCACAGTGACCAAAATTGCCATTTTTACAGAGTTTTGATTACTCAAAAGCTTCAATTTTGACCCGTTTCAGGCACAGAAATGACTTTAAACACACTTATTTTAGTTGACAAAGTCCTAATTCAATCCAACAGTCATTTACAGTCACAAGATTAAATGTTAAAGTTTCATCCATATTGACCATTTTGGGATCGTTCGACATGTCCTGAGTCATTGTTTTTTATCCGAAAATTGATTTTTTGGAATGTACCAAAAAGGATTCAAAATGTCAATTGGATCGTGCCTCATGTTGAATAACCACTTTTTAAACCCTCACAGTCACCAAAATTGCCACTTTTACAGAGTTTTGCTTACTCAAAAGCTTCAATTTCGAACCGTTTCAGGCACAGAAATGACTTTAAACACACTTATTTTAGTTGACAAAGTCATAATTCACATCCAACAGTCATTTACAGTCAAAAGATTGAATGTTAAAATTTCATCCATATTGACCATTTTGGGATCGTTCGACATGTCCGGAGTCATCGTTTTTCATCCGAAAATTGATTTTTTGGACTGTACCAAAAATGATTCAAAATGTCAATTGGATCGTGCCTCGTGTTGAATAACCACTTTTTAAAGCCTCAGAGTGACCAAAATTGCCATTTTTACAGAGTTTTGATTACTCAAAAGCTTCAATTTTGACCCCTTTGAGGCACAGAAATGACTTTAAACACACTTATTTTAGTTGACAAAGTCATAATTCACATCCACCAGTCATTTACAGTCAAAAGATTAAATGTTAAAATTTCATCCATATTGACCATTTTGGGATCGTTCGACATGTCCGGAGTCATCGTTTTTCATCCGAAAATTGATTTTTTGGACTGGACCAAAAAGGATTAAAAAAATGTCAATTGGATCGTGCCTCATGTTGAATAACCACTTTTTAAACCCTCACAGTCACCAAAATTGCCACTTTTACAGAGTTTTGCTTACTCAAAAGCTTCAATTTTGAACCATTTCAGGCACAGAAATGACTTTAAACACACTTATTTTAGTTGACAAAGTCATAATTCACATCCAACAGTCATTTAGAGTCAAAAGATTAAATGTTAAAATTTCATCTATATTGACCATTTTGGGATCGTTCGACATGTCCGGAGTCATCGTTTTTCATCCGAAAATTCATTTTTTGGACTGTGCCAAAAATGATTCAAAATGTCAATTGGATCGTGCCTCATGTTGAATAACCACTTTTTAAACCCTCACAGTCACCAAAATTGCCATTTTTACAGAGTTTTGATCACTCAAAAGCTTCAATTTTGACCCGTTTCAGGCACAGAAATGACTTTAAACACACTTATTTTAGTTGACAAAGTCCTAATTCACATCCAACAGTCATTTACAGTCAAAAGTTTAAATGTTAAAATTTCATCCATATTGACCATTTTGGGATCGTTCGACATGTCCGGAGTCATCGTTTTTCATCCGAAAATTGATTTTTTGGACTGTACCAAAAATGAATCAAAATGTCAATTGGATCGTGCCTCATGTTGAATAACCACTTTTTAAACCCTCAGAGTCACCAAAATTGCCACTTTTACAGAGTTTTGCTTACTCAAAAGCTTCAATTTTGAACCATTTCAGGCACAGAAATGACTTTAAACACACTTATTTTAGTTGACAAAGTCATAATTCACATCCAACAGTCATTTACAGTCAAAAGATTTAATGTTAAAATTTAATCCATATTGACCATTTTGGGATCGTTCGACTTGTCCGGAGTCATCGTTTTTCATCCGAAAATTGATTTTTTGGACTGTACCAAAAATGATTCAAAATGTCAATTGGATCGTGCCTCATGTTGAATAACCACTTTTTAAAGCCTCACAGTGACCAAAATTGCCATTTTTACAGAGTTTTGATTACTCAAAAGCTTCAATTTTGACCCGTTTCAGGCACAGAAATGACTTTAAACACACTTATTTTAGTTGACAAAGTCCTAATTCACATCCAACAGTCATTTACAGTCAAAAGATTAAATGTTAAAATTTCATCCATATTGACCATTTTGGGATCGTTCGACATGTCCGGAGTCATCGTTTTTCATCCGAAAATTGATTTTTTGGACTGTACCAAAAATGAATCAAAATGTCAATTGGATCGTGCCTCATGTTGAATAACCACTTTTTAAACCCTCAGAGTGACCAAAATTGCCATTTTTACAGAGTTTTGCTTACTCAAAAGCTTCAATTTTGACCCGTTTCAGGCACAGAAATGACTTTAAACACACTTATTTTAGTTGACAAAGTCATAATTCACATCCACCAGTTATTTACAGTCAAAAGATTAAATGTTAAAATTTCATCCATATTGACCATTTTGGGATCGTTCGACATGTCCGGAGTCATCGTTTTTCATCCGAAAATTGATTTTTTGGACTGTACCAAAAATGATTCAAAATGTCAATTGGATTGTGCCTCATGTTGAATAACCACTTTTTTAACCCTCAGAGTGACCAAAATTGCCATTTTTACAGAGTTTTGCTTACTCAAAAGCTTCAATTTTGACCCGTTTCAGGCACAGAAATGACTTTAAACACACTTATTTTAGTTGACAAAGTCATAATTCACATCCAACAGTCATTTTCAGTCAAAAGATTAAATTTTAAAATTTCATCCATATTGACCATTTTGGGATCGTTCGACATGTCCAGAGTCATCGTTTTTCATCCGAAAATTGATTTTTTGGACTGTACCAAAAATGATTCAAAATGTCAATTGGATCGTGCCTCATGTTCAATGACCACTTTTTAAACCCTCACAGTGACCAAAATTGCCATTTTTACAGAGTTATGATTACTCAAAAGCTTCAATTTTGACCCCTTTGAGGCACAGAAATGACTTAAAACACACTTATTTTAGTTGACAAAGTCATAATTCACATCCAACAGTCATTTAGAGTCAAAAGATTAAATGTTAAAATTTCATCCATATTGACCATTTTGGGATCGTTCGACATGTCCGGAGTCATCCTTTTTCATCCAAAAATTGATTTTTTGGACTGTACCAAAAATGATTCAAAATGTCAATTGGATCGTGCCTCATGTTGAATAACCACTTTTTAAAGCCTCACAGTGACCAAAATTGCCATTTTTACAGAGTTTTGATTACTCAAAAGCTTCAATTTTGACCCCTTTGAGGCACAGAAATGACTTTAAACACACTTATTTTAGTTGACAAAGTCATAATTCACATCCACCAGTCATTTACAGTCAAAAGATTAAATGTTAAAATTTCATCCATATTGACCATTTTGGGATCGTTCGACATGTCCGGAGTCATCGTTTTTCATCCGAAAATTGATTTTTTGGACTGTACCAAAAAGGATTCAAAATGTCAATTGGATCGTGCCTCATGTTGAATAACCACTTTTTAAACCCTCACAGTCACCAAAATTGCCTCTTTTACAGAGTTTTGCTTACTCAAAAGCTTCAATTTTGAACCATTTCAGGCACAGAAATGACTTTAAACACACTTATTTTAGTTGACAAAGTCATAATTCACATCCAACAGTCATTTAGAGTCAAAAGATTAAATGTTAAAATTTCATCCATATTGACCATTTTGGGATCGTTCGACATGTCCGGAGTCATCGTTTTTCATCCGAAAATTGATTTTTTGGACTGTACCACAAATGAATCAAAATGTCAATTGGATCGTGCCTCATGTTGAATAACCACTTTTTAAACCCTCAGAGTGACCAAAATTGCCATTTTTACAGAGTTTTGCTTACTCAAAAGCTTCAATTTTGACCCGTTTCAGGCACAGAAATGACTTTAAACACACTTATTTTAGTTGACAAAGTCATAATTCACATCCAACAGTCATTTACAGTCAAAAGTTTAAATGTTAAAATTTCATCCATATTGACCATTTTGGGATCGTTCGACATGTCCGGAGTCATCGTTTTTCATCCGAAAATTGATTTTTTGGACTGTACCAAAAAGGATTCAAAATGTCAATTGGATCGTGCCTCATGTTGAATAACCACTTTTTAAACCCTCACAGTCACCAAAATTGCCACTTTTACAGAGTTTTGCTTACTCAAAAGCTTCAATTTTGAACCATTTCAGGCACAGAAATGACTTTAAACACACTTATTTTAGTTGACAAAGTCATAATTCACATCCAACAGTCATTTACAGTCAAAAGATTTAATGTTAAAATTTAATCCATATTGACCATTTTGGGATCGTTCGACTTGTCCGGAGTCATCGTTTTTCATCCGAAAATTGATTTTTTGGACTGTACCAAAAATGATTCAAAATGTCAATTGGATCGTGCCTCATGTTGAATAACCACTTTTTAAAGCCTCACAGTGACCAAAATTGCCATTTTTACAGAGTTTTGATTACTCAAAAGCTTCAATTTTGACCCGTTTCAGGCACAGAAATGACTTTAAACACACTTATTTTAGTTGACAAAGTCCTAATTCACATCCAACAGTCATTTACAGTCAAAAGATTAAATGTTAAAATTTCATCCATATTGACCATTTTGGGATCGTTCGACATGTCCGGAGTCATCGTTTTTCATCCGAAAATTGATTTTTTGGACTGTACCAAAAATGAATCAAAATGTCAATTGGATCGTGCCTCATGTTGAATAACCACTTTTTAAACCCTCAGAGTGACCAAAATTGCCATTTTTACAGAGTTTTGCTTACTCAAAAGCTTCAATTTTGACCCGTTTCAGGCACAGAAATGACTTTAAACACACTTATTTTAGTTGACAAAGTCATAATTCACATCCACCAGTTATTTACAGTCAAAAGATTAAATGTTAAAATTTCATCCATATTGACCATTTTGGGATCGTTCGACATGTCCGGAGTCATCGTTTTTCATCCGAAAATTGATTTTTTGGACTGTACCAAAAATGATTCAAAATGTCAATTGGATTGTGCCTCATGTTGAATAACCACTTTTTTAACCCTCAGAGTGACCAAAATTGCCATTTTTACAGAGTTTTGCTTACTCAAAAGCTTCAATTTTGACCCGTTTCAGGCACAGAAATGACTTTAAACACACTTATTTTAGTTGACAAAGTCATAATTCACATCCAACAGTCATTTTCAGTCAAAAGATTAAATTTTAAAATTTCATCCATATTGACCATTTTGGGATCGTTCGACATGTCCAGAGTCATCGTTTTTCATCCGAAAATTGATTTTTTGGACTGTACCAAAAATGATTCAAAATGTCAATTGGATCGTGCCTCATGTTCAATGACCACTTTTTAAACCCTCACAGTGACCAAAATTGCCATTTTTACAGAGTTTTGCTTACTCAAAAGCTTCAATTTTGACCCGTTTCAGGCACAGAAATGACTTTAAACACACTTATTTTAGTTGACAAAGTCATAATTCACATCCAACAGTAATTTACAGTCAAAAGATTGAATGTTAAAATTTCATCCATATTGACCATTTTGGGATCGTTCGACATGTCCGGAGTCATCGTTTTTCATCCGAAAATTCATTTTTTGGACTGTGCCAAAAATGATTCAAAATGTCAATTGGATCGTGCCTCATGTTGAATAACCACTTTTTAAACCCTCACAGTCACCAAAATTGCCTCTTTTACAGAGTTTTGATTACTCAAAAGCTTCAATTTTGACCCGTTTCAGGCACAGAAATGACTTTAAACACACTTATTTTAGTTGACAAAGTCCTAATTCACATCCAACAGTCATTTACAGTCAAAAGATTAAATGTTAAAATTTCATCCATATTGACCATTTTGGGATCGTTCGACATGTCCGGAGTCATCGTTTTTCATCCGAAAATTGATTTTTTGGACTGTACCAAAAAGGATTCAAAATGTCAATTAGATCGTGCCTCATGTTGAATACCACTTTTTAAACCCTCACAGTCACCAAAATTGCCACTTTTACAGAGTTTTGCTTACTCAAAAGCTTCAATTTTGAACCATTTCAAGCACAGAAATGACTTTAAACACACTTATTTTAGTTGACAAAGTCATAATTCACACCCAACAGTCATTTACAGTCAAAAGATTTAATGTTAAAATTTAATCCATATTGACCATTTTGGGATCGTTCGACTTGTCCGGAGTCATCATTTTTCATCCGAAAATAGATTTTTTGGACTGTACCAAAAATGATTCAAAATGTCAATTGGATCGTGCCTCATGTTGAATAACCACTTTTTAAAGCCTCACAGTGACCAAAATTGCCATTTTTACAGAGTTTTGATTACTCAAAAGCTTCAATTTTGACCCGTTTCAGGCACAGAAATGACTTTAAACACACTTATTTTAGTTAACAAAGTCCTAATTCACATCCAACAGTCATTTACAGTTAAAAGATTAAATGTTAAAATTTCATCCATATTGACCATTTTGGGATCGTTCGACATGTCCGGAGTCATCGTTTTTCATCCGAAAATTGATTTTTTGGACTGTACCAAAAATGATTCAAAATGTCAATTGGATCGTGCCTCATGTTGAATAACCACTTTTTAAAGCCTCACAGTGACCAAAATTGCCATTTTTACAGAGTTTTGATTACTCAAAAGCTTCAATTTTGACCCCTTTGAGGCACAGAAATGACTTTAAACACACTTATTTTAGTTGACAAAGTCATAATTCACATCCACCAGTCATTTACAGTCAAAAGATTAAATGTTAAAATTTCATCCATATTGACCATTTTGGGATCGTTCGACATGTCCGGAGTCATCGTTTTTCATCCGAAAATTGATTTTTTGGACTGTACCAAAAATAATTCAAAATGTCAATTGGATCGTGCCTCATGTTGAATAACCACTTTTTAAACCCTCAGAGTGACCAAAATTGCCATTTTTACAGAGTTTTGCTTACTCAAAAGCTTCAATTTTGACCCGTTTCAGGCACAGAAATGACTTTAAACACACTTATTTTAGTTGACAAAGTCCTAATTCACATCCAACAGTCATTTACAGTCAAAAGATTAAATGTTAAAATTTCATCTATATTGGCCATTTTGGGATCGTTCGACATGTCCGGAGTCATCGTTTTCATCCGAAAATTAATTTTTTGGACTGTACCAAAAATGATTCAAAATGTCAATTGGATCGTGCCTCATGTTGAATAACCACTTTTTAAACCCTCAGAGTGACCAAAATTGCCATTTTTACAGAGTTTTGCTTACTCAAAAGCTTCAATTTTGACCCGTTTCAGGCACAGAAATGACTTTAAACACACTTATTTTAGTTGACAAAGTCATAATTCACATCCAACAGTCATTTAGAGTCAAAAGATTAAATGTTAAAATTTCATCATTATAGACCATTTTGGGAACGTTCAACAGGTCCGGAGTCATCGTTTTTCATCCGGAAATTGATTTTTTGGACCGTACCAAAAATGATTCAAAATGTCAATTGGGTCGTGCCTCATGTTGAATAACCACTTTTTAAACCCTCAGAGTGACCAAAATTGCCATTTTTACAGAGTTTTGCTTACTCAAAAGCTTCAATTTTGACCTGTTTCAGGCACAGAAATGACTTTAAACACACTTATATTAGTTGACAAAGTCATAATTCACATCCAACAGTCATTTACAGTCAAAAGATTGAATGTTCAAATTTCATCCATATTGACCATTTTGGGATCGTTCGACATGTCCGGAGTCATCGTTTTTCATCCGAAAATTCATTTTTTGGACTATACCATAAATGATTCAAAATGTCAATTGGATCGTGCCTCATGTTGAATACCACTTTTTAAAACCTCACAGTGACCAAAATTGCCATTTTTACAGAGTTTTGCTTACTCAAAAGCTTCAATTTTGAACCATTTCAGGCACAGAAATGACTTTAAACACACTTATTTTAGTTGACAAAGTCATAATTCACATCCAACAGTCATTTAGATTCAAAAGATTAAATGTTAAAATTTCATCATTATAGACCATTTTGGGAACGTTCAACAGGTCCGGAATCATCGTTTTTCATCCGGAAATTGATTTTTTGGACTGTACCAAAAATGATTCAAAATGTCAATTGGGTCGTGCCTCATGTTGAACAACCACTTTTTAAACCCTCAGAGTGACCAAAATTGCCATTTTTACAGAGTTTTGCTTACTCAAAAGCTTCAATTTTGACCCGTTTCAGGCACAGAAATGACTTTAAACACACTTATTTTAGTTGACAAAGTCATAATTCACATCCAACAGTCATTTACAGTCAAAAGATTGATTGTTAAAATTTCATCCATATTGACCATTTTGGGATCGTTCGACATGTCCGGAGTCATCGTTTTTCATCCGAAAATTCATTTTTTGGACTGTACCAAAAATGATTCAAAATGTCAATTGGATCGTGCCTCATGTTGAATAACCACTTTTTAAACCCTCAGAGTGACCAAAATTGCCATTTTTACAGAGTTTTGCTTACTCAAAAGCTTCAATTTTGACCCGTTTCAGGCACAGAAATGACTTTAAACACACTTATATTAGTTGACAAAGTCATAATTCACATCCAACAGTCATTTACAGTCAAAAGATTGAATGTTCAAATTTCATCCATATTGACCATTTTGGGATCGTTCAACATGTCCGGAGTCATCGTTTTTCATCCGAAAATTGATTTTTTGGACTGTACCAAAAATGATTCAAAATGTCAATTGGATCGTGCCTCATGTTGAATAACCACTTTTTAAACCCTCAGAGTGACCAAAATTGCCATTTTTACAGAGTTATGATTACTCAAAAGCTTCAATTTTGACCCCTTTGAGGCACAGAAAGGACTTTAAACACACTTATTTTAGTTGACAAAGTCATAATTCACATCCACCAGTCATTTACAGTCAAAAGATTAAATGTTAAAATTTCATCCATATTGACCATTTTGGGATCGTTCGACATGTCCGGAGTCATCGTTTTTCATCCGAAAATTGATTTTTTGGACTGTACCAAAAAGGATTCAAAATGTCAATTGGATCGTGCCTCATGTTGAATAACCACTTTTTAAACCCTCACAGTCACCAAAATTGCCTCTTTTACAGAGTTTTGCTTACTCAAAAGCTTGAATTTTGAACCATTTCAGGCACAGAAATGACTTTAAACACACTTATTTTAGTTGACAAAGTCATAATTCACATCCAACAGTCATTTAGAGTCAAAAGATTAAATGTTAAAATTTCATCCATATTGACCATTTTGGGATCGTTCGACATGTCCGGAGTCATCGTTTTTCATCCGAAAATTGATTTTTTGGACTGTACCACAAATGAATCAAAATGTCAATTGGATCGTGCCTCATGTTGAATAACCACTTTTTAAACCCTCAGAGTGACCAAAATTGCCATTTTTACAGAGTTTTGCTTACTCAAAAGCTTCAATTTTGACCCGTTTCAGGCACAGAAATGACTTTAAACACACTTATTTTAGTTGACAAAGTCATAATTCACATCCAACAGTCATTTACAGTCAAAAGATTGAATGTTAAAATTTCATCCATATTGACCATTTTGGGATCGTTCGACATGTCCGGAGTCATCGTTTTTCATCCGAAAATTCATTTTTTGGACTGTGCCAAAAATGATTCAAAATGTCAATTGGATCGTGCCTCATGTTGAATAACCACTTTTTAAACCCTCACAGTCACCAAAATTGCCATTTTTACAGAGTTTTGATTACTCAAAAGCTTCAATTTTGACCCGTTTCAGGCACAGAAATGACTTTAAACACACTTATTTTAGTTGACAAAGTCCTAATTCACATCCAACAGTCATTTACAGTCAAAAGATTAAATGTTAAAATTTCATCCATATTGACCATTTTGGGATCGTTCGACATGTCCGGAGTCATCGTTTTTCATCCGAAAATTGATTTTTTGGACTGTACCAAAAAGGATTCAAAATGTCAATTAGATCGTGCCTCATGTTGAATACCACTTTTTAAACCCTCACAGTCACCAAAATTGCCACTTTTACAGAGTTTTGCTTACTCAAAAGCTTCAATTTTGAACCATTTCAAGCACAGAAATGACTTTAAACACACTTATTTTAGTTGACAAAGTCATAATTCACACCCAACAGTCATTTACAGTCAAAAGATTTAATGTTAAAATTTAATCCATATTGACCATTTTGGGATCGTTCGACTTGTCCGGAGTCATCATTTTTCATCCGAAAATAGATTTTTTGGACTGTACCAAAAATGATTCAAAATGTCAATTGGATCGTGCCTCATGTTGAATAACCACTTTTTAAAGCCTCACAGTGACCAAAATTGCCATTTTTACAGAGTTTTGATTACTCAAAAGCTTCAATTTTGACCCGTTTCAGGCACAGAAATGACTTTAAACACACTTATTTTAGTTGACAAAGTCCTAATTCACATCCAACAGTCATTTACAGTTAAAAGATTAAATGTTAAAATTTCATCCATATTGACCATTTTGGGATCGTTCGACATGTCCGGAGTCATCGTTTTTCATCCGAAAATTGATTTTTTGGACTGTACCAAAAATGATTCAAAATGTCAATTGGATCGTGCCTCATGTTGAATAACCACTTTTTAAAGCCTCACAGTGACCAAAATTGCCATTTTTACAGAGTTTTGATTACTCAAAAGCTTCAATTTTGACCCCTTTGAGGCACAGAAATGACTTTAAACACACTTATTTTAGTTGACAAAGTCATAATTCACATCCACCAGTCATTTACAGTCAAAAGATTAAATGTTAAAATTTCATCCATATTGACCATTTTGGGATCGTTCGACATGTCCGGAGTCATCGTTTTTCATCCGAAAATTGATTTTTCGGACTGTACCAAAAATAATTCAAAATGTCAATTGGATCGTGCCTCATGTTGAATAACCACTTTTTAAACCCTCAGAGTGACCAAAATTGCCATTTTTACAGAGTTTTGCTTACTCAAAAGCTTCAATTTTGACCAGTTTCAGGCACAGAAATGACTTTAAACACACTTATTTTAGTTGACAAAGTCCTAATTCACATCCAACAGTCATTTACAGTCAAAAGATTAAATGTTAAAATTTCATCTATATTGGCCATTTTGGGATCGTTCGACATGTCCGGAGTCATCGTTTTCATCCGAAAATTGATTTTTTGGACTGTACCAAAAATGATTCAAAATGTCAATTGGATCGTGCCTCATGTTGAATAACCACTTTTTAAACCCTCAGAGTGACCAAAATTGCCATTTTTACAGAGTTTTGCTTACTCAAAAGCTTCAATTTTGACCCGTTTCAGGCACAGAAATGACTTTAAACACACTTATTTTAGTTGACAAAGTCATAATTCACATCCAACAGTCATTTAGAGTCAAAAGATTAAATGTTAAAATTTCATCATTATAGACCATTTTGGGAACGTTCAACAGGTCCGGAGTCATCGTTTTTCATCCGGAAATTGATTTTTTGGACCGTACCAAAAATGATTCAAAATGTCAATTGGGTCGTGCCTCATGTTGAATAACCACTTTTTAAACCCTCAGAGTGACCAAAATTGCCATTTTTACAGAGTTTTGCTTACTCAAAAGCTTCAATTTTGACCTGTTTCAGGCACAGAAATGACTTTAAACACACTTATATCAGTTGACAAAGTCATAATTCACATCCAACAGTCATTTACAGTCAAAAGATTGAATGTTCAAATTTCATCCATATTGACCATTTTGGGATCGTTCGACATGTCCGGAGTCATCGTTTTTCATCCGAAAATTCATTTTTTGGACTATACCATAAATGATTCAAAATGTCAATTGGATCGTGCCTCATGTTGAATACCACTTTTTAAAACCTCACAGTGACCAAAATTGCCATTTTTACAGAGTTTTGATTACTCAAAAGCTTCAATTTTGACCCGTTTCAGGCACAGAAATGACTTTAAACACACTTATTTTAGTTGACAAAGTCCTAATTCACATCCAACAGTCATTTACAGTCAAAAGATTAAATGTTAAAATTTCATCCATATTGACCATTTTGGGATCGTTCGACATGTCCGGAGTCATTGTTTTTCATCCGAAAATTGATTTTTTGGACTGTACCAAAAATGATTCAAAATGTCAATTGGATCGTGCCTCATGTTGAATAACCACTTTTTAAAGCCTCACAGTGACCAAAATTGCCATTTTTACAGAGTTTTGCTTACTCAAAAGCTTCAATTTTGAACCATTTCAGGCACAGAAATGACTTTAAACACACTTATTTTAGTTGACAAAGTCATAATTCACATCCAACAGTCATTTAGATTCAAAAGATTAAATGTTAAAATTTCATCATTATAGACCATTTTGGGAACGTTCAACAGGTCCGGAATCATCGTTTTTCATCCGGAAATTGATTTTTTGGACTGTACCAAAAATGATTCAAAATGTCAATTGGGTCGTGCCTCATGTTGAACAACCACTTTTTAAACCCTCAGAGTGACCAAAATTGCCATTTTTACAGAGTTTTGCTTACTCAAAAGCTTCAATTTTGACCCGTTTCAGGCACAGAAATGACTTTAAACACACTTATTTTAGTTGACAAAGTCATAATTCACATCCAACAGTCATTTACAGTCAAAAGATTGATTGTTAAAATTTCATCCATATTGACCATTTTGGGATCGTTCGACATGTCCGGAGTCATCGTTTTTCATCCGAAAATTCATTTTTTGGACTGTACCAAAAATGATTCAAAATGTCAATTGGATCGTGCCTCATGTTGAATAACCACTTTTTAAACCCTCAGAGTGACCAAAATTGCCATTTTTACAGAGTTTTGCTTACTCAAAAGCTTCAATTTTGACCCGTTTCAGGCACAGAAATGACTTTAAACACACTTATATTAGTTGACAAAGTCATAATTCACATCCAACAGTCATTTACAGTCAAAAGATTGAATGTTCAAATTTCATCCATATTGACCATTTTGGGATCGTTCGACATGTCCGGAGTCATCGTTTTTCATCCGAAAATTCATTTTTTGGACTGTACCAAAAATGATTCAAAATGTCAATTGGATCGTGCCTCATGTTGAATACCACTTTTTAAAGCCTCACAGTGACCAAAATTGCCATTTTTACAGAGTTTTGATTACTCAAAAGCTTCAATTTTGACCCGTTTCAGGCACAGAAATGACTTTAAACACACTTATTTTAGTTGACAAAGTCCTAATTCACATCCAACAGTCATTTACAGTCAAAAGATTAAATGTTAAAATTTCATCCATATTGACCATTTTGGGATCGTTCGACATGTCCGGAGTCATTGTTTTTCATCCGAAAACTGATTTTTTGGACTGTACCAAAAATGATTCAAAATGTCAATTGGATCGTGCCTCATGTTGAATAACCACTTTTTAAAGCCTCACAGTGACCAAAATTGCCATTTTTACAGAGTTTTGCTTACTCAAAAGCTTCAATTTTGAACCATTTCAGGCACAGAAATGACTTTAAACACACTTATTTTAGTTGACAAAGTCATAATTCACATCCAACAGTCATTTAGATTCAAAAGATTAAATGTTAAAATTTCATCATTATAGACCATTTTGGGAACGTTCAACAGGTCCGGAGTCATCGTTTTTCATCCGGAAATTGATTTTTTGGACTGTACCAAAAATGATTCAAAATGTCAATTGGGTCGTGCCTCATGTTGAACAACCACTTTTTAAACCCTCAGAGTGACCAAAATTGCCATTTTTACAGAGTTTTGCTTACTCAAAAGCTTCAATTTTGACCCGTTTCAGGCACAGAAATGACTTTAAACACACTTATTTTAGTTGACAAAGTCATAATTCACATCCAACAGTCATTTACAGTCAAAAGATTGATTGTTAAAATTTCATCCATATTGACCATTTTGGGATCGTTCGACATGTCCGGAGTCATCGTTTTTCATCCCAAAATTCATTTTTTGGACTGTACCAAAAATGATTCAAAATGTCAATTGGATCGTGCCTCATGTTGAATAACCACTTTTTAAAGCCTCACAGTGACCAAAATTGCCATTTTTACAGAGTTTTGATTACTCAAAAGCTTCAATTTTGACCCGTTTCAGGCACAGAAATGACTTTAAACACACTTATTTTAGTTGACAAAGTCCTAATTCACATCCAACAGTCATTTACAGTCAAAAGATTAAATGTTAAAATTTCATCCATATTGACCATTTTGGGATCGTTCGACATGTCCGGAGTCATCGTTTTTCATCCGAAAATTGATTTTTTGGACTGTACCAAAAATGATTCAAAATGTCAATTGGATCGTGCCTCATGTTGAATAACCACTTTTTAAAGCCTCACAGTGACCAAAATTGCCATTTTTACAGAGTTTTGCTTACTCAAAAGCTTCAATTTTGAACCATTTCAGGCACAGAAATGACTTTAAACACACTTATTTTAGTTGACAAAGTCATAATTCACATCCAACAGTCATTTAGATTCAAAAGATTAAATGTTAAAATTTCATCATTATAGACCATTTTGGGAACGTTCAACAGGTCCGGAATCATCGTTTTTCATCCGGAAATTGATTTTTTGGACTGTACCAAAAATGATTCAAAATGTCAATTGGGTCGTGCCTCATGTTGAACAACCACTTTTTAAACCCTCAGAGTGACCAAAATTGCCATTTTTACAGAGTTTTGCTTACTCAAAAGCTTCAATTTTGACCCGTTTCAGGCACAGAAATGACTTTAAACACACTTATTTTAGTTGACAAAGTCATAATTCACATCCAACAGTCATTTACAGTCAAAAGATTGATTGTTAAAATTTCATCCATATTGACCATTTTGGGATCGTTCGACATGTCCGGAGTCATCGTTTTTCATCCGAAAATTCATTTTTTGGACTGTACCAAAAATGATTCAAAATGTCAATTGGATCGTGCCTCATGTTGAATAACCACTTTTTAAACCCTCAGAGTGACCAAAATTGCCATTTTTACAGAGTTTTGCTTACTCAAAAGCTTCAATTTTGACCCGTTTCAGGCACAGAAATGACTTTAAACACACTTATATTAGTTGACAAAGTCATAATTCACATCCAACAGTCATTTACAGTCAAAAGATTGAATGTTCAAATTTCATCCATATTGACCATTTTGGGATCGTTCAACATGTCCGGAGTCATCGTTTTTCATCCGAAAATTGATTTTTTGGACTGTACCAAAAATGATTCAAAATGTCAATTGGATCGTGCCTCATGTTGAATAACCACTTTTTAAACCCTCAGAGTGACCAAAATTGCCATTTTTACAGAGTTATGATTTCTCAAAAGCTTCAATTTTGACCCCTTTGAGGCACAGAAAGGACTTTAAACACACTTATTTTAGTTGACAAAGTCATAATTCACATCCACCAGTCATTTACAGTCAAAAGATTAAATGTTAAAATTTCATCCATATTGACCATTTTGGGATCGTTCGACATGTCCGGAGTCATCGTTTTTCATCCGAAAATTGATTTTTTGGACTGTACCAAAAAGGATTCAAAATGTCAATTGGATCGTGCCTCATGTTGAATAACCACTTTTTAAACCCTCACAGTCACCAAAATTGCCTCTTTTACAGAGTTTTGCTTACTCAAAAGCTTGAATTTTGAACCATTTCAGGCACAGAAATGACTTTAAACACACTTATTTTAGTTGACAAAGTCATAATTCACATCCAACAGTCATTTAGAGTCAAAAGATTAAATGTTAAAATTTCATCCATATTGACCATTTTGGGATCGTTCGACATGTCCGGAGTCATCGTTTTTCATCCGAAAATTGATTTTTTGGACTGTACCACAAATGAATCAAAATGTCAATTGGATCGTGCCTCATGTTGAATAACCACTTTTTAAACCCTCAGAGTGACCAAAATTGCCATTTTTACAGAGTTTTGCTTACTCAAAAGCTTCAATTTTGACCCGTTTCAGGCACAGAAATGACTTTAAACACACTTATTTTAGTTGACAAAGTCATAATTCACATCCAACAGTCATTTACAGTCAAAAGATTGAATGTTAAAATTTCATCCATATTGACCATTTTGGGATCGTTCGACATGTCCGGAGTCATCGTTTTTCATCCGAAAATTCATTTTTTGGACTGTGCCAAAAATGATTCAAAATGTCAATTGGATCGTGCCTCATGTTGAATAACCACTTTTTAAACCCTCACAGTCACCAAAATTGCCATTTTTACAGAGTTTTGATTACTCAAAAGCTTCAATTTTGACCCGTTTCAGGCACAGAAATGACTTTAAACACACTTATTTTAGTTGACAAAGTCCTAATTCACATCCAACAGTCATTTACAGTCAAAAGATTAAATGTTAAAATTTCATCCATATTGACCATTTTGGGATCGTTCGACATGTCCGGAGTCATCGTTTTTCATCCGAAAATTGATTTTTTGGACTGTACCAAAAAGGATTCAAAATGTCAATTAGATCGTGCCTCATGTTGAATACCACTTTTTAAACCCTCACAGTCACCAAAATTGCCACTTTTACAGAGTTTTGCTTACTCAAAAGCTTCAATTTTGAACCATTTCAAGCACAGAAATGACTTTAAACACACTTATTTTAGTTGACAAAGTCATAATTCACACCCAACAGTCATTTACAGTCAAAAGATTTAATGTTAAAATTTAATCCATATTGACCATTTTGGGATCGTTCGACTTGTCCGGAGTCATCATTTTTCATCCGAAAATAGATTTTTTGGACTGTACCAAAAATGATTCAAAATGTCAATTGGATCGTGCCTCATGTTGAATAACCACTTTTTAAAGCCTCACAGTGACCAAAATTGCCATTTTTACAGAGTTTTGATTACTCAAAAGCTTCAATTTTGACCCGTTTCAGGCACAGAAATGACTTTAAACACACTTATTTTAGTTGACAAAGTCCTAATTCACATCCAACAGTCATTTACAGTTAAAAGATTAAATGTTAAAATTTCATCCATATTGACCATTTTGGGATCGTTCGACATGTCCGGAGTCATCGTTTTTCATCCGAAAATTGATTTTTTGGACTGTACCAAAAATGATTCAAAATGTCAATTGGATCGTGCCTCATGTTGAATAACCACTTTTTAAAGCCTCACAGTGACCAAAATTGCCATTTTTACAGAGTTTTGATTACTCAAAAGCTTCAATTTTGACCCCTTTGAGGCACAGAAATGACTTTAAACACACTTATTTTAGTTGACAAAGTCATAATTCACATCCACCAGTCATTTACAGTCAAAAGATTAAATGTTAAAATTTCATCCATATTGACCATTTTGGGATCGTTCGACATGTCCGGAGTCATCGTTTTTCATCCGAAAATTGATTTTTCGGACTGTACCAAAAATAATTCAAAATGTCAATTGGATCGTGCCTCATGTTGAATAACCACTTTTTAAACCCTCAGAGTGACCAAAATTGCCATTTTTACAGAGTTTTGCTTACTCAAAAGCTTCAATTTTGACCAGTTTCAGGCACAGAAATGACTTTAAACACACTTATTTTAGTTGACAAAGTCCTAATTCACATCCAACAGTCATTTACAGTCAAAAGATTAAATGTTAAAATTTCATCTATATTGGCCATTTTGGGATCGTTCGACATGTCCGGAGTCATCGTTTTCATCCGAAAATTGATTTTTTGGACTGTACCAAAAATGATTCAAAATGTCAATTGGATCGTGCCTCATGTTGAATAACCACTTTTTAAACCCTCAGAGTGACCAAAATTGCCATTTTTACAGAGTTTTGCTTACTCAAAAGCTTCAATTTTGACCCGTTTCAGGCACAGAAATGACTTTAAACACACTTATTTTAGTTGACAAAGTCATAATTCACATCCAACAGTCATTTAGAGTCAAAAGATTAAATGTTAAAATTTCATCATTATAGACCATTTTGGGAACGTTCAACAGGTCCGGAGTCATCGTTTTTCATCCGGAAATTGATTTTTTGGACCGTACCAAAAATGATTCAAAATGTCAATTGGGTCGTGCCTCATGTTGAATAACCACTTTTTAAACCCTCAGAGTGACCAAAATTGCCATTTTTACAGAGTTTTGCTTACTCAAAAGCTTCAATTTTGACCTGTTTCAGGCACAGAAATGACTTTAAACACACTTATATCAGTTGACAAAGTCATAATTCACATCCAACAGTCATTTACAGTCAAAAGATTGAATGTTCAAATTTCATCCATATTGACCATTTTGGGATCGTTCGACATGTCCGGAGTCATCGTTTTTCATCCGAAAATTCATTTTTTGGACTATACCATAAATGATTCAAAATGTCAATTGGATCGTGCCTCATGTTGAATACCACTTTTTAAAACCTCACAGTGACCAAAATTGCCATTTTTACAGAGTTTTGATTACTCAAAAGCTTCAATTTTGACCCGTTTCAGGCACAGAAATGACTTTAAACACACTTATTTTAGTTGACAAAGTCCTAATTCACATCCAACAGTCATTTACAGTCAAAAGATTAAATGTTAAAATTTCATCCATATTGACCATTTTGGGATCGTTCGACATGTCCGGAGTCATTGTTTTTCATCCGAAAATTGATTTTTTGGACTGTACCAAAAATGATTCAAAATGTCAATTGGATCGTGCCTCATGTTGAATAACCACTTTTTAAAGCCTCACAGTGACCAAAATTGCCATTTTTACAGAGTTTTGCTTACTCAAAAGCTTCAATTTTGAACCATTTCAGGCACAGAAATGACTTTAAACACACTTATTTTAGTTGACAAAGTCATAATTCACATCCAACAGTCATTTAGATTCAAAAGATTAAATGTTAAAATTTCATCATTATAGACCATTTTGGGAACGTTCAACAGGTCCGGAATCATCGTTTTTCATCCGGAAATTGATTTTTTGGACTGTACCAAAAATGATTCAAAATGTCAATTGGGTCGTGCCTCATGTTGAACAACCACTTTTTAAACCCTCAGAGTGACCAAAATTGCCATTTTTACAGAGTTTTGCTTACTCAAAAGCTTCAATTTTGACCCGTTTCAGGCACAGAAATGACTTTAAACACACTTATTTTAGTTGACAAAGTCATAATTCACATCCAACAGTCATTTACAGTCAAAAGATTGATTGTTAAAATTTCATCCATATTGACCATTTTGGGATCGTTCGACATGTCCGGAGTCATCGTTTTTCATCCGAAAATTCATTTTTTGGACTGTACCAAAAATGATTCAAAATGTCAATTGGATCGTGCCTCATGTTGAATAACCACTTTTTAAACCCTCAGAGTGACCAAAATTGCCATTTTTACAGAGTTTTGCTTACTCAAAAGCTTCAATTTTGACCCGTTTCAGGCACAGAAATGACTTTAAACACACTTATATTAGTTGACAAAGTCATAATTCACATCCAACAGTCATTTACAGTCAAAAGATTGAATGTTCAAATTTCATCCATATTGACCATTTTGGGATCGTTCGACATGTCCGGAGTCATCGTTTTTCATCCGAAAATTCATTTTTTGGACTGTACCAAAAATGATTCAAAATGTCAATTGGATCGTGCCTCATGTTGAATACCACTTTTTAAAGCCTCACAGTGACCAAAATTGCCATTTTTACAGAGTTTTGATTACTCAAAAGCTTCAATTTTGACCCGTTTCAGGCACAGAAATGACTTTAAACACACTTATTTTAGTTGACAAAGTCCTAATTCACATCCAACAGTCATTTACAGTCAAAAGATTAAATGTTAAAATTTCATCCATATTGACCATTTTGGGATCGTTCGACATGTCCGGAGTCATTGTTTTTCATCCGAAAACTGATTTTTTGGACTGTACCAAAAATGATTCAAAATGTCAATTGGATCGTGCCTCATGTTGAATAACCACTTTTTAAAGCCTCACAGTGACCAAAATTGCCATTTTTACAGAGTTTTGCTTACTCAAAAGCTTCAATTTTGAACCATTTCAGGCACAGAAATGACTTTAAACACACTTATTTTAGTTGACAAAGTCATAATTCACATCCAACAGTCATTTAGATTCAAAAGATTAAATGTTAAAATTTCATCATTATAGACCATTTTGGGAACGTTCAACAGGTCCGGAGTCATCGTTTTTCATCCGGAAATTGATTTTTTGGACTGTACCAAAAATGATTCAAAATGTCAATTGGGTCGTGCCTCATGTTGAACAACCACTTTTTAAACCCTCAGAGTGACCAAAATTGCCATTTTTACAGAGTTTTGCTTACTCAAAAGCTTCAATTTTGACCCGTTTCAGGCACAGAAATGACTTTAAACACACTTATTTTAGTTGACAAAGTCATAATTCACATCCAACAGTCATTTACAGTCAAAAGATTGATTGTTAAAATTTCATCCATATTGACCATTTTGGGATCGTTCGACATGTCCGGAGTCATCGTTTTTCATCCCAAAATTCATTTTTTGGACTGTACCAAAAATGATTCAAAATGTCAATTGGATCGTGCCTCATGTTGAATAACCACTTTTTAAAGCCTCACAGTGACCAAAATTGCCATTTTTACAGAGTTTTGATTACTCAAAAGCTTCAATTTTGACCCGTTTCAGGCACAGAAATGACTTTAAACACACTTATTTTAGTTGACAAAGTCCTAATTCACATCCAACAGTCATTTACAGTCAAAAGATTAAATGTTAAAATTTCATCCATATTGACCATTTTGGGATCGTTCGACATGTCCGGAGTCATCGTTTTTCATCCGAAAATTGATTTTTTGGACTGTACCAAAAATGATTCAAAATGTCAATTGGATCGTGCCTCATGTTGAATAACCACTTTTTAAAGCCTCACAGTGACCAAAATTGCCATTTTTACAGAGTTTTGCTTACTCAAAAGCTTCAATTTTGACCCGTTTCAGGCACAGAAATGACTTTAAACACACTTATTTTAGTTGACAAAGTCATAATTCACATCCAACAGTCATTTACAGTCAAAAGATTGATTGTTAAAATTTCATCCATATTGACCATTTTGGGATCGTTCGACATGTCCGGAGTCATTGTTTTTCATCCGAAAATTCATTTTTTGGACTGTACCAAAAATGATTCAAAATGTCAATTGGATCGTGCCTCATGTTGAATAACCACTTTTTAAACCCTCAAAGTGACCAAAATTGCCATTTTTACAGAGTTATGATTACTCAAAAGCTTCAATTTTGACCCCTTTGAGGCACAGAAATGACTTAAAACACACTTATTTTAGTTGACAAAGTCATAATTCACATCCAACAGTCATTTAGAGTCAAAAGATTAAATGTTAAAATTTCATCATTATAGACCATTTTGGGAACGTTCAACAGGTCCGGAATCATCGTTTTTCATCCGGAAATTGATTTTTTGGACTGTACCAAAAATGATTCAAAATGTCAATTGGGTCGTGCCTCATGTTGAACAACCACTTTTTAAACCCTCAGAGTGACCAAAATTGCCATTTTTACAGAGTTTTGCTTACTCAAAAGCTTCAATTTTGACCCGTTTCAGGCACAGAAATGACTTTAAACACACTTATTTTAGTTGACAAAGTCATAATTCACATCCAACAGTCATTTACAGTCAAAAGATTGATTGTTAAAATTTCATCCATATTGACCATTTTGGGATCGTTCGACATGTCCGGAGTCATCGTTTTTCATCCGAAAATTCATTTTTTGGACTGTACCAAAAATGATTCAAAATGTCAATTGGATCGTGCCTCATGTTGAATAACCACTTTTTAAACCCTCACAGTGACCAAAATTGCCATTTTTACAGAGTTATGATTACTCAAAAGCTTCAATTTTGACCCCTTTGAGGCACAGAAATGACTTAAAACACACTTATTTTAGTTGACAAAGTCATAATTCACATCCAACAGTCATTTAGAGTCAAAAGATTAAATGTTAAAATTTCATCATTATAGACCATTTTGGGAACGTTCAACAGGTCCGGAGTCATCGTTTTTCATCCGGAAATTGATTTTTTGGACCGTACCAAAAATGATTCAAAATGTCAATTGGGTCGTGCCTCATGTTGAATAACCACTTTTTAAACCCTCAGAGTGACCAAAATTGCCATTTTTACAGAGTTTTGCTTACTCAAAAGCTTCAATTTTGACCCGTTTCAGGCACAGAAATGACTTTAAACACACTTATATTAGTTGACAAAGTCATAATTCACATCCAACAGTCATTTACAGTCAAAAGATTGAATGTTCAAATTTCATCCATATTGACCATTTTGGGATCGTTCGACATGTCCGGAGTCATCGTTTTTCATCCGAAAATTCATTTTTTGGACTGTACCAAAAATGATTCAAAATGTCAATTGGATCGTGCCTCATGTTGAATACCACTTTTTAAAGCCTCACAGTGACCAAAATTGCCATTTTTACAGAGTTTTGATTACTCAAAAGCTTCAATTTTGACCCGTTTCAGGCACAGAAATGACTTTAAACACACTTATTTTAGTTGACAAAGTCCTAATTCACATCCAACAGTCATTTACAGTCAAAAGATTAAATGTTAAAATTTCATCCATATTGACCATTTTGGGATGTTTCGACATGTCCGGAGTCATTGTTTTTCATCCGAAAACTGATTTTTTGGACTGTACCAAAAATGATTCAAAATGTCAATTGGATCGTGCCTCATGTTGAATAACCACTTTTTAAAGCCTCACAGTGACCAAAATTGCCATTTTTACAGAGTTTTGCTTACTCAAAAGCTTCAATTTTGAACCATTTCAGGCACAGAAATGACTTTAAACACACTTATTTTAGTTGACAAAGTCATAATTCGCATCCAACAGTCATTTAGATTCAAAAGATTAAATGTTAAAATTTCATCATTATAGACCATTTTGGGAACGTTCAACAGGTCCGGAGTCATCGTTTTTCATCCGGAAATTGATTTTTTGGACTGTACCAAAAATGATTCAAAATGTCAATTGGGTCGTGCCTCATGTTGAACAACCACTTTTTAAACCCTCAGAGTGACCAAAATTGCCATTTTTACAGAGTTTTGCTTACTCAAAAGCTTCAATTTTGACCCGTTTCAGGCACAGAAATGACTTTAAACACACTTATTTTAGTTGACAAAGTCATAATTCACATCCAACAGTCATTTAGATTCAAAAGATTAAATGTTAAAATTTCATCATTATAGACCATTTTGGGAACGTTCAACAGGTCCGGAGTCATCGTTTTTCATCCGGAAATTGATTTTTTGGACTGTACCAAAAATGATTCAAAATGTCAATTGGGTCGTGCCTCATGTTGAACAACCACTTTTTAAACCCTCAGAGTGACCAAAATTGCCATTTTTACAGAGTTTTGCTTACTCAAAAGCTTCAATTTTGACCCGTTTCAGGCACAGAAATGACTTTAAACACACTTATTTTAGTTGACAAAGTCATAATTCACATCCAACAGTCATTTACAGTCAAAAGATTGATTGTTAAAATTTCATCCATATTGACCATTTTGGGATCGTTCGACATGTCCGGAGTCATCGTTTTTCATCCCAAAATTCATTTTTTGGACTGTACCAAAAATGATTCAAAATGTCAATTGGATCGTGCCTCATGTTGAATAACCACTTTTTAAAGCCTCACAGTGACCAAAATTGCCATTTTTACAGAGTTTTGATTACTCAAAAGCTTCAATTTTGACCCGTTTCAGGCACAGAAATGACTTTAAACACACTTATTTTAGTTGACAAAGTCCTAATTCACATCCAACAGTCATTTACAGTCAAAAGATTAAATGTTAAAATTTCATCCATATTGACCATTTTGGGATCGTTCGACATGTCCGGAGTGATCGTTTTTCATCCGGAAATTGATTTTTTGGACTGTACAAAAAATGATTCAAAATGTCAATTGGGTCGTGCCTCATGTTGAATAACCACTTTTTAAACCCTCAGAGTGACCAAAATTGCCATTTTTACAGAGTTTTGCTTACTCAAAAGCTTCAATTTTGACCCGTTTCAGGCACAGAAATGACTTTAAACACACTTATATTAGTTGACAAAGTCATAATTCACATCCAACAGTCATTTACAGTCAAAAGATTGAATGTTCAAATTTCATCCATATTGACCATTTTGGGATCGTTCGACATGTCCGGAGTCATCGTTTTTCATCCGAAAATTCATTTTTTGGACTATACCAAAAATGATTCAAAATGTCAATTGGATCGTGCCTCATGTTGAATACCACTTTTTAAAACCTCACAGTGACCAAAATTGCCATTTTTACAGAGTTTTGATTACTCAAAAGCTTCAATTTTGACCCGTTTCAGGCACAGAAATGACTTTAAACACACTTATTTTAGTTGACAAAGTCATAATTCACATCCAACAGTCATTTACAGTCAAAAGATTGATTGTTAAAATTTCATCCATATTGACCATTTTGGGATCGTTCGACATGTCCGGAGTCATCGTTTTTCATCCGAAAATTCATTTTTTGGACTGTACCAAAAATGATTCAAAATGTCAATTGGATCGTGCCTCATGTTGAATAACCACTTTTTAAACCCTCACAGTGACCAAAATTGCCATTTTTACAGAGTTATGATTACTCAAAAGCTTCAATTTTGACCCCTTTGAGGCACAGAAATGACTTAAAACACACTTATTTTAGTTGACAAAGTCATAATTCACATCCAACAGTCATTTAGAGTCAAAAGATTAAATGTTAAAATTTCATCATTATAGACCATTTTGGGAACGTTCAACAGGTCCGGAATCATCGTTTTTCATCCGGAAATTGATTTTTTGGACTGTACCAAAAATGATTCAAAATGTCAATTGGGTCGTGCCTCATGTTGAACAACCACTTTTTAAACCCTCAGAGTGACCAAAATTGCCATTTTTACAGAGTTTTGCTTACTCAAAAGCTTCAATTTTGACCCGTTTCAGGCACAGAAATGACTTTAAACACACTTATTTTAGTTGACAAAGTCATAATTCACATCCAACAGTCATATGGCTGAGATACCCGCCACCCCCTCTCAACACAATCCCCAAAAGGAAGGGAAACCGGAAACAGTTCTTAAAGTTTTTGGATGAGGGATGGAGTGACCATCCCGGCCGTATTTATTAAAACAAAAAATTAAAACATTAAACGTTTCCATGTTATGTACAATTTCATTATCACATTACGATGTTTGGCTAACCTTAACATAATCTCTAATACAGAGGTTCTCCTAGCCGAACTAGCATCCTACAAAAACATTCTCTAAGAACACTGAAATTGTACATCCTAACGTTTAAGGGCCAACGGCAAGGTCATAACCGGTGTCAAGATCCCTAACCAGACTTACCCCTCCCACTTAGGAGGGGCGATGGCACAGGGGCTTACCCAAGTGCAACTACTAACAATTTCCCTTGACTTGACGGGGGCCCTTAAGACTCGACGCCATTTAAAGGTCGTTCGAACACTTGTGTGTGGTATCTAGAAGGTATCGTTGACCTCTCCCCACCCCACACAACTTACCGCATCTGCCGTCGCAGATGACACTGGCCCCGGGAAATTCCCCAGGAGGGGGCTGTAACCCCTCCTACAAAGGAAGGGGCCTTGACCGCCTTTCCTTTACTTCCGGCGACCCGCCCTTAGACGGGACCGCCTCTCCACTGAGGGGCCAATGGCCACCTCTCCCGAGCGCTCCCATCCGTGTTGGGTGACGCCCACTCATAGGGATCTACCAATTAGTGCTCACCGATCATGACCTTACCGCCTACCAAAAATAAATACGACAATTCTTAAACCTATGAAAACATTGGTCGCTACGACCGAAAGAACATGCTAGAAATGCAACACTACATCGAATCATTTTAATCGTACAACCTAAACGATATACCATCCTTTATTATGATTAACCACAAACTGTTACTGTTATAGCCTGTAAACGAAATGCAAAAATAAACTCAACAATTCACTTTATTGCACAACAACTTTGCTGTCCTCAGGGGCTGGTGGGTGGGTCAAAATTGGCTCTTCGTTCCGTCCCGAGCTCACGTGTAGCGAGGAGGTGCAGCTTCGGAGCACAAGAACAAGAGGACGTCTTCTGGTCTTGCGCCTTCTTTTATCCGTCTTCAGGGCGGGCGAAAACCCGCCCCTGCCCGCCCCGAGGGCGTGGCTGGCTGCGTCGGTGTCTAGGCCAGCCCACTCTAGGGCGGGAAAAAAGCGCGCCCCGGCTACGCCGCTTCGGGCATACCAGCCGTGACGCGCTTCCCGCCCAAAAATGGCTTCCCGGGGGGATCGAGGCACTCGTCCATACGTTCGGGGGGACCGAGTGGTCGCCCCTTTCCATATGGCTGAGATACCCGCCACCCCCTCTCAACACAATCCCCAAAAGGAAGGGAAACCGGAAACAGTTCTTAAAGTTTTTGGATGAGGGATGGAGTGACCATCCCGGCCGTATTTATTAAAACAAAAAATTAAAACATTAAACGTTTCCATGTTATGTACAATTTCATTATCACATTACGATGTTTGGCTAACCTTAACATAATCTCTAATACAGAGGTTCTCCTAGCCGAACTAGCATCCTACAAAAACATTCTCTAAGAACACTGAAATTGTACATCCTAACGTTTAAGGGCCAACGGCAAGGTCATAACCGGTGTCAAGATCCCTAACCAGACTTACCCCTCCCACTTAGGAGGGGCGATGGCACAGGGGCTTACCCAAGTGCAACTACTAACAATTTCCCTTGACTTGACGGGGGCCCTTAAGACTCGACGCCATTTAAAGGTCGTTCGAACACTTGTGTGTGGTATCTAGAAGGTATCGTTGACCTCTCCCCACCCCACACAACTTACCGCATCTGCCGTCGCAGATGACACTGGCCCCGGGAAATTCCCCAGGAGGGGGCTGTAACCCCTCCTACAAAGGAAGGGGCCTTGACCGCCTTTCCTTTACTTCCGGCGACCCGCCCTTAGACGGGACCGCCTCTCCACTGAGGGGCCAATGGCCACCTCTCCCGAGCGCTCCCATCCGTGTTGGGTGACGCCCACTCATAGGGATCTACCAATTAGTGCTCACCGATCATGACCTTACCGCCACAGGTCCGGATAGTTGACCGGCTATCCGGACCCCCCACAAAACTCCTACCTAAAGGTCATGCTTTAAAGATTTTAACCAGGCTAGGAAGTCTCCTATGAGTAACTCATTCCCCGCCCTCGACAAATGCACACCATCCCCCAGATACATGCTGTCATCATTAATACAGTTATGCGAGATTGAATGCAATGTCTTGGAACGGAACAACCTACTCACTTTGTTATTCAATTTTCTAACGGAGTGATTCAAAGCAGGTATCGAGATAGCCCCCCGCCACACTTTTCGTGGGATCACATGAGACCACGCAATTAGGCACCCCGGAACTCTCCTCGCTAACCAACTTACCGTGGAAAGCATAGCCTCCAGGAGCAGTCGTCTACCGGTGGTGACCAAATCATTGCCCCCCAAATGTACTATGACTATGGACGGCGGTGACCTCATCCGCTCTAACAGGCCCTCAAAAAATTCCTGAAACTGGTCAATACAGAGACCGCCCCTTCCGTAGAAGGACACTCTGTACCCGTATTCCCCAGCTACGTGAATCATGTCACCTGCTTTGAATACGTCTGCGGCCCGTCTCACGTATGAGTGGCCCACGACCCACACCTCCTTCTTCACAGCCGGTGACGTGCGACCGCTGGCCTGGTGTTGGGTCGACTGCTCAGTCTGCCCTGCCGCGTAGGCTTGCGCAACTGAAAACAAACAAAAGACAAGAGGCGTGAGTACATGAATACAGCTTCACAACATGTGCAATCGCACGTACCTCTTATAACAATCGGAGGACCAGCGCCCCACACGTTTCACTTGTTCCACATCAAGACCCCTGGCTGTTGCTTCAGTGGCAGCCCCTATACGAAAGGAGTGGGTCCCAAATTCGCCCGGGTCCAAGCCCGCTGCGGCAATGGCCATTGCAAGCACCCGTTGAAACTGAAACCTCGTCAGCGGGGTGGCGTCTGCATGCCTCAACAATGTCCCCCCCCATGATGCCACTCTCTGTGCCAGGTAATCTTCTAAGCACTGTACCGGACACATGGATGACTCGGGGTCCCTGCGAATGATCGTACAGTCCCCCCTCCCATCTTGGTCGGTCTTAGACCGGAGAAAGGAGACAATCATCGCGTCCCCCCTGACCTGAACATGTTCTCTGCACAGGCCCCCCGACACATCCTGTTTGTTCCTTGCAACTAGCTCACTAACTCTCATAGCCCCGTGAAACGCCAGCGTAAATGCAGACCGGAACAAACAGGTCTCAAAAGGGGACGAGCATGTGTTCGGGAGTGTGGCCAGTAACAGGGACAACCTGTCCAGACCTATCGGTCGTCTCACGTCTACTCTGCGACCCTCCAGGCGTTGCCACCCACGTAGCGCTTTCTGTACTGTGAAAGACGCTGTTGGGTCCAGGATGCCATGGGCCCTGGCAACAAAGGAAATGGCGGCACGATGCCTTTGGGCCGTAGCCACCGATTTCCCAGCCCTGTGTAAAGACATAAGAAAGAGTACTACCCACTCTTCCTGACCCCAAAGACCCCCTCTCTCTGCCCCCAAAAAGGCTAAATAGGCCCGGAACGCCCCTTCATATGCCTTCCTTGTCCTGGGTGCTAGACTCTCTCCCACGAGGTGACGAAGTTCGGGGCACCGAGAGACCAGAGAGCTTCGGGGAAGGGTGCCGGCTCCGGGTCCGCTGAAGGGAGGAAACCCGAGAAAGCCTGCATGTGAAAACGAGACAGTGCGTCAGCGGCCTGATTCATCACTCCTGGGACATGTTTTGCTCTGAAAACCACGTTCAGTTGCATACACAGTAGGACAATTTCTTTGAGCAGCCTCAAAATCAATTTACAATGGGCTGACTGACTGTTGATACATTCTACTACGGTCATATTGTCGGACCAAAAAACGACAGAATGATCTCTGAAACCTTCTGGCCAGGTTCTCAGGGCCACGAGAATGGGAAATAATTCAAGGAAAGCGATATTACTCGTTAGCCCCTTCTCGTGCCACCATAGGGGCCATCTTTGAGCAGACCAGTTCGTGCCGAAGATGGCGCCGAAACCTATGCTTCCTGCTGAATCCGTCCATAGCCCAAGCTCTTCCGAGGACACGGCTGGCTTGTTCCAGACGACTCGGCCATTGAAGTCCGCCAGGAACGCTAACCATATCCGCATGTCCTGGCGGACCTCAGCCGACAACCTCGTGCGATGATGACCCTCCTTCAGGCCAATCATCGCTTGGGCAATGGAGCGGGAAAAAGGGCGAGCCATTGGGATTACTCTTAAGGCAAAATTCAACTTCCCCACTAATTGTTGCAACTGATGCAGTGTAACCTTGGGCGTATTTAAACATACTTGGAGGGCTGCCCTGAATTTCAGCACTTTGCTGGCTGGTAAACGGAAACACCCCTCACTTGAGTCCAACTCGATCCCCAAAAACTCGAGGCAAGTCGTGGGACCCATAGTTTTACCCGGTGCCAACGGCACGCCAAAATGACCCATCAACACACAGAATTCATCTAAGGCCTGGGCACACTCGGGGTTTCCGGCGGGGCCAAGGAACAAAAAGTCGTCAAGGTAGTGCATTACATTTCGAAAACCCGACTTCTTAGTGAACACCCATTGCAGGAAAGTACTGAATTGCTCAAAATAGGCACATGATATAGAGCATCCCATTGGCATACACCTATCCATGTAAAACGATCCCTGAAACCCGAATCCCAAAAGACGCTGATCGTCTGGGTGTACCGGGAGCAACCGGAACGCTGACTCGATATCTGATTTCGCCATCAACGTCCCGGGCCCCAGGCGATTCAAGATGGCTACTGCCTCATCAAACGATGCGTATCGCACCGAACAAACTTCAGGATCAATTGCGTCGTTTACCGAAAGGCCGTGTGGAGCAGACAGATTATGGATCAGACGGAACTCTCCTGGGTCCTTCTTGGGGACCACCCCTAACGGAGAACAAACAAAATCTGGTACCGGGGGTACACTAAACGGACCGGCAACCCGTCCCCGGTTAACCTCTTTCTGAATTTTTTCCTGCACCACAGATGAATGTTGTAAGACGGAAAGCTGATTCTTGCAAATCCCTACCCCCTGAAAGTCCCCCACCGGGATGCGGAAACCATGTGTAAAACCGTTCCGCAGCACCCCGGCAGAAGCACGATCCGGGTAATCGCTGAGCCAGGGGATCATTGCCAAGGTATCAATCGGGGTTGGTAAAGGCGCCCCTCGGACTACATTAGACCTGTTTGGCGCCTCCCTTACCCCCATTCTCACCCGTTCTGGCTCTGCACGATGACTCAGGATGGGATGACCCACACGTACCACATTCGTGTCTAAATTTACAGGACCCCGGAGGCCTGGTACATTTCCCTCTGTTGAAGTTATAACAGATACCCTTTCTCCCCGTATTACCTGCGGGCCTCGACTGGTCGTCGGTGCACGTACTCGGTCGAAAGGGCGACCCCACATTTTGGCGGGAGTGATCAACAACATTGCTCCCGACCAATGGCATTCTTAACATTCCCGATTCCTTCATTTTATCCCACGTTAAAGAATCGTAACAATCCCAGGTCAAACTCTTGTTATGTTCCTTTTCTTTCCTGAACAGATTATCATAACAAAACCAATGGTTACCTTGATACGCCGTCGAGTAACCCATAATCCGTGATTGATAAACGGGAAACTCAGGAAGCAACTCGGGCCTACGTTCCCCCAAAATCGATGTAAAAATACCCCAGGCATTGCCCCAGTTGCCAATGTTCTCATTTACCTTAAAGGCGGCCATTTTTGCGCGCCAAACACTCGGATGCATTAGGTCCTTCTGACTTTTTACATGCTCCACATCATAATGATCAACAAGCAAGGAAAAAATATTCACGTATTCCCCTGCCCAGATCTTTTCCTTCATGGCTAAAGGCACATGTTGTCCCAATCTCTCTCTACGAGAGGGTGCTGACTCGTCCCGTGCAATCGGCAATGGCCGCTTACCTGAACCGGACGCAGCTTCTGCCGCTTGCGGCTTGTCTGTCCCTGCCAACGGTGCAGCCACTCTAGCTGCCTCCTTCTTCTCACGAAGCCCCTTGATTAGCGCCTGTGCCTCGGCAGTCGTGGCGCCATCACTGCTATCCCCCAACCAAGCTGCTAGCTGTGCTGCCAGCTCGGGGGGCATATCTTCCTTAGGTGTCGGGGTGATGACAACGGGGATTGGATTCCCTTCGATCGGTACCGGGGTCGGCACGTCGAGCGGGGCAGAGGGAGCCGGGACATCTCCCCCGGCTGGAACCCTTCTCGGCCTCTTAGGTCTCCCTCCAGCCGGTGGTTGGTCCGATCCTTCCTCCCCGTCTCGCTCCGCCAGCCGCTTCTTTATGTCGGACATATCCTTAAAGAGGGCCCGAACCATCTGCTCAGTCGTCATTCCCTTTGCGCCTTTCTTGGGCATCTCTATGACGAAGTATCTAAAAGACAAAGAAAAAAGATTAACACGCTCAAAATTGGCTCTTCGTTCCGTCCCGAGCTCACGTGTAGCGAGGAGGTGCAGCTTCGGAGCACAAGAACAAGAGGACGTCTTCTGGTCTTGCGCCTTCTTTTATCCGTCTTCAGGGCGGGCGAAAACCCGCCCCTGCCCGCCCCGAGGGCGTGGCTGGCTGCGTCGGTGTCTAGGCCAGCCCACTCTAGGGCGGGAAAAAAGCGCGCCCCGGCTACGCCGCTTCGGGCATACCAGCCGTGACGCGCTTCCCGCCCAAAAATGGCTTCCCGGGGGGATCGAGGCACTCGTCCATACGTTCGGGGGGACCGAGTGGTCGCCCCTTTCCATTTACAGTCAAAAGATTGATTGTTAAAATTTCATCCATATTGACCATTTTGGGATCGTTCGACATGTCCGGAGTCATCGTTTTTCATCCGAAAATTCATTTTTTGGACTGTACCAAAAATGATTCAAAATGTCAATTGGATCGTGCCTCATGTTGAATACCACTTTTTAAAGCCTCACAGTGACCAAAATTGCCATTTTTACAGAGTTTTGATTACTCAAAAGCTTCAATTTTGACCCGTTTCAGGCACAGAAATGACTTTAAACACACTTATTTTAGTTGACAAAGTCCTAATTCACATCCAACAGTCATTTACAGTCAAAAGATTAAATGTTAAAATTTCATCCATATTGACCATTTTGGGATCGTTCGACATGTCCGGAGTCATTGTTTTTCATCCGAAAACTGATTTTTTGGACTGTACCAAAAATGATTCAAAATGTCAATTGGATCGTGCCTCATGTTGAATAACCACTTTTTAAAGCCTCACAGTGACCAAAATTGCCATTTTTACAGAGTTTTGCTTACTCAAAAGCTTCAATTTTGAACCATTTCAGGCACAGAAATGACTTTAAACACACTTATTTTAGTTGACAAAGTCATAATTCACATCCAACAGTCATTTAGATTCAAAAGATTAAATGTTAAAATTTCATCATTATAGACCATTTTGGGAACGTTCAACAGGTCCGGAGTCATCGTTTTTCATCCGGAAATTGATTTTTTGGACTGTACCAAAAATGATTCAAAATGTCAATTGGGTCGTGCCTCATGTTGAACAACCACTTTTTAAACCCTCAGAGTGACCAAAATTGCCATTTTTACAGAGTTTTGCTTACTCAAAAGCTTCAATTTTGACCCGTTTCAGGCACAGAAATGACTTTAAACACACTTATTTTAGTTGACAAAGTCATAATTCACATCCAACAGTCATTTACAGTCAAAAGATTGATTGTTAAAATTTCATCCATATTGACCATTTTGGGATCGTTCGACATGTCCGGAGTCATCGTTTTTCATCCCAAAATTCATTTTTTGGACTGTACCAAAAATGATTCAAAATGTCAATTGGATCGTGCCTCATGTTGAATAACCACTTTTTAAAGCCTCACAGTGACCAAAATTGCCATTTTTACAGAGTTTTGATTACTCAAAAGCTTCAATTTTGACCCGTTTCAGGCACAGAAATGACTTTAAACACACTTATTTTAGTTGACAAAGTCCTAATTCACATCCAACAGTCATTTACAGTCAAAAGATTAAATGTTAAAATTTCATCCATATTGACCATTTTGGGATCGTTCGACATGTCCGGAGTCATCGTTTTTCATCCGGAAATTGATTTTTTGGACTGTACAAAAAATGATTCAAAATGTCAATTGGGTCGTGCCTCATGTTGAATAACCACTTTTTAAACCCTCAGAGTGACCAAAATTGCCATTTTTACAGAGTTTTGCTTACTCAAAAGCTTCAATTTTGACCCGTTTCAGGCACAGAAATGACTTTAAACACACTTATATTAGTTGACAAAGTCATAATTCACATCCAACAGTCATTTACAGTCAAAAGATTGAATGTTCAAATTTCATCCATATTGACCATTTTGGGATCGTTCGACATGTCCGGAGTCATCGTTTTTCATCCGAAAATTCATTTTTTGGACTATACCAAAAATGATTCAAAATGTCAATTGGATCGTGCCTCATGTTGAATACCACTTTTTAAAACCTCACAGTGACCAAAATTGCCATTTTTACAGAGTTTTGATTACTCAAAAGCTTCAATTTTGACCCGTTTCAGGCACAGAAATGACTTTAAACACACTTATTTTAGTTGACAAAGTCCTAATTCACATCCAACAGTCATTTACAGTCAAAAGATTAAATGTTAAAATTTCATCCATATTGACCATTTTGGGATCGTTCGACATGTCCGGAGTCATTGTTTTTCATCCGAAAATTGATTTTTTGGACTGTACCAAAAATGATTCAAAATGTCAATTGGATCGTGCCTCATGTTGAATAACCACTTTTTAAAGCCTCACAGTGACCAAAATTGCCATTTTTACAGAGTTTTGCTTACTCAAAAGCTTCAATTTTGAACCATTTCAGGCACAGAAATGACTTTAAACACACTTATTTTAGTTGACAAAGTCATAATTCACATCCAACAGTCATTTAGATTCAAAAGATTAAATGTTAAAATTTCATCATTATAGACCATTTTGGGAACGTTCAACAGGTCCGGAATCATCGTTTTTCATCCGGAAATTGATTTTTTGGACTGTACCAAAAATGATTCAAAATGTCAATTGGGTCGTGCCTCATGTTGAACAACTACTTTTTAAACCCTCAGAGTGACCAAAATTGCCATTTTTACAGAGTTTTGCTTACTCAAAAGCTTCAATTTTGACCCGTTTCAGGCACAGAAATGACTTTAAACACACTTATTTTAGTTGACAAAGTCATAATTCACATCCAACAGTCATTTACAGTCAAAAGATTGATTGTTAAAATTTCATCCATATTGACCATTTTGGGATCGTTCGACATGTCCGGAGTCATCGTTTTTCATCCGAAAATTCATTTTTTGGACTGTACCAAAAATGATTCAAAATGTCAATTGGATCGTGCCTCATGTTGAATAACCACTTTTTAAACCCTCACAGTGACCAAAATTGCCATTTTTACAGAGTTATGATTACTCAAAAGCTTCAATTTTGACCCCTTTGAGGCACAGAAATGACTTAAAACACACTTATTTTAGTTGACAAAGTCATAATTCACATCCAACAGTCATTTAGAGTCAAAAGATTAAATGTTAAAATTTCATCATTATAGACCATTTTGGGAACGTTCAACAGGTCCGGAATCATCGTTTTTCATCCGGAAATTGATTTTTTGGACTGTACCAAAAATGATTCAAAATGTCAATTGGGTCGTGCCTCATGTTGAACAACCACTTTTTAAACCCTCAGAGTGACCAAAATTGCCATTTTTACAGAGTTTTGCTTACTCAAAAGCTTCAATTTTGACCCGTTTCAGGCACAGAAATGACTTTAAACACACTTATTTTAGTTGACAAAGTCATAATTCACATCCAACAGTCATTTACAGTCAAAAGATTGATTGTTAAAATTTCATCCATATTGACCATTTTGGGATCGTTCGACATGTCCGGAGTCATCGTTTTTCATCCGAAAATTCATTTTTTGGACTGTACCAAAAATGATTCAAAATGTCAATTGGATCGTGCCTCATGTTGAATAACCACTTTTTAAACCCTCACAGTGACCAAAATTGCCATTTTTACAGAGTTATGATTACTCAAAAGCTTCAATTTTGACCCCTTTGAGGCACAGAAATGACTTAAAACACACTTATTTTAGTTGACAAAGTCATAATTCACATCCAACAGTCATTTAGAGTCAAAAGATTAAATGTTAAAATTTCATCATTATAGACCATTTTGGGAACGTTCAACAGGTCCGGAGTCATCGTTTTTCATCCGGAAATTGATTTTTTGGACCGTACCAAAAATGATTCAAAATGTCAATTGGGTCGTGCCTCATGTTGAATAACCACTTTTTAAACCCTCAGAGTGACCAAAATTGCCATTTTTACAGAGTTTTGCTTACTCAAAAGCTTAAATTTTGACCCGTTTCAGGCACAGAAATGACTTTAAACACACTTATATTAGTTGACAAAGTCATAATTCACATCCAACAGTCATTTACAGTCAAAAGATTGAATGTTCAAATTTCATCCATATTGACCATTTTGGGATCGTTCGACATGTCCGGAGTCATCGTTTTTCATCCGAAAACTGATTTTTTGGACTGTACCAAAAATGATTCAAAATGTCAATTGGATCGTGCCTCATGTTGAATAACCACTTTTTAAAGCCTCACAGTGACCAAAATTGCCATTTTTACAGAGTTTTGCTTACTCAAAAGCTTCAATTTTGAACCATTTCAGGCACAGAAATGACTTTAAACACACTTATTTTAGTTGACAAAGTCATAATTCACATCCAACAGTCATTTAGATTCAAAAGATTAAATGTTAAAATTTCATCATTATAGACCATTTTGGGAACGTTCAACAGGTCCGGAGTCATCGTTTTTCATCCGGAAATTGATTTTTTGGACTGTACCAAAAATGATTCAAAATGTCAATTGGGTCGTGCCTCATGTTGAACAACCACTTTTTAAACCCTCAGAGTGACCAAAATTGCCATTTTTACAGAGTTTTGCTTACTCAAAAGCTTCAATTTTGACCAGTTTCAGGCACAGAAATGACTTTAAACACACTTATTTTAGTTGACAAAGTCATAATTCACATCCAACAGTCATTTACAGTCAAAAGATTGATTGTTAAAATTTCATCCATATTGACCATTTTGGGATCGTTCGACATGTCCGGAGTCATCGTTTTTCATCCCAAAATTCATTTTTTGGACTGTACCAAAAATGATTCAAAATGTCAATTGGATCGTGCCTCATGTTGAATAACCACTTTTTAAAGCCTCACAGTGACCAAAATTGCCATTTTTACAGAGTTTTGATTACTCAAAAGCTTCAATTTTGACCCGTTTCAGGCACAGAAATGACTTTAAACACACTTATTTTAGTTGACAAAGTCCTAATTCACATCCAACAGTCATTTACAGTCAAAAGATTAAATGTTAAAATTTCATCCATATTGACCATTTTGGGATCGTTCGACATGTCCGGAGTCATCGTTTTTCATCCGGAAATTGATTTTTTGGACTGTACAAAAAATGATTCAAAATGTCAATTGGGTCGTGCCTCATGTTGAATAACCACTTTTTAAACCCTCAGAGTGACCAAAATTGCCATTTTTACAGAGTTTTGCTTACTCAAAAGCTTCAATTTTGACCCGTTTCAGGCACAGAAATGACTTTAAACACACTTATTTTAGTTGACAAAGTCATAATTCACATCCAACAGTCATTTACAGTCAAAAGATTGAATGTTCAAATTTCATCCATTTTGACCATTTTGGGATCGTTCGACATGTCCGGAGTCATCGTTTTTCATCCGAAAATTGATTTTTTGGACTGTACCAAAAATGATTCAAAATGTCAATTGGATCGTGCCTCATGTTGAATAACCACTTTTTAAACCCTCACAGTGACCAAAATTGCCATTTTTACAGAGTTTTGATTACTCAAAAGCTTCAATTTTGACCCGTTTCAGGCACAGAAATGACTTTAAACACACTTATTTTAGTTGACAAAGTCCTAATTCACATCCAACAGTCATTTACAGTCACAAGATTAAATGTTAAAATTTCATCCATATTGACCATTTTGGGATCGTTCGACATGTCCGGAGTCATTGTTTTTCATCCGAAAATTGATTTTTTGGAATGTACCAAAAAGGATTCAAAATGTCAATTGGATCGTGCCTCATGTTGAATAACCACTTTTTAAACCCTCACAGTCACCAAAATTGCCACTTTTACAGAGTTTTGCTTACTCAAAAGCTTCAATTTCGAACCATTTCAGGCACAGAAATGACTTTAAACACACTTATTTTAGTTGACAAAGTCATAATTCACATCCAACAGTCATTTAGAGTCAAAAGATTAAATGTTAAAATTTCACCATTATAGACCATTTTGGGAACGTTCAACAGGTCCGGAGTCATCGTTTTTCATCCGGAAATTGATTTTTTGGACTGTACCAAAAATGATTCAAAATGTCAATTGGGTCGTGCCTCATGTTGAATAACCACTTTTTAAACCCTCAGAGTGACCAAAATTGCCATTTTTACAGAGTTTTGCTTACTCAAAAGCTTCAATTTTGACCCGTTTCAGGCACAGAAATGACTTTAAACACACTTATTTTAGTTGACAAAGTCATAATTCACATCCAACAGTCATTTACAGTCAAAAGATTGAATGTAAAAATTTCATCCATATTGACCATTTTGGGATCGTTCGACATGTCCGGAGTCATCGTTTTTCATCCGAAAATTCATTTTTTTGGCTGTACCAAAAATTATTCAAAATGTCAATTGGATCGTGCCTCATGTTGAATAACCACTTTTTAAAGCCTCACAGTGACCAAAATTGCCATTTTTACAGAGTTTTGATTACTCAAAAGCTTCAATTTTGACCCGTTTCAGGCACAGAAATGACTTTAAACACACTTATTTTAGTTGACAAAGTCCTAATTCACATCCAACAGTCATTTACAGTCAAAAGATTAAATGTTAAAATTTCATCCATATTGACCATTTTGGGATCGTTCGACATGTCCGGAGTCATTGTTTTTCATCCGAAAACTGATTTTTTGGACTGTACCAAAAATGATTCAAAATGTCAATTGGATCGTGCCTCATGTTGAATAACCACTTTTTAAAGCCTCACAGTGACCAAAATTGCCATTTTTACAGAGTTTTGCTTACTCAAAAGCTTCAATTTTGAACCATTTCAGGCACAGAAATGACTTTAAACACACTTATTTTAGTTGACAAAGTCATAATTCACATCCAACAGTCATTTAGATTCAAAAGATTAAATGTTAAAATTTCATCATTATAGACCATTTTGGGAACGTTCAACAGGTCCGGAGTCATCGTTTTTCATCCGGAAATTGATTTTTTGGACTGTACCAAAAATGATTCAAAATGTCAATTGGGTCGTGCCTCATGTTGAACAACCACTTTTTAAACCCTCAGAGTGACCAAAATTGCCATTTTTACAGAGTTTTGCTTACTCAAAAGCTTCAATTTTGACCCGTTTCAGGCACAGAAATGACTTTAAACACACTTATTTTAGTTGACAAAGTCATAATTCACATCCAACAGTCATTTACAGTCAAAAGATTGATTGTTAAAATTTCATCCATATTGACCATTTTGGGATCGTTCGACATGTCCGGAGTCATCGTTTTTCATCCCAAAATTCATTTTTTGGACTGTACCAAAAATGATTCAAAATGTCAATTGGATCGTGCCTCATGTTGAATAACCACTTTTTAAAGCCTCACAGTGACCAAAATTGCCATTTTTACAGAGTTTTGATTACTCAAAAGCTTCAATTTTGACCCGTTTCAGGCACAGAAATGACTTTAAACACACTTATTTTAGTTGACAAAGTCCTAATTCACATCCAACAGTCATTTACAGTCAAAAGATTAAATGTTAAAATTTCATCCATATTGACCATTTTGGGATCGTTCGACATGTCCGGAGTCATCGTTTTTCATCCGGAAATTGATTTTTTGGACTGTACAAAAAATGATTCAAAATGTCAATTGGGTCGTGCCTCATGTTGAATAACCACTTTTTAAACCCTCAGAGTGACCAAAATTGCCATTTTTACAGAGTTTTGCTTACTCAAAAGCTTCAATTTTGACCCGTTTCAGGCACAGAAATGACTTTAAACACACTTATTTTAGTTGACAAAGTCATAATTCACATCCAACAGTCATTTACAGTCAAAAGATTGAATGTTCAAATTTCATCCATTTTGACCATTTTGGGATCGTTCGACATGTCCGGAGTCATCGTTTTTCATCCGAAAATTGATTTTTTGGACTGTACCAAAAATGATTCAAAATGTCAATTGGATCGTGCCTCATGTTGAATAACCACTTTTTAAACCCTCACAGTGACCAAAATTGCCATTTTTACAGAGTTTTGATTACTCAAAAGCTTCAATTTTGACCCGTTTCAGGCACAGAAATGACTTTAAACACACTTATTTTAGTTGACAAAGTCCTAATTCACATCCAACAGTCATTTACAGTCACAAGATTAAATGTTAAAATTTCATCCATATTGACCATTTTGGGATCGTTCGACATGTCCGGAGTCATTGTTTTTCATCCGAAAATTGATTTTTTGGAATGTACCAAAAAGGATTCAAAATGTCAATTGGATCGTGCCTCATGTTGAATAACCACTTTTTAAACCCTCACAGTCACCAAAATTGCCACTTTTACAGAGTTTTGCTTACTCAAAAGCTTCAATTTCGAACCATTTCAGGCACAGAAATGACTTTAAACACACTTATTTTAGTTGACAAAGTCATAATTCACATCCAACAGTCATTTAGAGTCAAAAGATTAAATGTTAAAATTTCACCATTATAGACCATTTTGGGAACGTTCAACAGGTCCGGAGTCATCGTTTTTCATCCGGAAATTGATTTTTTGGACTGTACCAAAAATGATTCAAAATGTCAATTGGGTCGTGCCTCATGTTGAATAACCACTTTTTAAACCCTCAGAGTGACCAAAATTGCCATTTTTACAGAGTTTTGCTTACTCAAAAGCTTCAATTTTGACCCGTTTCAGGCACAGAAATGACTTTAAACACACTTATTTTAGTTGACAAAGTCATAATTCACATCCAACAGTCATTTACAGTCAAAAGATTGAATGTAAAAATTTCATCCATATTGACCATTTTGGGATCGTTCGACATGTCCGGAGTCATCGTTTTTCATCCGAAAATTCATTTTTTGGACTGTACCAAAAATTATTCAAAATGTCAATTGGATCGTGCCTCATGTTGAATAACCACTTTTTAAAGCCTCACAGTGACCAAAATTGCCATTTATACAGAGTTTTGATTACTCAAAAGCTTCAATTTTGACCCGTTTCAGGCACAGAAATGACTTTAAACACACTTATTTTAGTTGACAAAGTCCTAATTCACATCCAACAGTCATTTACAGTCAAAAGATTAAATGTTAAAATTTCATCCATATTGACCATTTTGGGATCGTTCGACATGTCCGGAGTCATTGTTTTTCATCCGAAAACTGATTTTTTGGACTGTACCAAAAATGATTCAAAATGTCAATTGGATCGTGCCTCATGTTGAATAACCACTTTTTAAAGCCTCACAGTGACCAAAATTGCCATTTTTACAGAGTTTTGCTTACTCAAAAGCTTCAATTTTGAACCATTTCAGGCACAGAAATGACTTTAAACACACTTATTTTAGTTGACAAAGTCATAATTCACATCCAACAGTCATTTAGATTCAAAAGATTAAATGTTAAAATTTCATCATTATAGACCATTTTGGGAACGTTCAACAGGTCCGGAGTCATCGTTTTTCATCCGGAAATTGATTTTTTGGACTGTACCAAAAATGATTCAAAATGTCAATTGGGTCGTGCCTCATGTTGAACAACCACTTTTTAAACCCTCAGAGTGACCAAAATTGCCATTTTTACAGAGTTTTGCTTACTCAAAAGCTTCAATTTTGACCCGTTTCAGGCACAGAAATGACTTTAAACACACTTATTTTAGTTGACAAAGTCATAATTCACATCCAACAGTCATTTACAGTCAAAAGATTGATTGTTAAAATTTCATCCATATTGACCATTTTGGGATCGTTCGACATGTCCGGAGTCATCGTTTTTCATCCCAAAATTCATTTTTTGGACTGTACCAAAAATGATTCAAAATGTCAATTGGATCGTGCCTCATGTTGAATAACCACTTTTTAAAGCCTCACAGTGACCAAAATTGCCATTTTTACAGAGTTTTGATTACTCAAAAGCTTCAATTTTGACCCGTTTCAGGCACAGAAATGACTTTAAACACACTTATTTTAGTTGACAAAGTCATAATTCACATCCAACAGTCATTTACAGTCAAAAGATTGATTGTTAAAATTTCATCCATATTGACCATTTTGGGATCGTTCGACATGTCCGGAGTCATCGTTTTTCATCCCAAAATTCATTTTTTGGACTGTACCAAAAATGATTCAAAATGTCAATTGGATCGTGCCTCATGTTGAATAACCACTTTTTAAAGCCTCACAGTGACCAAAATTGCCATTTTTACAGAGTTTTGATTACTCAAAAGCTTCAATTTTGACCCGTTTCAGGCACAGAAATGACTTTAAACACACTTATTTTAGTTGACAAAGTCCTAATTCACATCCAACAGTCATTTACAGTCAAAAGATTAAATGTTAAAATTTCATCCATATTGACCATTTTGGGATCGTTCGACATGTCCGGAGTCATCGTTTTTCATCCGGAAATTGATTTTTTGGACTGTACAAAAAATGATTCAAAATGTCAATTGGGTCGTGCCTCATGTTGAATAACCACTTTTTAAACCCTCAGAGTGACCAAAATTGCCATTTTTACAGAGTTTTGCTTACTCAAAAGCTTCAATTTTGACCCGTTTCAGGCACAGAAATGACTTTAAACACACGTATTTTAGTTGACAAAGTCATAATTCACATCCAACAGTCATTTACAGTCAAAAGATTGAATGTTCAAATTTCATCCATTTTGACCATTTTGGGATCGTTCGACATGTCCGGAGTCATCGTTTTTCATCCGAAAATTGATTTTTTGGACTGTACCAAAAATGATTCAAAATGTCAATTGGGTCGTGCCTCATGTTGAACAACCACTTTTTAAACCCTCAGAGTGACCAAAATTGCCATTTTTACAGAGTTTTGCTTACTCAAAAGCTTCAATTTTGACCCGTTTCAGGCACAGAAATGACTTTAAACACACTTATTTTAGTTGACAAAGTCATAATTCACATCCAACAGTCATTTACAGTCAAAAGATTGAATGTTAAAATTTCATCCATATTGACCATTTTGGGATCGTTCGACATGTCCGGAGTCATCGTTTTTCATCCGAAAATTCATTTTTTGGACTGTACCAAAAATGATTCAAAATGTCAATTGGATGGTGCCTCATGTTGAATAACCACTTTTTAAAGCCTCACAGTGACCAAAATTGCCATTTTTACAGAGTTTTGATTACTCAAAAGCTTCAATTTTGACCCGTTTCAGGCACAGAAATGACTTTAAACACACTTATTTTAGTTGACAAAGTCCTAATTCACATCCAACAGTCATTTACAGTCAAAAGATTAAATGTTAAAATTTCATCCATATTGACCATTTTGGGATCGTTCGACATGTCCGGAGTCATCGTTTTTCATCCGGAAATTGATTTTTTGGACTGTACCAAAAATGATTCAAAATGTCAATTGGGTCGTGCCTCATGTTGAACAACCACTTTTTAAACCCTCAGAGTGACCAAAATTGCCATTTTTACAGAGTTTTGCTTACTCAAAAGCTTCAATTTTGACCCGTTTCAGGCACAGAAATGACTTTAAACACACTTATTTTAGTTGACAAAGTCATAATTCACATCCAACAGTCATTTACAGTCAAAAGATTGAATGTTAAAATTTCATCCATATTGACCATTTTGGGATCGTTCGACATGTCCGGAGTCATCGTTTTTCATCCGAAAATTCATTTTTTGGACTGTACCAAAAATGATTCAAAATGTCAATTGGATCGTGCCTCATGTTGAATAACCACTTTTTAAAGCCTCACAGTGACCAAAATTGCCATTTTTACAGAGTTTTGATTACTCAAAAGCTTCAATTTTGACCCGTTTCAGGCACAGAAATGACTTTAAACACACTTATTTTAGTTGACAAAGTCCTAATTCACATCCAACAGTCATTTACAGTCAAAAGATTAAATGTTAAAATTTCATCCATATTGACCATTTTGGGATCGTTCGACATGTCCGGAGTCATCGTTTTTCATCCGGAAATTGATTTTTTGGACTGTACAAAAAATGATTCAAAATGTCAATTGGGTCGTGCCTCATGTTGAATAACCACTTTTTAAACCCTCAGAGTGACCAAAATTGCCATTTTTACAGAGTTTTGCTTACTCAAAAGCTTCAATTTTGACCCGTTTCAGGCACAGAAATGACTTTAAACACACTTATTTTAGTTGACAAAGTCATAATTCACATCCAACAGTCATTTACAGTCAAAAGATTGAATGTTCAAATTTCATCCATTTTGACCATTTTGGGATCGTTCGACATGTCCGGAGTCATCGTTTTTCATCCGAAAATTGATTTTTTGGACTGTACCAAAAATGATTCAAAATGTCAATTGGATCGTGCCTCATGTTGAATAACCACTTTTTAAACCCTCACAGTGACCAAAATTGCCATTTTTACAGAGTTTTGATTACTCAAAAGCTTCAATTTTGACCCGTTTCAGGCACAGAAATGACTTTAAACACACTTATTTTAGTTGACAAAGTCCTAATTCACATCCAACAGTCATTTACAGTCACAAGATTAAATGTTAAAATTTCATCCATATTGACCATTTTGGGATCGTTCGACATGTCCGGAGTCATTGTTTTTCATCCGAAAATTGATTTTTTGGAATGTACCAAAAAGGATTCAAAATGTCAATTGGATCGTGCCTCATGTTGAATAACCACTTTTTAAACCCTCACAGTCACCAAAATTGCCACTTTTACAGAGTTTTGCTTACTCAAAAGCTTCAATTTCGAACCATTTCAGGCACAGAAATGACTTTAAACACACTTATTTTAGTTGACAAAGTCATAATTCACATCCAACAGTCATTTAGAGTCAAAAGATTAAATGTTAAAATTTCACCATTATAGACCATTTTGGGAACGTTCAACAGGTCCGGAGTCATCGTTTTTCATCCGGAAATTGATTTTTTGGACTGTACCAAAAATGATTCAAAATGTCAATTGGGTCGTGCCTCATGTTGAATAACCACTTTTTAAACCCTCAGAGTGACCAAAATTGCCATTTTTACAGAGTTTTGCTTACTCAAAAGCTTCAATTTTGACCCGTTTCAGGCACAGAAATGACTTTAAACACACTTATTTTAGTTGACAAAGTCATAATTCACATCCAACAGTCATTTACAGTCAAAAGATTGAATGTAAAAATTTCATCCATATTGACCATTTTGGGATCGTTCGACATGTCCGGAGTCATCGTTTTTCATCCGAAAATTCATTTTTTGGACTGTACCAAAAATTATTCAAAATGTCAATTGGATCGTGCCTCATGTTGAATAACCACTTTTTAAAGCCTCACAGTGACCAAAATTGCCATTTATACAGAGTTTTGATTACTCAAAAGCTTCAATTTTGACCCGTTTCAGGCACAGAAATGACTTTAAACACACTTATTTTAGTTGACAAAGTCCTAATTCACATCCAACAGTCATTTACAGTCAAAAGATTAAATGTTAAAATTTCATCCATATTGACCATTTTGGGATCGTTCGACATGTCCGGAGTCATTGTTTTTCATCCGAAAACTGATTTTTTGGACTGTACCAAAAATGATTCAAAATGTCAATTGGATCGTGCCTCATGTTGAATAACCACTTTTTAAAGCCTCACAGTGACCAAAATTGCCATTTTTACAGAGTTTTGCTTACTCAAAAGCTTCAATTTTGAACCATTTCAGGCACAGAAATGACTTTAAACACACTTATTTTAGTTGACAAAGTCATAATTCACATCCAACAGTCATTTAGATTCAAAAGATTAAATGTTAAAATTTCATCATTATAGACCATTTTGGGAACGTTCAACAGGTCCGGAGTCATCGTTTTTCATCCGGAAATTGATTTTTTGGACTGTACCAAAAATGATTCAAAATGTCAATTGGGTCGTGCCTCATGTTGAACAACCACTTTTTAAACCCTCAGAGTGACCAAAATTGCCATTTTTACAGAGTTTTGCTTACTCAAAAGCTTCAATTTTGACCCGTTTCAGGCACAGAAATGACTTTAAACACACTTATTTTAGTTGACAAAGTCATAATTCACATCCAACAGTCATTTACAGTCAAAAGATTGATTGTTAAAATTTCATCCATATTGACCATTTTGGGATCGTTCGACATGTCCGGAGTCATCGTTTTTCATCCCAAAATTCATTTTTTGGACTGTACCAAAAATGATTCAAAATGTCAATTGGATCGTGCCTCATGTTGAATAACCACTTTTTAAAGCCTCACAGTGACCAAAATTGCCATTTTTACAGAGTTTTGATTACTCAAAAGCTTCAATTTTGACCCGTTTCAGGCACAGAAATGACTTTAAACACACTTATTTTAGTTGACAAAGTCATAATTCACATCCAACAGTCATTTACAGTCAAAAGATTGATTGTTAAAATTTCATCCATATTGACCATTTTGGGATCGTTCGACATGTCCGGAGTCATCGTTTTTCATCCCAAAATTCATTTTTTGGACTGTACCAAAAATGATTCAAAATGTCAATTGGATCGTGCCTCATGTTGAATAACCACTTTTTAAAGCCTCACAGTGACCAAAATTGCCATTTTTACAGAGTTTTGATTACTCAAAAGCTTCAATTTTGACCCGTTTCAGGCACAGAAATGACTTTAAACACACTTATTTTAGTTGACAAAGTCCTAATTCACATCCAACAGTCATTTACAGTCAAAAGATTAAATGTTAAAATTTCATCCATATTGACCATTTTGGGATCGTTCGACATGTCCGGAGTCATCGTTTTTCATCCGGAAATTGATTTTTTGGACTGTACAAAAAATGATTCAAAATGTCAATTGGGTCGTGCCTCATGTTGAATAACCACTTTTTAAACCCTCAGAGTGACCAAAATTGCCATTTTTACAGAGTTTTGCTTACTCAAAAGCTTCAATTTTGACCCGTTTCAGGCACAGAAATGACTTTAAACACACGTATTTTAGTTGACAAAGTCATAATTCACATCCAACAGTCATTTACAGTCAAAAGATTGAATGTTCAAATTTCATCCATTTTGACCATTTTGGGATCGTTCGACATGTCCGGAGTCATCGTTTTTCATCCGAAAATTGATTTTTTGGACTGTACCAAAAATGATTCAAAATGTCAATTGGATCGTGCCTCATGTTGAATAACCACTTTTTAAACCCTCACAGTAACCAAAATTGCCATTTTTACAGAGTTTTGATTACTCAAAAGCTTCAATTTTGACCCGTTTCAGGCACAGAAATGACTTTAAACACACTTATTTTAGTTGACAAAGTCCTAATTCACATCCAACAGTCATTTACAGTCACAAGATTAAATGTTAAAATTTCATCCATATTGACCATTTTGGGATCGTTCGACATGTTTGGAGTCATTGTTTTTCATCCGAAAATTGATTTTTTGGAATGTACCAAAAAGGATTCAAAATGTCAATTGGATCGTGCCTCATGTTGAATAACCACTTTTTAAACCCTCACAGTCACCAAAATTGCCACTTTTACAGAGTTTTGCTTACTCAAAAGCTTCAATTTCGAACCATTTCAGGCACAGAAATGACTTTAAACACACTTATTTTAGTTGACAAAGTCATAATTCACATCCAACAGTCATTTAGAGTCAAAAGATTAAATGTTAAAATTTCACCATTATAGACCATTTTGGGAACGTTCAACAGGTCCGGAGTCATCGTTTTTCATCCGGAAATTGATTTTTTGGACTGTACCAAAAATGATTCAAAATGTCAATTGGGTCGTGCCTCATGTTGAATAACCACTTTTTAAACCCTCAGAGTGACCAAAATTGCCATTTTTACAGAGTTTTGCTTACTCAAAAGCTTCAATTTTGACCCGTTTCAGGCACAGAAATGACTTTAAACACACTTATTTTAGTTGACAAAGTCATAATTCACATCCAACAGTCATTTACAGTCAAAAGATTGAATGTAAAAATTTCATCCATATTGACCATTTTGGGATCGTTCGACATGTCCGGAGTCATCGTTTTTCATCCGAAAATTCATTTTTTGGACTGTACCAAAAATTATTCAAAATGTCAATTGGATCGTGCCTCATGTTGAATAACCACTTTTTAAAGCCTCACAGTGACCAAAATTGCCATTTTTACAGAGTTTTGATTACTCAAAAGCTTCAATTTTGACCCGTTTCAGGCACAGAAATGACTTTAAACACACTTATTTTAGTTGACAAAGTCATAATTCACATCCAACAGTCATTTACAGTCAAAAGATTGATTGTTAAAATTTCATCCATATTGACCATTTTGGGATCGTTCGACATGTCCGGAGTCATCGTTTTTCATCCCAAAATTCATTTTTTGGACTGTACCAAAAATGATTCAAAATGTCAATTGGATCGTGCCTCATGTTGAATAACCACTTTTTAAAGCCTCACAGTGACCAAAATTGCCATTTTTACAGAGTTTTGATTACTCAAAAGCTTCAATTTTGACCCGTTTCAGGCACAGAAATGACTTTAAACACACTTATTTTAGTTGACAAAGTCCTAATTCACATCCAACAGTCATTTACAGTCAAAAGATTAAATGTTAAAATTTCATCCATATTGACCATTTTGGGATCGTTCGACATGTCCGGAGTCATCGTTTTTCATCCGGAAATTGATTTTTTGGACTGTACAAAAAATGATTCAAAATGTCAATTGGGTCGTGCCTCATGTTGAATAACCACTTTTTAAACCCTCAGAGTGACCAAAATTGCCATTTTTACAGAGTTTTGCTTACTCAAAAGCTTCAATTTTGACCCGTTTCAGGCACAGAAATGACTTTAAACACACTTATTTTAGTTGACAAAGTCATAATTCACATCCAACAGTCATTTACAGTCAAAAGATTGAATGTTCAAATTTCATCCATTTTGACCATTTTGGGATCGTTCGACATGTCCGGAGTCATCGTTTTTCATCCGAAAATTGATTTTTTGGACTGTACCAAAAATGATTCAAAATGTCAATTGGATCGTGCCTCATGTTGAATAACCACTTTTTAAACCCTCACAGTGACCAAAATTGCCATTTTTACAGATTTTTTATTACTCAAAAGCTTCAATTTTGACCCGTTTCAGGCACAGAAATGACTTTAAACACACTTATTTTAGTTGACAAAGTCCAAATTCACATCCAACAGTCATTTACAGTCACAAGATTAAATGTTAAAATTTCATCCATATTGACCATTTTCGGATCGTTCGACATGTCCGGAGTCATTGTTTTTCATCCGAAAATTGATTTTTTGGAATGTACCAAAAAGGATTCAAAATGTCAATTGGATCGTGCCTCATGTTGAATAACCACTTTTTAAACCCTCACAGTCACCAAAATTGCCACTTTTACAGAGTTTTGCTTACTCAAAAGCTTCAATTTCGAACCATTTCAGGCACAGAAATGACTTTAAACACACTTATTTTAGTTGACAAAGTCATAATTCACATCCAACAGTCATTTAGGGTCAAAAGATTAAATGTTAAAATTTCACCATTATAGACCATTTTGGGAACGTTCAACAGGTCCGGAGTCATCGTTTTTCATCCGGAAATTGATTTTTTGGACTGTACCAAAAATGATTCAAAATGTCAATTGGGTCGTGCCTCATGTTGAATAACCACTTTTTAAACCCTCAGAGTGACCAAAATTGCCATTTTTACAGAGTTTTGCTTACTCAAAAGCTTCAATTTTGACCCGTTTCAGGCACAGAAATGACTTTAAACACACTTATTTTAATTGACAAAGTCATAATTCACATCCAACAGTCATTTACAGTCAAAAGATTGAATGTAAAAATTTCATCCATATTGACCATTTTGGGATCGTTCGACATGTCCGGAGTCATCGTTTTTCATCCGAAAATTCATTTTTTGGACTGTACCAAAAATTATTCAAAATGTCAATTGGATCGTGCCTCATGTTGAATAACCACTTTTTAAAGCCTCACAGTGACCAAAATTGCCATTTTTACAGAGTTTTGATTACTCAAAAGCTTCAATTTTGACCCGTTTCAGGCACAGAAATGACTTTAACACACTTATTTTAGTTGACAAAGTCCTAATTCACATCCAACAGTCATTTACAGTCAAAAGATTAAATGTTAAAATTTCATCCATATTGACCATTTTGGGATCGTTCGACATGTCCGGAGTCATTGTTTTTCATCCGAAAACTGATTTTTTGGACTGTACCAAAAATGATTCAAAATGTCAATTGGATCGTGCCTCATGTTGAATAACCACTTTTTAAAGCCTCACAGTGACCAAAATTGCCATTTTTACAGAGTTTTGCTTACTCAAAAGCTTCAATTTTGAACCATTTCAGGCACAGAAATGACTTTAAACACACTTATTTTAGTTGACAAAGTCATAATTCACATCCAACAGTCATTTAGATTCAAAAGATTAAATGTTAAAATTTCATCATTATAGACCATTTTGGGAACGTTCGACATGTCCGGAGTCATCGTTTTTCATCCGGAAATTGATTTTTTGGACTGTACCAAAAATGATTCAAAATGTCAATTGGGTCGTGCCTCATGTTGAACAACCACTTTTTAAACCCTCAGAGTGAGCAAAATTGCCATTTTTACAGAGTTTTGCTTACTCAAAAGCTTCAATTTTGACCCGTTTCAGGCACAGAAATGACTTTAAACACACTTATTTTAGTTGACAAAGTCATAATTCACATCCAACAGTCATTTACAGTCAAAAGATTGATTGTTAAAATTTCATCCATATTGACCATTTTGGGATCGTTCGACATGTCCGGAGTCATCGTTTTTCATCCCAAAATTCATTTTTTGGACTGTACCAAAAATGATTCAAAATGTCAATTGGATCGTGCCTCATGTTGAATAACCACTTTTTAAAGCCTCACAGTGACCAAAATTGCCATTTTTACAGAGTTTTGATTACTCAAAAGCTTCAATTTTGACCCGTTTCAGGCACAGAAATGACTTTAAACACACTTATTTTAGTTGACAAAGTCCTAATTCACATCCAACAGTCATTTACAGTCAAAAGATTAAATGTTAAAATTTCATCCATATTGACCATTTTGGGATCGTTCGACATGTCCGGAGTCATCGTTTTTCATCCGGAAATTGATTTTTTGGACTGTACAAAAAATGATTCAAAATGTCAATTGGGTCGTGCCTCATGTTGAATAACCACTTTTTAAACCCTCAGAGTGACCAAAATTGCCATTTTTACAGAGTTTTGCTTACTCAAAAGCTTCAATTTTGACCCGTTTCAGGCACAGAAATGACTTTAAACACACTTATTTTAGTTGACAAAGTCATAATTCACATCCAACAGTCATTTACAGTCAAAAGATTGAATGTTCAAATTTCATCCATTTTGACCATTTTGGGATCGTTCGACATGTCCGGAGTCATCGTTTTTCATCCGAAAATTGATTTTTTGGACTGTACCAAAAATGATTCAAAATGTCAATTGGATCGTGCCTCATGTTGAATAACCACTTTTTAAACCCTCACAGTGACCAAAATTGCCATTTTTACAGAGTTTTGATTACTCAAAAGCTTCAATTTTGAACCATTTCAGGCACAGAAATGACTTTAAACACACTTATTTTAGTTGACAAAGTCATAATTCACATCCAACAGTCATTTAGATTCAAAAGATTAAATGTTAAAATTTCATCATTATAGACCATTTTGGGAACGTTCAACAGGTCCGGAGTCATCGTTTTTCATCCGGAAATTGATTTTTTGGACTGTACCAAAAATGATTCAAAATGTCAATTGGGTCGTGCCTCATGTTGAACAACCACTTTTTAAACCCTCAGAGTGAGCAAAATTGCCATTTTTACAGAGTTTTGCTTACTCAAAAGCTTCAATTTTGACCCGTTTCAGGCACAGAAATGACTTTAAACACACTTATTTTAGTTGACAAAGTCATAATTCACATCCAACAGTCATTTACAGTCAAAAGATTGATTGTTAAAATTTCATCCATATTGACCATTTTGGGATCGTTCGACATGTCCGGAGTCATCGTTTTTCATCCCAAAATTCATTTTTTGGACTGTACCAAAAATGATTCAAAATGTCAATTGGATCGTGCCTCATGTTGAATAACCACTTTTTAAAGCCTCACAGTGACCAAAATTGCCATTTTTACAGAGTTTTGATTACTCAAAAGCTTCAATTTTGACCCGTTTCAGGCACAGAAATGACTTTAAACACACTTATTTTAGTTGACAAAGTCCTAATTCACATCCAACAGTCATTTACAGTCAAAAGATTAAATGTTAAAATTTCATCCATATTGACCATTTTGGGATCGTTCGACATGTCCGGAGTCATCGTTTTTCATCCGGAAATTGATTTTTTGGACTGTACAAAAAATGATTCAAAATGTCAATTGGGTCGTGCCTCATGTTGAATAACCACTTTTTAAACCCTCAGAGTGACCAAAATTGCCATTTTTACAGAGTTTTGCTTACTCAAAAGCTTCAATTTTGACCCGTTTCAGGCACAGAAATGACTTTAAACACACTTATTTTAGTTGACAAAGTCATAATTCACATCCAACAGTCATTTACAGTCAAAAGATTGAATGTTCAAATTTCATCCATTTTGACCATTTTGGGATCGTTCGACATGTCCGGAGTCATCGTTTTTCATCCGAAAATTGATTTTTTGGACTGTACCAAAAATGATTCAAAATGTCAATTGGATCGTGCCTCATGTTGAATAACCACTTTTTAAACCCTCACAGTGACCAAAATTGCCATTTTTACAGAGTTTTGATTACTCAAAAGCTTCAATTTTGACCCGTTTCAGGCACAGAAATGACTTTAAACACACTTATTTTAGTTGACAAAGTCCTAATTCACATCCAACAGTCATTTACAGTCACAAGATTAAATGTTAAAATTTCATCCATATTGACCATTTTGGGATCGTTCGACATGTCCGGAGTCATTGTTTTTCATCCGAAAATTGATTTTTTGGAATGTACCAAAAAGGATTCAAAATGTCAATTGGATCGTGCCTCATGTTGAATAACCACTTTTTAAACCCTCACAGTCACCAAAATTGCCACTTTTACAGAGTTTTGCTTACTCAAAAGCTTCAATTTCGAACCATTTCAGGCACAGAAATGACTTTAAACACACTTATTTTAGTTGACAAAGTCATAATTCACATCCAACAGTCATTTAGAGTCAAAAGATTAAATGTTAAAATTTCACCATTATAGACCATTTTGGGAATGTTCAACAGGTCCGGAGTCATCGTTTTTCATCCGGAAATTGATTTTTTGGACTGTACCAAAAATGATTCAAAATGTCAATTGGGTCGTGCCTCATGTTGAATAACCACTTTTTAAACCCTCAGAGTGACCAAAATTGCCATTTTTACAGAGTTTTGCTTACTCAAAAGCTTCAATTTTGACCCGTTTCAGGCACAGAAATGACTTTAAACACACTTATTTTAGTTGACAAAGTCATAATTCACATCCAACAGTCATTTACAGTCAAAAGATTGAATGTAAAAATTTCATCCATATTGACCATTTTGGGATCGTTCGACATGTCCGGAGTCATCGTTTTTCATCCGAAAATTCATTTTTTGGACTGTACCAAAAATTATTCAAAATGTCAATTGGATCGTGCCTCATGTTGAATAACCACTTTTTAAAGCCTCACAGTGACCAAAATTGTCATTTTTACAGAGTTTTGATTACTCAAAAGCTTCAATTTTGACCCGTTTCAGGCACAGAAATGACTTTAAACACACTTATTTTAGTTGACAAAGTCCTAATTCACATCCAACAGTCATTTACAGTCAAAAGATTAAATGTTAAAATTTCATCCATATTGACCATTTTGGGATCGTTCGACATGTCCGGAGTCATTGTTTTTCATCCGAAAACTGATTTTTTGGACTGTACCAAAAATGATTCAAAATGTCAATTGGATCGTGCCTCATGTTGAATAACCACTTTTTAAAGCCTCACAGTGACCAAAATTGCCATTTTTACAGAGTTTTGCTTACTCAAAAGCTTCAATTTTGAACCATTTCAGGCACAGAAATGACTTTAAACACACTTATTTTAGTTGACAAAGTCATAATTCACATCCAACAGTCATTTAGATTCAAAAGATTAAATGTTAAAATTTCATCATTATAGACCATTTTGGGAACGTTCAACAGGTCCGGAGTCATCGTTTTTCATCCGGAAATTGATTTTTTGGACTGTACCAAAAATGATTCAAAATGTCAATTGGGTCGTGCCTCATGTTGAACAACCACTTTTTAAACCCTCAGAGTGACCAAAATTGCCATTTTTACAGAGTTTTGCTTACTCAAAAGCTTCAATTTTGACCCGTTTCAGGCACAGAAATGACTTTAAACACACTTATTTTAGTTGACAAAGTCATAATTCACATCCAACAGTCATTTACAGTCAAAAGATTGAATGTTCAAATTTCATCCATTTTGACCATTTTGGGATCGTTCGACATGTCCGGAGTCATCGTTTTTCATCCGAAAATTGATTTTTTGGACTGTACCAAAAATGATTCAAAATGTCAATTGGATCGTGCCTCATGTTGAATAACCACTTTTTAAACCCTCACAGTGACCAAAATTGCCATTTTTACAGATTTTTTATTACTCAAAAGCTTCAATTTTGACCCGTTTCAGGCACAGAAATGACTTTAAACACACTTATTTTAGTTGACAAAGTCCAAATTCACATCCAACAGTCATTTACAGTCACAAGATTAAATGTTAAAATTTCATCCATATTGACCATTTTGGGATCGTTCGACATGTCCGGAGTCATTGTTTTTCATCCGAAAATTGATTTTTTGGAATGTACCAAAAAGGATTCAAAATGTCAATTGGATCGTGCCTCATGTTGAATAACCACTTTTTAAACCCTCACAGTCACCAAAATTGCCACTTTTACAGAGTTTTGCTTACTCAAAAGCTTCAATTTCGAACCATTTCAGGCACAGAAATGACTTTAAACACACTTATTTTAGTTGACAAAGTCATAATTCACATCCAACAGTCATTTAGAGTCAAAAGATTAAATGTTAAAATTTCACCATTATAGACCATTTTGGGAACGTTCAACAGGTCCGGAGTCATCGTTTTTCATCCGGAAATTGATTTTTTGGACTGTACCAAAAATGATTCAAAATGTCAATTGGGTCGTGCCTCATGTTGAATAACCACTTTTTAAACCCTCAGAGTGACCAAAATTGCCATTTTTACAGAGTTTTGCTTACTCAAAAGCTTCAATTTTGACCCGTTTCAGGCACAGAAATGACTTTAAACACACTTATTTTAGTTGACAAAGTCATAATTCACATCCAACAGTCATTTACAGTCAAAAGATTGAATGTAAAAATTTCATCCATATTGACCATTTTGGGATCGTTCGACATGTCCGGAGTCATCGTTTTTCATCCGAAAATTCATTTTTTGGACTGTACCAAAAATTATTCAAAATGTCAATTGGATCGTGCCTCATGTTGAATAACCACTTTTTAAAGCCTCACAGTGACCAAAATTGCCATTTTTACAGAGTTTTGATTACTCAAAAGCTTCAATTTTGACCCGTTTCAGGCACAGAAATGACTTTAAACACACTTATTTTAGTTGACGAAGTCCTAATTCACATCCAACAGTCATTTACAGTCAAAAGATTAAATGTTAAAATTTCATCCATATTGACCATTTTGGGATCGTTCGACATGTCCGGAGTCAATGTTTTTCATCCGAAAACTGATTTTTTGGACTGTACCAAAAATGATTCAAAATGTCAATTGGATCGTGCCTCATGTTGAATAACCACTTTTTAAAGCCTCACAGTGACCAAAATTGCCATTTTTACAGAGTTTTGCTTACTCAAAAGCTTCAATTTTGAACCATTTCAGGCACAGAAATGACTTTAAACACACTTATTTTAGTTGACAAAGTCATAATTCACATCCAACAGTCATTTAGAGTCAAAAGATTGATTGTTAAAATTTCATCCATATTGACCATTTTGGGATCGTTCGACATGTCCGGAGTCATCGTTTTTCATCCGAAAATTCATTTTTTGGACTGTACCAAAAATGATTCAAAATGTCAATTGGATCGTGCCTCATGTTGAATAACCACTTTTTAAACCCTCACAGTTACCAAAATTGCCATTTTTACAGAGTTATGATTACTCAAAAGCTTCAATTTTGACCCCTTTGAGGCACAGAAATGACTTAAAACACACTTATTTTAGTTGACAAAGTCATAATTCACATCCAACAGTCATTTAGAGTCAAAAGATTAAATGTTAAAATTTCATCATTATAGACCATTTTGGGAACGTTCAACAGGTCCGGAGTCATCGTTTTTCATCCGGAAATTGATTTTTTGGACCGTACCAAAAATGATTCAAAATGTCAATTGGGTCGTGCCTCATGTTGAATAACCACTTTTTAAACCCTCAGAGTGACCAAAATTGCCATTTTTGCAGAGTTTTGCTTACTCAAAAGCTTAAATTTTGACCCGTTTCAGGCACAGAAATGACTTTAAACACACTTATATTAGTTGACAAAGTCATAATTCACATCCAACAGTCATTTACAGTCAAAAGATTGAATGTTCAAATTTCATCCATATTGACCATTTTGGGATCGTTCGACATGTCCGGAGTCATCGTTTTTCATCCGAAAATTCATTTTTTGGACTGTACCAAAAATGATTCAAAATGTCAATTGGATCGTGCCTCATGTTGAATACCACTTTTTAAAGCCTCACAGTGACCAAAATTGTCATTTTTACAGAGTTTTGATTACTCAAAAGCTTCAATTTTGACCCGTTTCAGGCACAGAAATGACTTTAAACACACTTATTTTAGTTGACAAAGTCCTAATTCACATCCAACAGTCATTTACAGTCAAAAGATTAAATGTTAAAATTTCATCCATATTGACCATTTTGGGATCGTTCGACATGTCCGGAGTCATTGTTTTTCATCCGAAAACTGATTTTTTGGACTGTACCAAAAATGATTCAAAATGTCAATTGGATCGTGCCTCATGTTGAATAACCACTTTTTAAAGCCTCACAGTGACCAAAATTGCCATTTTTACAGAGTTTTGCTTACTCAAAAGCTTCAATTTTGACCCGTTTCAGGCACAGAAATGACTTTAAACACACTTATTTTAGTTGACAAAGTCATAATTCACATCCAACAGTCATTTACAGTCAAAAGATTGATTGTTAAAATTTCATCCATATTGACCATTTTGGGATCGTTCGACATGTCCGGAGTCATCGTTTTTCATCCGAAAATTCATTTTTTGGACTATACCAAAAATGATTCAAAATGTCAATTGGATCGTGCCTCATGTTGAATACCACTTTTTAAAACCTCACAGTGACCAAAATTGCCATTTTTACAGAGTTTTGATTACTCAAAAGCTTCAATTTTGACCCGTTTCAGGCACAGAAATGACTTTAAACACACTTATTTTAGTTGACAAAGTCCTAATTCACATCCAACAGTCATTTACAGTCAAAAGATTAAATGTTAAAATTTCATCCATATTGACCATTTTGGGATCGTTCGACATGTCCGGAGTCATTGTTTTTCATCCGAAAATTGATTTTTTGGACTGTACCAAAAATGATTCAAAATGTCAATTGGGTCGTGCCTCATGTTGAACAACCACTTTTTAAACCCTCAGAGTGACCAAAATTGCCATTTTTACAGAGTTTTGCTTACTCAAAAGCTTCAATTTTGACCCATTTCAGGCACAGAAATGACTTTAAACACACTTATTTTAGTTGACAAAGTCATAATTCACATCCAACAGTCATTTACAGTCAAAAGATTGATTGTTAAAATTTCATCCATATTGACCATTTTGGGATCGTTCGACATGTCCGGAGTCATCGTTTTTCATCCCAAAATTCATTTTTTGGACTGTACCAAAAATGATTCAAAATGTCAATTGGATCGTGCCTCATGTTGAATAACCACTTTTTAAAGCCTCACAGTGACCAAAATTGCCCTTTTTACAGAGTTTTGATTACTCAAAAGCTTCAATTTTGACCCGTTTCAGGCACAGAAATGACTTTAAACACACTTATTTTAGTTGACAAAGTCCTAATTCACATCCAACAGTCATTTACAGTCAAAAGATTAAATGTTAAAATTTCATCCATATTGACCATTTTGGGATCGTTCGACATGTCCGGAGTCATCGTTTTTCATCCGGAAATTGATTTTTTGGACTGTACAAAAAATGATTCAAAATGTCAATTGGGTCGTGCCTCATGTTGAATAACCACTTTTTAAACCCTCAGAGTGACCAAAATTGCCATTTTTACAGAGTTTTGCTTACTCAAAAGCTTCAATTTTGAACCGTTTCAGGCACAGAAATGACTTTAAACACACTTATTTTAGTTGACAAAGTCATAATTCACATCCAACAGTCATTTACAGTCAAAAGATTGAATGTAAAAATTTCATCCATATTGACCATTTTGGGATCGTTCGACATGTCCGGAGTCATCGTTTTTCAACGGAAAATTCATTTTTTGGACTGTACCAAAAATTATTCAAAATGTCAATTGGATCGTGCCTCATGTTGAATAACCACTTTTTAAAGCCTCACAGTGACCAAAATTGCCATTTTTACAGAGTTTTGATTACTCAAAAGCTTCAATTTTGACCCGTTTCAGGCACAGAAATGACTTTAAACACACTTATTTTAGTTGACAAAGTCCTAATTCACATCCAACAGTCATTTACAGTCAAAAGATTAAATGTTAAAATGTCATCCATATTGACCATTTTGGGATCGTTCGACATGTCCGGAGTCATTGTTTTTCATCCGAAAACTGATTTTTTGGACTGTACCAAAAATGATTCAAAATGTCAATTGGATCGTGCCTCATGTTGAATAACCACTTTTTAAAGCCTCACAGTGACCAAAATTGCCATTTTTACAGAGTTTTGCTTACTCAAAAGCTTCAATTTTGAACCATTTCAGGCACAGAAATGACTTTAAACACACTTATTTTAGTTGACAAAGTCATAATTCACATCCAACAGTCATTTAGATTCAAAAGATTAAATGTTAAAATTTCATCATTATAGACCATTTTGGGAACGTTCAACAGGTCCGGAGTCATCGTTTTTCATCCGGAAATTGATTTTTTGGACTGTACCAAAAATGATTCAAAATGTCAATTGGGTCGTGCCTCATGTTGAACAACCACTTTTTAAACCCTCAGAGTGACCAAAATTGCCATTTTTACAGAGTTTTGCTTACTCAAAAGCTTCAATTTTGACCCGTTTCAGGCACAGAAATGACTTTAAACACACTTATTTTAGTTGACAAAGTCATAATTCACATCCAACAGTCATTTACAGTCAAAAGATTGAATGTTCAAATTTCATCCATTTTGACCATTTTGGGATCGTTCGACATGTCCGGAGTCATCGTTTTTCATCCGAAAATTGATTTTTTGGACTGTACCAAAAATGATTCAAAATGTCAATTGGATCGTGCCTCATGTTGAATAACCACTTTTTAAACCCTCACAGTGACCAAAATTGCCATTTTTACAGAGTTTTGATTACTCAAAAGCTTCAATTTTGACCCGTTTCAGGCACAGAAATGACTTTAAACACACTTATTTTAGTTGACAAAGTCCTAATTCACATCCAACAGTCATTTACAGTCAAAAGATTAAATGTTAAAATTTCATCCATATTGACCATTTTGGGATCGTTCGACATGTCCGGAGTCAATGTTTTTCATCCGAAAACTGATTTTTTGGACTGTACCAAAAATGATTCAAAATGTCAATTGGATCGTGCCTCATGTTGAATAACCACTTTTTAAAGCCTCACAGTGACCAAAATTGCCATTTTTACAGAGTTTTGCTTACTCAAAAGCTTCAATTTTGAACCATTTCAGGCACAGAAATGACTTTAAACACACTTATTTTAGTTGACAAAGTCATAATTCACATCCAACAGTCATTTAGAGTCAAAAGATTGATTGTTAAAATTTCATCCATATTGACCATTTTGGGATCGTTCGACATGTCCGGAGTCATTGTTTTTCATCCGAAAATTCATTTTTTGGACTGTACCAAAAATGATTCAAAATGTCAATTGGATCGTGCCTCATGTTGAATAACCACTTTTTAAACCCTCACAGTGACCAAAATTGCCATTTTTACAGAGTTATGATTACTCAAAAGCTTCAATTTTGACCCCTTTGAGGCACAGAAATGACTTTAAACACACTTATTTTAGTTGACAAAGTCATAATTCACATCCAACAGTCATTTAGAGTCAAAAGATTGATTGTTAAAATTTCATCCATATTGACCATTTTGGGATCGTTCGACATGTCCGGAGTCATCGTTTTTCATCCCAAAATTCATTTTTTGGACTGTACCAAAAATGATTCAAAATGTCAATTGGATCGTGCCTCATGTTGAATAACCACTTTTTAAAGCCTCACAGTGACCAAAATTGCCATTTTTACAGAGTTTTGATTACTCAAAAGCTTCAATTTTGACCCGTTTCAGGCACAGAAATGACTTTAAACACACTTATTTTAGTTGACAAAGTCCTAATTCACATCCAACAGTCATTTACAGTCAAAAGATTAAATGTTAAAATTTCATCATTATAGACCATTTTGGGAACGTTCAACAGGTCCGGAGTCATCGTTTTTCATCCGGAAATTGATTTTTTGGACCGTACCAAAAATGATTCAAAATGTCAATTGGGTCGTGCCTCATGTTGAATAACCACTTTTTAAACCCTCAGAGTGACCAAAATTGCCATTTTTACAGAGTTTTGCTTACTCAAAAGCTTAAATTTTGACCCGTTTCAGGCACAGAAATGACTTTAAACACACTTATATTAGTTGACAAAGTCATAATTCACATCCAACAGTCATTTACAGTCAAAAGATTGATTGTTAAAATTTCATCCATATTGACCATTTTGGGATCGTTCGACATGTCCGGAGTCATTGTTTTTCATCCGAAAACTGATTTTTTGGACTGTACCAAAAATGATTCAAAATGTCAATTGGGTCGTGCCTCATGTTGAATAACCACTTTTTAAAGCCTCAGAGTGACCAAAATTGCCATTTTTACAGAGTTTTGCTTACTCAAAAGCTTCAATTTTGACCCGTTTCAGGCACAGAAATGACTTTAAACACACTTATTTTAGTTGACAAAGTCATAATTCACATCCAACAGTCATTTACAGTCAAAAGATTGATTGTTAAAATTTCATCCATATTGACCATTTTGGGATCGTTCGACATGTCCGGAGTCATCGTTTTTCATCCCAAAATTCATTTTTTGGACTGTACCAAAAATGATTCAAAATGTCAATTGGATCGTGCCTCATGTTGAATAACCACTTTTTAAAGCCTCACAGTGACCAAAATTGCCATTTTTACAGAGTTTTGATTACTCAAAAGCTTCAATTTTGACCCGTTTCAGGCACAGAAATGACTTTAAACACACTTATTTTAGTTGACAAAGTCCTAATTCACATCCAACAGTCATTTACAGTCAAAAGATTAAATGTTAAAATTTCATCCATATTGACCATTTTGGGATCGTTCGACATGTCCGGAGTCATCGTTTTTCATCCGGAAATTGATTTTTTGGACTGTACAAAAAATGATTCAAAATGTCAATTGGGTCGTGCCTCATGTTGAATAACCACTTTTTAAACCCTCAGAGTGACCAAAATTGCCATTTTTACAGAGTTTTGCTTACTCAAAAGCTTCAATTTTGACCCGTTTCAGGCACAGAAATGACTTTAAACACACTTATATTAGTTGACAAAGTCATAATTCACATCCAACAGTCATTTACAGTCAAAAGATTGAATGTTCAAATTTCATCCATATTGACCATTTTGGGATCGTTCGACATGTCCGGAGTCATCGTTTTTCATCCGAAAATTCATTTTTTGGACTATACCAAAAATGATTCAAAATGTCAATTGGATCGTGCCTCATGTTGAATACCACTTTTTAAAACCTCACAGTGACCAAAATTGCCATTTTTACAGAGTTTTGATTACTCAAAAGCTTCAATTTTGACCCGTTTCAGGCACAGAAATGACTTTAAACACACTTATTTTAGTTGACAAAGTCCTAATTCACATCCAACAGTCATTTACAGTCAAAAGATTAAATGTTAAAATTTCATCCATATTGACCATTTTGGGATCGTTCGACATGTCCGGAGTCATTGTTTTTCATCCGAAAATTGATTTTTTGGACTGTACCAAAAATGATTCAAAATGTCAATTGGATCGTGCCTCATGTTGAATAACCACTTTTTAAAGCCTCACAGTGACCAAAATTGCCATTTTTACAGAGTTTTGCTTACTCAAAAGCTTCAATTTTGAACCATTTCAGGCACAGAAATGACTTTAAACACACTTATTTTAGTTGACAAAGTCATAATTCACATCCAACAGTCATTTAGATTCAAAAGATTAAATGTTAAAATTTCATCATTATAGACCATTTTGGGAACGTTCAACAGGTCCGGAATCATCGTTTTTCATCCGGAAATTGATTTTTTGGACTGTACCAAAAATGATTCAAAATGTCAATTGGGTCGTGCCTCATGTTGAACAACCACTTTTTAAACCCTCAGAGTGACCAAAATTGCCATTTTTACAGAGTTTTGCTTACTCAAAAGCTTCAATTTTGACCCGTTTCAGGCACAGAAATGACTTTAAACACACTTATTTTAGTTGACAAAGTCATAATTCACATCCAACAGTCATTTACAGTCAAAAGATTGAATGTTCAAATTTCATCCATATTGACCATTTTGGGATCGTTCGACATGTCCGGAGTCATCGTTTTTCATCCGAAAATTCATTTTTTGGACTATACCAAAAATGATTCAAAATGTCAATTGGATCGTGCCTCATGTTGAATACCACTTTTTAAAACCTCACAGTGACCAAAATTGCCATTTTTACAGAGTTTTGATTACTCAAAAGCTTCAATTTTGACCCGTTTCAGGCACAGAAATGACTTTAAACACACTTATATTAGTTGACAAAGTCATAATTCACATCCAACAGTCATTTACAGTCAAAAGATTGAATGTTCAAATTTCATCCATATTGACCATTTTGGGATCGTTCGACATGTCCGGAGTCATCGTTTTTCATCCGAAAATTCATTTTTTGGACTATACCAAAAATGATTCAAAATGTCAATTGGATCGTGCCTCATGTTGAATACCACTTTTTAAAACCTCACAGTGACCAAAATTGCCATTTTTACAGAGTTTTGATTACTCAAAAGCTTCAATTTTGACCCGTTTCAGGCACAGAAATGACTTTAAACACACTTATTTTAGTTGACAAAGTCCTAATTCACATCCAACAGTCATTTACAGTCAAAAGATTAAATGTTAAAATTTCATCCATATTGACCATTTTGGGATCGTTCGACATGTCCGGAGTCATTGTTTTTCATCCGAAAATTGATTTTTTGGACTGTACCAAAAATGATTCAAAATGTCAATTGGATCGTGCCTCATGTTGAATAACCACTTTTTAAAGCCTCACAGTGACCAAAATTGCCATTTTTACAGAGTTTTGCTTACTCAAAAGCTTCAATTTTGAACCATTTCAGGCACAGAAATGACTTTAAACACACTTATTTTAGTTGACAAAGTCATAATTCACATCCAACAGTCATTTAGATTCAAAAGATTAAATGTTAAAATTTCATCATTATAGACCATTTTGGGAACGTTCAACAGGTCCGGAATCATCGTTTTTCATCCGGAAATTGATTTTTTGGACTGTACCAAAAATGATTCAAAATGTCAATTGGGTCGTGCCTCATGTTGAACAACCACTTTTTAAACCCTCAGAGTGACCAAAATTGCCATTTTTACAGAGTTTTGCTTACTCAAAAGCTTCAATTTTGACCCGTTTCAGGCACAGAAATGACTTTAAACACACTTATTTTAGTTGACAAAGTCATAATTCACATCCAACAGTCATTTACAGTCAAAAGATTGATTGTTAAAATTTCATCCATATTGACCATTTTGGGATCGTTCGACATGTCCGGAGTCATCGTTTTTCATCCGAAAATTCATTTTTTGGACTGTACCAAAAATGATTCAAAATGTCAATTGGATCGTGCCTCATGTTGAATAACCACTTTTTAAACCCTCACAGTGACCAAAATTGCCATTTTTACAGAGTTATGATTACTCAAAAGCTTCAATTTTGACCCCTTTGAGGCACAGAAATGACTTAAAACACACTTATTTTAGTTGACAAAGTCATAATTCACATCCAACAGTCATTTAGAGTCAAAAGATTAAATGTTAAAATTTCATCATTATAGACCATTTTGGGAACCTTCAACAGGTCCGGAATCATCGTTTTTCATCCGGAAATTGATTTTTTGGACTGTACCAAAAATGATTCAAAATGTCAATTGGGTCGTGCCTCATGTTGAACAACCACTTTTTAAACCCTCAGAGTGACCAAAATTGCCATTTTTACAGAGTTTTGCTTACTCAAAAGCTTCAATTTTGACCCGTTTCAGGCACAGAAATGACTTTAAACACACTTATTTTAGTTGACAAAGTCATAATTCACATCCAACAGTCATTTACAGTCAAAAGATTGATTGTTAAAATTTCATCCATATTGACCATTTTGGGATCGTTCGACATGTCCGGAGTCATCGTTTTTCATCCGAAAATTCATTTTTTGGACTGTACCAAAAATGATTCAAAATGTCAATTGGATCGTGCCTCATGTTGAATAACCACTTTTTAAACCCTCACAGTGACCAAAAGTGCCATTTTTACAGAGTTTTGATTACTCAAAAGCTTCAATTTTGACCCGTTTCAGGCACAGAAATGACTTTAAACACACTTATTTTAGTTGACAAAGTCATAATTCACATCCAACAGTCATTTAGAGTCAAAAGATTAAATGTTAAAATTTCATCATTATAGACCATTTTGGGAACGTTCAACAGGTCCGGAGTCATCGTTTTTCATCCGGAAATTGATTTTTTGGACCGTACCAAAAATGATTCAAAATGTCAATTGGGTCGTGCCTCATGTTGAATAACCACTTTTTAAACCCTCAGAGTGACCAAAATTGCCATTTTTACAGAGTTTTGCTTACTCAAAAGCTTCAATTTTGACCCGTTTCAGGCACAGAAATGACTTTAAACACACTTATATTAGTTGACAAAGTCATAATTCACATCCAACAGTCATTTACAGTCAAAAGATTGAATGTTAAAATTTCATCCATATTGACCATTTTGGGATCGTTCGACATGTCCGGAGTCATCGTTTTTCATCCGAAAATTCATTTTTTGGACTGTACCAAAAATGATTCAAAATGTCAATTGGATCGTGCCTCATGTTGAATACCACTTTTTAAAGCCTCACAGTGACCAAAATTGCCATTTTTACAGAGTTTTGATTACTCAAAAGCTTCAATTTTGACCCGTTTCAGGCACAGAAATGACTTTAAACACACTTATTTTAGTTGACAAAGTCCTAATTCACATCCAACAGTCATTTACAGTCAAAAGATTAAATGTTAAAATTTCATCCATATTGACCATTTTGGGATCGTTCGACATGTCCGGAGTCATTGTTTTTCATCCGAAAACTGATTTTTTGGACTGTACCAAAAATGATTCAAAATGTCAATTGGATCGTGCCTCATGTTGAATAACCACTTTTTAAAGCCTCACAGTGACCAAAATTGCCATTTTTACAGAGTTTTGCTTACTCAAAAGCTTCAATTTTGAACCATTTCAGGCACAGAAATGACTTTAAACACACTTATTTTAGTTGACAAAGTCATAATTCACATCCAACAGTCATTTAGATTCAAAAGATTAAATGTTAAAATTTCATCATTATAGACCATTTTGGGAACGTTCAACAGGTCCGGAGTCATCGTTTTTCATCCGGAAATTGATTTTTTGGACTGTACCAAAAATGATTCAAAATGTCAATTGGGTCGTGCCTCATGTTGAACAACCACTTTTTAAACCCTCAGAGTGACCAAAATTGCCATTTTTACAGAGTTTTGCTTACTCAAAAGCTTCAATTTTGACCCGTTTCAGGCACAGAAATGACTTTAAACACACTTATTTTAGTTGACAAAGTCATAATTCACATCCAACAGTCATTTAGATTCAAAAGATTAAATGTTAAAATTTCATCATTATAGACCATTTTGGGAACGTTCAACAGGTCCGGAGTCATCGTTTTTCATCCGGAAATTGATTTTTTGGACTGTACCAAAAATGATTCAAAATGTCAATTGGGTCGTGCCTCATGTTGAACAACCACTTTTTAAACCCTCAGAGTGACCAAAATTGCCATTTTTACAGAGTTTTGCTTACTCAAAAGCTTCAATTTTGACCCGTTTCAGGCACAGAAATGACTTTAAACACACTTATTTTAGTTGACAAAGTCATAATTCACATCCAACAGTCATTTACAGTCAAAAGATTGATTGTTAAAATTTCATCCATATTGACCATTTTGGGATCGTTCGACATGTCCGGAGTCATCGTTTTTCATCCCAAAATTCATTTTTTGGACTGTACCAAAAATGATTCAAAATGTCAATTGGATCGTGCCTCATGTTGAATAACCACTTTTTAAAGCCTCACAGTGACCAAAATTGCCATTTTTACAGAGTTTTGATTACTCAAAAGCTTCAATTTTGACCCGTTTCAGGCACAGAAATGACTTTAAACACACTTATTTTAGTTGACAAAGTCCTAATTCACATCCAACAGTCATTTACAGTCAAAAGATTAAATGTTAAAATTTCATCCATATTGACCATTTTGGGATCGTTCGACATGTCCGGAGTCATCGTTTTTCATCCGGAAATTGATTTTTTGGACTGTACAAAAAATGATTCAAAATGTCAATTGGGTCGTGCCTCATGTTGAATAACCACTTTTTAAACCCTCAGAGTGACCAAAATTGCCATTTTTACAGAGTTTTGCTTACTCAAAAGCTTCAATTTTGACCCGTTTCAGGCACAGAAATGACTTTAAACACACTTATATTAGTTGACAAAGTCATAATTCACATCCAACAGTCATTTACAGTCAAAAGATTGAATGTTCAAATTTCATCCATATTGACCATTTTGGGATCGTTCGACATGTCCGGAGTCATCGTTTTTCATCCGAAAATTCATTTTTTGGACTATACCAAAAATGATTCAAAATGTCAATTGGATCGTGCCTCATGTTGAATACCACTTTTTAAAACCTCACAGTGACCAAAATTGCCATTTTTACAGAGTTTTGATTACTCAAAAGCTTCAATTTTGACCCGTTTCAGGCACAGAAATGACTTTAAACACACTTATTTTAGTTGACAAAGTCCTAATTCACATCCAACAGTCATTTACAGTCAAAAGATTAAATGTTAAAATTTCATCCATATTGACCATTTTGGGATCGTTCGACATGTCCGGAGTCATTGTTTTTCATCCGAAAATTGATTTTTTGGACTGTACCAAAAATGATTCAAAATGTCAATTGGATCGTGCCTCATGTTGAATAACCACTTTTTAAAGCCTCACAGTGACCAAAATTGCCATTTTTACAGAGTTTTGCTTACTCAAAAGCTTCAATTTTGAACCATTTCAGGCACAGAAATGACTTTAAACACACTTATTTTAGTTGACAAAGTCATAATTCACATCCAACAGTCATTTAGATTCAAAAGATTAAATGTTAAAATTTCATCATTATAGACCATTTTGGGAACGTTCAACAGGTCCGGAATCATCGTTTTTCATCCGGAAATTGATTTTTTGGACTGTACCAAAAATGATTCAAAATGTCAATTGGGTCGTGCCTCATGTTGAACAACCACTTTTTAAACCCTCAGAGTGACCAAAATTGCCATTTTTACAGAGTTTTGCTTACTCAAAAGCTTCAATTTTGACCCGTTTCAGGCACAGAAATGACTTTAAACACACTTATTTTAGTTGACAAAGTCATAATTCACATCCAACAGTCATTTACAGTCAAAAGATTGAATGTTCAAATTTCATCCATATTGACCATTTTGGGATCGTTCGACATGTCCGGAGTCATCGTTTTTCATCCGAAAATTCATTTTTTGGACTATACCAAAAATGATTCAAAATGTCAATTGGATCGTGCCTCATGTTGAATACCACTTTTTAAAACCTCACAGTGACCAAAATTGCCATTTTTACAGAGTTTTGATTACTCAAAAGCTTCAATTTTGACCCGTTTCAGGCACAGAAATGACTTTAAACACACTTATTTTAGTTGACAAAGTCCTAATTCACATCCAACAGTCATTTACAGTCAAAAGATTAAATGTTAAAATTTCATCCATATTGACCATTTTGGGATCGTTCGACATGTCCGGAGTCATTGTTTTTCATCCGAAAATTGATTTTTTGGACTGTACCAAAAATGATTCAAAATGTCAATTGGATCGTGCCTCATGTTGAATAACCACTTTTTAAAGCCTCACAGTGACCAAAATTGCCATTTTTACAGAGTTTTGCTTACTCAAAAGCTTCAATTTTGAACCATTTCAGGCACAGAAATGACTTTAAACACACTTATTTTAGTTGACAAAGTCATAATTCACATCCAACAGTCATTTAGATTCAAAAGATTAAATGTTAAAATTTCATCATTATAGACCATTTTGGGAACGTTCAACAGGTCCGGAATCATCGTTTTTCATCCGGAAATTGATTTTTTGGACTGTACCAAAAATGATTCAAAATGTCAATTGGGTCGTGCCTCATGTTGAACAACCACTTTTTAAACCCTCAGAGTGACCAAAATTGCCATTTTTACAGAGTTTTGCTTACTCAAAAGCTTCAATTTTGACCCGTTTCAGGCACAGAAATGACTTTAAACACACTTATTTTAGTTGACAAAGTCATAATTCACATCCAACAGTCATTTACAGTCAAAAGATTGATTGTTAAAATTTCATCCATATTGACCATTTTGGGATCGTTCGACATGTCCGGAGTCATCGTTTTTCATCCGAAAATTCATTTTTTGGACTGTACCAAAAATGATTCAAAATGTCAATTGGATCGTGCCTCATGTTGAATAACCACTTTTTAAACCCTCACAGTGACCAAAATTGCCATTTTTACAGAGTTATGATTACTCAAAAGCTTCAATTTTGACCCCTTTGAGGCACAGAAATGACTTAAAACACACTTATTTTAGTTGACAAAGTCATAATTCACATCCAACAGTCATTTAGAGTCAAAAGAATAAATGTTAAAATTTCATCATTATAGACCATTTTGGGAACGTTCAACAGGTCCGGAGTCATCATTTTTCATCCGGAAATTGATTTTTTGGACCGTACCAAAAATGATTCAAAATGTCAATTGGGTCGTGCCTCATGTTGAATAACCACTTTTTAAACCCTCAGAGTGACCAAAATTGCCATTTATACAGAGTTTTGCTTACTCAAAAGCTTCAATTTTGACCCGTTTCAGGCACAGAAATGACTTTAAACACACTTATATTAGTTGACAAAGTCATAATTCACATCCAACAGTCATTTACAGTCAAAAGATTGAATGTTCAAATTTCATCCATATTGACCATTTTGGGATCGTTCGACATGTCCGGAGTCATCGTTTTTCATCCGAAAATTCATTTTTTGGACTGTACCAAAAATGATTCAAAATGTCAATTGGATCGTGCCTCATGTTGAATACCACTTTTTAAAGCCTCACAGTGACCAAAATTGCCATTTTTACAGAGTTTTGATTACTCAAAAGCTTCAATTTTGACCCGTTTCAGGCACAGAAATGACTTTAAACACACTTATTTTAGTTGACAAAGTCCTAATTCACATCCAACAGTCATTTACAGTCAAAAGATTAAATGTTAAAATTTCATCCATATTGACCATTTTGGGATCGTTCGACATGTCCGGAGTCATTGTTTTTCATCCGAAAACTGATTTTTTGGACTGTACCAAAAATGATTCAAAATGTCAATTGGATCGTGCCTCATGTTGAATAACCACTTTTTAAAGCCTCACAGTGACCAAAATTGCCATTTTTACAGAGTTTTGCTTACTCAAAAGCTTCAATTTTGAACCATTTCAGGCACAGAAATGACTTTAAACACACTTATTTTAGTTGACAAAGTCATAATTCACATCCAACAGTCATTTAGATTCAAAAGATTAAATGTTAAAATTTCATCATTATAGACCATTTTGGGAACGTTCAACAGGTCCGGAGTCATCGTTTTTCATCCGGAAATTGATTTTTTGGACTGTACCAAAAATGATTCAAAATGTCAATTGGGTCGTGCCTCGTGTTGAACAACCACTTTTTAAACCCTCAGAGTGACCAAAATTGCCATTTTTACAGAGTTTTGCTTACTCAAAAGCTTCAATTTTGACCCGTTTCAGGCACAGAAATGACTTTAAACACACTTATTTTAGTTGACAAAGTCATAATTCACATCCAACAGTCATTTAGATTCAAAAGATTAAATGTTAAAATTTCATCATTATAGACCATTTTGGGAACGTTCAACAGGTCCGGAGTCATCGTTTTTCATCCGGAAATTGATTTTTTGGACTGTACCAAAATGATTCAAAATGTCAATTGGGTCGTGCCTCATGTTGAACAACCACTTTTTAAACCCTCAGAGTGACCAAAATTGCCATTTTTACAGAGTTTTGCTTACTCAAAAGCTTCAATTTTGACCCGTTTCAGGCACAGAAATGACTTTAAACACACTTATTTTAGTTGACAAAGTCATAATTCACATCCAACAGTCATTTACAGTCAAAAGATTGATTGTTAAAATTTCATCCATATTGACCATTTTGGGATCGTTCGACATGTCCGGAGTCATCGTTTTTCATCCCAAAATTCATTTTTTGGACTGTACCAAAAATGATTCAAAATGTCAATTGGATCGTGCCTCATGTTGAATAACCACTTTTTAAAGCCTCACAGTGACCAAAATTGCCATTTTTACAGAGTTTTGATTACTCAAAAGCTTCAATTTTGACCCGTTTCAGGCACAGAAATGACTTTAAACACACTTATTTTAGTTGACAAAGTCCTAATTCACATCCAACAGTCATTTACAGTCAAAAGATTAAATGTTAAAATTTCATCCATATTGACCATTTTGGGATCGTTCGACTAGTCCGGAGTCATCGTTTTTCATCCGGAAATTGATTTTTTGGACTGTACAAAAAATGATTCAAAATGTCAATTGGGTCGTGCCTCATGTTGAATAACCACTTTTTAAACCCTCAGAGTGACCAAAATTGCCATTTTTACAGAGTTTTGCTTACTCAAAAGCTTCAATTTTGACCCGTTTCAGGCACAGAAATGACTTTAAACACACTTATATTAGTTGACAAAGTCATAATTCACATCCAACAGTCATTTACAGTCAAAAGATTGAATGTTCAAATTTCATCCATATTGACCATTTTGGGATCGTTCGACATGTCCGGAGTCATCGTTTTTCATCCGAAAATTCATTTTTTGGACTATACCAAAAATGATTCAAAATGTCAATTGGATCGTGCCTCATGTTGAATACCACTTTTTAAAACCTCACAGTGACCAAAATTGCCATTTTTACAGAGTTTTGATTACTCAAAAGCTTCAATTTTGACCCGTTTCAGGCACAGAAATGACTTTAAACACACTTATTTTAGTTGACAAAGTCCTAATTCACATCCAACAGTCATTTACAGTCAAAAGATTAAATGTTAAAATTTCATCCATATTGACCATTTTGGGATCGTTCGACATGTCCGGAGTCATTGTTTTTCATCCGAAAATTGATTTTTTGGACTGTACCAAAAATGATTCAAAATGTCAATTGGATCGTGCCTCATGTTGAATAACCACTTTTTAAAGCCTCACAGTGACCAAAATTGCCATTTTTACAGAGTTTTGCTTACTCAAAAGCTTCAATTTTGAACCATTTCAGGCACAGAAATGACTTTAAACACACTTATTTTAGTGGACAAAGTCATAATTCACATCCAACAGTCATTTAGATTCAAAAGATTAAATGTTAAAATTTCATCATTATAGACCATTTTGGGAACGTTCAACAGGTCCGGAATCATCGTTTTTCATCCGGAAATTGATTTTTTGGACTGTACCAAAAATGATTCAAAATGTCAATTGGGTCGTGCCTCATGTTGAACAACCACTTTTTAAACCCTCAGAGTGACCAAAATTGCCATTTTTACAGAGTTTTGCTTACTCAAAAGCTTCAATTTTGACCCGTTTCAGGCACAGAAATGACTTTAAACACACTTATTTTAGTTGACAAAGTCATAATTCACATCCAACAGTCATTTACAGTCAAAAGATTGATTGTTAAAATTTCATCCATATTGACCATTTTGGGATCGTTCGACATGTCCGGAGTCATCGTTTTTCATCCGAAAATTCATTTTTTGGACTGTACCAAAAATGATTCAAAATGTCAATTGGATCGTGCCTCATGTTGAATAACCACTTTTTAAACCCTCACAGTGACCAAAATTGCCATTTTTACAGAGTTATGATTACTCAAAAGCTTCAATTTTGACCCCTTTGAGGCACAGAAATGACTTAAAACACACTTATTTTAGTTGACAAAGTCATAATTCACATCCAACAGTCATTTAGAGTCAAAAGATTAAATGTTAAAATTTCATCATTATAGACCATTTTGGGAACGTTCAACAGGTCCGGAATCATTGTTTTTCATCCGGAAATTGATTTTTTGGACTGTACCAAAAATGATTCAAAATGTCAATTGGGTCGTGCCTCATGTTGAACAACCACTTTTTAAACCCTCAGAGTGACCAAAATTGCCATTTTTACAGAGTTTTGCTTACTCAAAAGCTTCAATTTTGACCCGTTTCAGGCACAGAAATGACTTTAAACACACTTATTTTAGTTGACAAAGTCATAATTCACATCCAACAGTCATTTACAGTCAAAAGATTGATTGTTAAAATTTCATCCATATTGACCATTTTGGGATCGTTCGACATGTCCGGAGTCATCGTTTTTCATCCGAAAATTCATTTTTTGGACTGTACCAAAAATGATTCAAAATGTCAATTGGATCGTGCCTCATGTTGAATAACCACTTTTTAAACCCTCACAGTGACCAAAATTGCCATTTTTACAGAGTTATGATTACTCAAAAGCTTCAATTTTGACCCCTTTGAGGCACAGAAATGACTTAAAACACACTTATTTTAGTTGACAAAGTCATAATTCACATCCAACAGTTATTTAGAGTCAAAAGATTAAATGTTAAAATTTCATCATTATAGACCATTTTGGGAACGTTCAACAGGTCCGGAGTCATCGTTTTTCATCCGGAAATTGATTTTTTGGACCGTACCAAAAATGATTCAAAATGTCAATTGGGTCGTGCCTCATGTTGAATAACCACTTTTTAAACCCTCAGAGTGACCAAAATTGCCATTTTTACAGAGTTTTCCTTACTCAAAAGCTTCAATTTTGACCCGTTTCAGGCACAGAAATGACTTTAAACACACTTATATTAGTTGACAAAGTCATAATTCACATCCAACAGTCATTTACAGTCAAAAGATTGAATGTTCAAATTTCATCCATATTGACCATTTTGGGATCGTTCGACATGTCCGGAGTCATCGTTTTTCATCCGAAAATTCATTTTTTGGACTGTACCAAAAATGATTCAAAATGTCAATTGGATCGTGCCTCATGTTGAATACCACTTTTTAAAGCCTCACAGTGACCAAAATTGCCATTTTTACAGAGTTTTGATTACTCAAAAGCTTCAATTTTGACCCGTTTCAGGCACAGAAATGACTTTAAACACACTTATTTTAGTTGACAAAGTCCTAATTCACATCCAACAGTCATTTACAGTCAAAAGATTAAATGTTAAAATTTCATCCATATTGACCATTTTGGGATCGTTCGACATGTCCGGAGTCATTGTTTTTCATCCGAAAACTGATTTTTTGGACTGTACCAAAAATGATTCAAAATGTCAATTGGATCGTGCCTCATGTTGAATAACCACTTTTTAAAGCCTCACAGTGACCAAAATTGCCATTTTTACAGAGTTTTGCTTACTCAAAAGCTTCAATTTTGAACCATTTCAGGCACAGAAATGACTTTAAACACACTTATTTTAGTTGACAAAGTCATAATTCACATCCAACAGTCATTTAGATTCAAAAGATTAAATGTTAAAATTTCATCATTATAGACCATTTTGGGAACGTTCAACAGGTCCGGAGTCATCGTTTTTCATCCGGAAATTGATTTTTTGGACTGTACCAAAAATGATTCAAAATGTCAATTGGGTCGTGCCTCATGTTGAACAACCACTTTTTAAACCCTCAGAGTGACCAAAATTGCCATTTTTACAGAGTTTTGCTTACTCAAAAGCTTCAATTTTGACCCGTTTCAGGCACAGAAATGACTTTAAACACACTTATTTTAGTTGACAAAGTCATAATTCACATCCAACAGTCATTTACAGTCAAAAGATTGATTGTTAAAATTTCATCCATATTGACCATTTTGGGATCGTTCGACATGTCCGGAGTCATCGTTTTTCATCCCAAAATTCATTTTTTGGACTGTACCAAAAATGATTCAAAATGTCAATTGGATCGTGCCTCATGTTGAATAACCACTTTTTAAAGCCTCACAGTGACCAAAATTGCCATTTTTACAGAGTTTTGATTACTCAAAAGCTTCAATTTTGACCCGTTTCAGGCACAGAAATGACTTTAAACACACTTATTTTAGTTGACAAAGTCCTAATTCACATCCAACAGTCATTTACAGTCAAAAGATTAAATGTTAAAATTTCATCCATATTGACCATTTTGGGATCGTTCGACATGTCCGGAGTCATCGTTTTTCATCCCAAAATTCATTTTTGGGACTGTACCAAAAATGATTCAAAATGTCAATTGGATCGTGCCTCATGTTGAATAACCACTTTTTAAAGCCTCACAGTGACCAAAATTGCCATTTTTACAGAGTTTTGCTTACTCAAAAGCTTCAATTTTGAACCATTTCAGGCACAGAAATGACTTTAAACACACTTATTTTAGTTGACAAAGTCATAATTCACATCCAACAGTCATTTAGATTCAAAAGATTAAATGTTAAAATTTCATCATTATAGACCATTTTGGGAACGTTCAACAGGTCCGGAGTCATCGTTTTTCATCCGGAAATTGATTTTTTGGACTGTACCAAAAATGATTCAAAATGTCAATTGGGTCGTGCCTCATGTTGAACAACCACTTTTTAAACCCTCAGAGTGACCAAAATTGCCATTTTTACAGAGTTTTGCTTACTCAAAAGCTTCAATTTTGACCCGTTTCAGGCACAGAAATGACTTTAAACACACTTATTTTAGTTGACAAAGTCATAATTCACATCCAACAGTCATTTAGATTCAAAAGATTAAATGTTAAAATTTCATCATTATAGACCATTTTGGGAACGTTCAACAGGTCGGGAGTCATCGTTTTTCATCCGGAAATTGATTTTTTGGACTGTACCAAAAATGATTCAAAATGTCAATTGGGTCGTGCCTCATGTTGAACAACCACTTTTTAAACCCTCAGAGTGACCAAAATTGCCATTTTTACAGAGTTTTGCTTACTCAAAAGCTTCAATTTTGACCCGTTTCAGGCACAGAAATGACTTTAAACACACTTATTTTAGTTGACAAAGTCATAATTCACATCCAACAGTCATTTACAGTCAAAAGATTGATTGTTAAAATTTCATCCATATTGACCATTTTGGGATCGTTCGACATGTCCGGAGTCATCGTTTTTCATCCCAAAATTCATTTTTTGGACTGTACCAAAAATGATTCAAAATGTCAATTGGATCGTGCCTCATGTTGAATAACCACTTTTTAAAGCCTCACAGTGACCAAAATTGCCATTTTTACAGAGTTTTGATTACTCAAAAGCTTCAATTTTGACCCGTTTCAGGCACAGAAATGACTTTAAACACACTTATTTTAGTTGACAAAGTCCTAATTCACATCCAACAGTCATTTACAGTCAAAAGATTAAATGTTAAAATTTCATCCATATTGACCATTTTGGGATCGTTCGACATGTCCGGAGTCATCGTTTTTCATCCGGAAATTGATTTTTTGGACTGTACAAAAAATGATTCAAAATGTCAATTGGGTCGTGCCTCATGTTGAATAACCACTTTTTAAACCCTCAGAGTGACCAAAATTGCCATTTTTACAGAGTTTTGCTTACTCAAAAGCTTCAATTTTGACCCGTTTCAGGCACAGAAATGACTTTAAACACACTTATATTAGTTGACAAAGTCATAATTCACATCCAACAGTCATTTACAGTCAAAAGATTGAATGTTCAAATTTCATCCATATTGACCATTTTGGGATCGTTCGACATGTCCGGAGTCATCGTTTTTCATCCGAAAATTCATTTTTTGGACTATACCAAAAATGATTCAAAATGTCAATTGGATCGTGCCTCATGTTGAATACCACTTTTTAAAACCTCACAGTGACCAAAATTGCCATTTTTACAGAGTTTTGATTACTCAAAAGCTTCAATTTTGACCCGTTTCAGGCACAGAAATGACTTTAAACACACTTATTTTAGTTGACAAAGTCCTAATTCACATCCAACAGTCATTTACAGTCAAAAGATTAAATGTTAAAATTTCATCCATATTGACCATTTTGGGATCGTTCGACATGTCCGGAGTCATTGTTTTTCATCCGAAAATTGATTTTTTGGACTGTACCAAAAATGATTCAAAATGTCAATTGGATCGTGCCTCATGTTGAGTAACCACTTTTTAAAGCCTCACAGTGACCAAAATTGCCATTTTTACAGAGTTTTGCTTACTCAAAAGCTTCAATTTTGAACGATTTCAGGCACAGAAATTACTTTAAACACACTTATTTTAGTTGACAAAGTCATAATTCACATCCAACAGTCATTTAGATTCAAAAGATTAAATGTTAAAATTTCATCATTATAGACCATTTTGGGAACGTTCAACAGGTCCGGAATCATCGTTTTTCATCCGGAAATTGATTTTTTGGACTGTACCAAAAATGATTCAAAATGTCAATTGGGTCGTGCCTCATGTTGAACAACCACTTTTTAAACCCTCAGAGTGACCAAAATTGCCATTTTTACAGAGTTTTGCTTACTCAAAAGCTTCAATTTTGACCCGTTTCAGGCACAGAAATGACTTTAAACACACTTATTTTAGTTGACAAAGTCATAATTCACATCCAACAGTCATTTACAGTCAAAAGATTGATTGTTAAAATTTCATCCATATTGACCATTTTGGGATCGTTCGACATGTCCGGAGTCATCGTTTTTCATCCGAAAATTCATTTTTTGGACTATACCAAAAATGATTCAAAATGTCAATTGGATCGTGCCTCATGTTGAATACCACTTTTTAAAACCTCACAGTGACCAAAATTGCCATTTTTACAGAGTTTTGATTACTCAAAAGCTTCAATTTTGACCCGTTTCAGGCACAGAAATGACTTTAAACACACTTATTTTAGTTGACAAAGTCCTAATTCACATCCAACAGTCATTTACAGTCAAAAGATTAAATGTTAAAATTTCATCCATATTGACCATTTTGGGATCGTTCGACATGTCCGGAGTCATTGTTTTTCATCCGAAAATTGATTTTTTGGACTGTACCAAAAATGATTCAAAATGTCAATTGGATCGTGCCTCATGTTGAATAACCACTTTTTAAAGCCTCACAGTGACCAAAATTGCCATTTTTACAGAGTTTTGCTTACTCAAAAGCTTCAATTTTGAACCATTTCAGGCACAGAAATGACTTTAAACACACTTATTTTAGTTGACAAAGTCATAATTCACATCCAACAGTCATTTAGATTCAAAAGATTAAATGTTAAAATTTCATCATTATAGACCATTTTGGGAACGTTCAACAGGTCCGGAATCATCGTTTTTCATCCGGAAATTGATTTTTTGGACTGTACCAAAAATGATTCAAAATGTCAATTGGGTCGTGCCTCATGTTGAACAACCACTTTTTAAACCCTCAGAGTGACCAAAATTGCCATTTTTACAGAGTTTTGCTTACTCAAAAGCTTCAATTTTGACCCGTTTCAGGCACAGAAATGACTTTAAACACACTTATTTTAGTTGACAAAGTCATAATTCACATCCAACAGTCATTTACAGTCAAAAGATTGATTGTTAAAATTTCATCCATATTGACCATTTTGGGATCGTTCGACATGTCCGGAGTCATCGTTTTTCATCCGAAAATTCATTTTTTGGACTGTACCAAAAATGATTCAAAATGTCAATTGGATCGTGCCTCATGTTGAATAACCACTTTTTAAACCCTCACAGTGACCAAAATTGCCATTTTTACAGAGTTATGATTACTCAAAAGCTTCAATTTTGACCCCTTTGAGGCACAGAAATGACTTAAAACACACTTATTTTAGTTGACAAAGTCATAATTCACATCCAACAGTCATTTAGAGTCAAAAGAATAAATGTTAAAATTTCATCATTATAGACCATTTTGGGAACGTTCAACAGGTCCGGAGTCATCATTTTTCATCCGGAAATTGATTTTTTGGACCGTACCAAAAATGATTCAAAATGTCAATTGGGTCGTGCCTCATGTTGAATAACCACTTTTTAAACCCTCAGAGTGACCAAAATTGCCATTTATACAGAGTTTTGCTTACTCAAAAGCTTCAATTTTGACCCGTTTCAGGCACAGAAATGACTTTAAACACACTTATATTAGTTGACAAAGTCATAATTCACATCCAACAGTCATTTACAGTCAAAAGATTGAATGTTCAAATTTCATCCATATTGACCATTTTGGGATCGTTCGACATGTCCGGAGTCATCGTTTTTCATCCGAAAATTCATTTTTTGGACTGTACCAAAAATGATTCAAAATGTCAATTGGATCGTGCCTCATGTTGAATACCACTTTTTAAAGCCTCACAGTGACCAAAATTGCCATTTTTACAGAGTTTTGATTACTCAAAAGCTTCAATTTTGACCCGTTTCAGGCACAGAAATGACTTTAAACACACTTATTTTAGTTGACAAAGTCCTAATTCACATCCAACAGTCATTTACAGTCAAAAGATTAAATGTTAAAATTTCATCCATATTGACCATTTTGGGATCGTTCGACATGTCCGGAGTCATTGTTTTTCATCCGAAAACTGATTTTTTGGACTGTACCAAAAATGATTCAAAATGTCAATTGGATCGTGCCTCATGTTGAATAACCACTTTTTAAAGCCTCACAGTGACCAAAATTGCCATTTTTACAGAGTTTTGCTTACTCAAAAGCTTCAATTTTGAACCATTTCAGGCACAGAAATGACTTTAAACACACTTATTTTAGTTGACAAAGTCATAATTCACATCCAACAGTCATTTAGATTCAAAAGATTAAATGTTAAAATTTCATCATTATAGACCATTTTGGGAACGTTCAACAGGTCCGGAGTCATCGTTTTTCATCCGGAAATTGATTTTTTGGACTGTACCAAAAATGATTCAAAATGTCAATTGGGTCGTGCCTCGTGTTGAACAACCACTTTTTAAACCCTCAGAGTGACCAAAATTGCCATTTTTACAGAGTTTTGCTTACTCAAAAGCTTCAATTTTGACCCGTTTCAGGCACAGAAATGACTTTAAACACACTTATTTTAGTTGACAAAGTCATAATTCACATCCAACAGTCATTTAGATTCAAAAGATTAAATGTTAAAATTTCATCATTATAGACCATTTTGGGAACGTTCAACAGGTCCGGAGTCATCGTTTTTCATCCGGAAATTGATTTTTTGGACTGTACCAAAATGATTCAAAATGTCAATTGGGTCGTGCCTCATGTTGAACAACCACTTTTTAAACCCTCAGAGTGACCAAAATTGCCATTTTTACAGAGTTTTGCTTACTCAAAAGCTTCAATTTTGACCCGTTTCAGGCACAGAAATGACTTTAAACACACTTATTTTAGTTGACAAAGTCATAATTCACATCCAACAGTCATTTACAGTCAAAAGATTGATTGTTAAAATTTCATCCATATTGACCATTTTGGGATCGTTCGACATGTCCGGAGTCATCGTTTTTCATCCCAAAATTCATTTTTTGGACTGTACCAAAAATGATTCAAAATGTCAATTGGATCGTGCCTCATGTTGAATAACCACTTTTTAAAGCCTCACAGTGACCAAAATTGCCATTTTTACAGAGTTTTGATTACTCAAAAGCTTCAATTTTGACCCGTTTCAGGCACAGAAATGACTTTAAACACACTTATTTTAGTTGACAAAGTCCTAATTCACATCCAACAGTCATTTACAGTCAAAAGATTAAATGTTAAAATTTCATCCATATTGACCATTTTGGGATCGTTCGACTAGTCCGGAGTCATCGTTTTTCATCCGGAAATTGATTTTTTGGACTGTACAAAAAATGATTCAAAATGTCAATTGGGTCGTGCCTCATGTTGAATAACCACTTTTTAAACCCTCAGAGTGACCAAAATTGCCATTTTTACAGAGTTTTGCTTACTCAAAAGCTTCAATTTTGACCCGTTTCAGGCACAGAAATGACTTTAAACACACTTATATTAGTTGACAAAGTCATAATTCACATCCAACAGTCATTTACAGTCAAAAGATTGAATGTTCAAATTTCATCCATATTGACCATTTTGGGATCGTTCGACATGTCCGGAGTCATCGTTTTTCATCCGAAAATTCATTTTTTGGACTATACCAAAAATGATTCAAAATGTCAATTGGATCGTGCCTCATGTTGAATACCACTTTTTAAAACCTCACAGTGACCAAAATTGCCATTTTTACAGAGTTTTGATTACTCAAAAGCTTCAATTTTGACCCGTTTCAGGCACAGAAATGACTTTAAACACACTTATTTTAGTTGACAAAGTCCTAATTCACATCCAACAGTCATTTACAGTCAAAAGATTAAATGTTAAAATTTCATCCATATTGACCATTTTGGGATCGTTCGACATGTCCGGAGTCATTGTTTTTCATCCGAAAATTGATTTTTTGGACTGTACCAAAAATGATTCAAAATGTCAATTGGATCGTGCCTCATGTTGAATAACCACTTTTTAAAGCCTCACAGTGACCAAAATTGCCATTTTTACAGAGTTTTGCTTACTCAAAAGCTTCAATTTTGAACCATTTCAGGCACAGAAATGACTTTAAACACACTTATTTTAGTGGACAAAGTCATAATTCACATCCAACAGTCATTTAGATTCAAAAGATTAAATGTTAAAATTTCATCATTATAGACCATTTTGGGAACGTTCAACAGGTCCGGAATCATCGTTTTTCATCCGGAAATTGATTTTTTGGACTGTACCAAAAATGATTCAAAATGTCAATTGGGTCGTGCCTCATGTTGAACAACCACTTTTTAAACCCTCAGAGTGACCAAAATTGCCATTTTTACAGAGTTTTGCTTACTCAAAAGCTTCAATTTTGACCCGTTTCAGGCACAGAAATGACTTTAAACACACTTATTTTAGTTGACAAAGTCATAATTCACATCCAACAGTCATTTACAGTCAAAAGATTGATTGTTAAAATTTCATCCATATTGACCATTTTGGGATCGTTCGACATGTCCGGAGTCATCGTTTTTCATCCGAAAATTCATTTTTTGGACTGTACCAAAAATGATTCAAAATGTCAATTGGATCGTGCCTCATGTTGAATAACCACTTTTTAAACCCTCACAGTGACCAAAATTGCCATTTTTACAGAGTTATGATTACTCAAAAGCTTCAATTTTGACCCCTTTGAGGCACAGAAATGACTTAAAACACACTTATTTTAGTTGACAAAGTCATAATTCACATCCAACAGTCATTTAGAGTCAAAAGATTAAATGTTAAAATTTCATCATTATAGACCATTTTGGGAACGTTCAACAGGTCCGGAATCATTGTTTTTCATCCGGAAATTGATTTTTTGGACTGTACCAAAAATGATTCAAAATGTCAATTGGGTCGTGCCTCATGTTGAACAACCACTTTTTAAACCCTCAGAGTGACCAAAATTGCCATTTTTACAGAGTTTTGCTTACTCAAAAGCTTCAATTTTGACCCGTTTCAGGCACAGAAATGACTTTAAACACACTTATTTTAGTTGACAAAGTCATAATTCACATCCAACAGTCATTTACAGTCAAAAGATTGATTGTTAAAATTTCATCCATATTGACCATTTTGGGATCGTTCGACATGTCCGGAGTCATCGTTTTTCATCCGAAAATTCATTTTTTGGACTGTACCAAAAATGATTCAAAATGTCAATTGGATCGTGCCTCATGTTGAATAACCACTTTTTAAACCCTCACAGTGACCAAAATTGCCATTTTTACAGAGTTATGATTACTCAAAAGCTTCAATTTTGACCCCTTTGAGGCACAGAAATGACTTAAAACACACTTATTTTAGTTGACAAAGTCATAATTCACATCCAACAGTTATTTAGAGTCAAAAGATTAAATGTTAAAATTTCATCATTATAGACCATTTTGGGAACGTTCAACAGGTCCGGAGTCATCGTTTTTCATCCGGAAATTGATTTTTTGGACCGTACCAAAAATGATTCAAAATGTCAATTGGGTCGTGCCTCATGTTGAATAACCACTTTTTAAACCCTCAGAGTGACCAAAATTGCCATTTTTACAGAGTTTTCCTTACTCAAAAGCTTCAATTTTGACCCGTTTCAGGCACAGAAATGACTTTAAACACACTTATATTAGTTGACAAAGTCATAATTCACATCCAACAGTCATTTACAGTCAAAAGATTGAATGTTCAAATTTCATCCATATTGACCATTTTGGGATCGTTCGACATGTCCGGAGTCATCGTTTTTCATCCGAAAATTCATTTTTTGGACTGTACCAAAAATGATTCAAAATGTCAATTGGATCGTGCCTCATGTTGAATACCACTTTTTAAAGCCTCACAGTGACCAAAATTGCCATTTTTACAGAGTTTTGATTACTCAAAAGCTTCAATTTTGACCCGTTTCAGGCACAGAAATGACTTTAAACACACTTATTTTAGTTGACAAAGTCCTAATTCACATCCAACAGTCATTTACAGTCAAAAGATTAAATGTTAAAATTTCATCCATATTGACCATTTTGGGATCGTTCGACATGTCCGGAGTCATTGTTTTTCATCCGAAAACTGATTTTTTGGACTGTACCAAAAATGATTCAAAATGTCAATTGGATCGTGCCTCATGTTGAATAACCACTTTTTAAAGCCTCACAGTGACCAAAATTGCCATTTTTACAGAGTTTTGCTTACTCAAAAGCTTCAATTTTGAACCATTTCAGGCACAGAAATGACTTTAAACACACTTATTTTAGTTGACAAAGTCATAATTCACATCCAACAGTCATTTAGATTCAAAAGATTAAATGTTAAAATTTCATCATTATAGACCATTTTGGGAACGTTCAACAGGTCCGGAGTCATCGTTTTTCATCCGGAAATTGATTTTTTGGACTGTACCAAAAATGATTCAAAATGTCAATTGGGTCGTGCCTCATGTTGAACAACCACTTTTTAAACCCTCAGAGTGACCAAAATTGCCATTTTTACAGAGTTTTGCTTACTCAAAAGCTTCAATTTTGACCCGTTTCAGGCACAGAAATGACTTTAAACACACTTATTTTAGTTGACAAAGTCATAATTCACATCCAACAGTCATTTACAGTCAAAAGATTGATTGTTAAAATTTCATCCATATTGACCATTTTGGGATCGTTCGACATGTCCGGAGTCATCGTTTTTCATCCCAAAATTCATTTTTTGGACTGTACCAAAAATGATTCAAAATGTCAATTGGATCGTGCCTCATGTTGAATAACCACTTTTTAAAGCCTCACAGTGACCAAAATTGCCATTTTTACAGAGTTTTGATTACTCAAAAGCTTCAATTTTGACCCGTTTCAGGCACAGAAATGACTTTAAACACACTTATTTTAGTTGACAAAGTCCTAATTCACATCCAACAGTCATTTACAGTCAAAAGATTAAATGTTAAAATTTCATCCATATTGACCATTTTGGGATCGTTCGACATGTCCGGAGTCATCGTTTTTCATCCCAAAATTCATTTTTGGGACTGTACCAAAAATGATTCAAAATGTCAATTGGATCGTGCCTCATGTTGAATAACCACTTTTTAAACCCTCACAGTGACCAAAATTGCCATTTTTACAGAGTTATGATTACTCAAAAGCTTCAATTTTGACCCCTTTGAGGCACAGAAATGACTTAAAACACACTTATTTTAGTTGACAAAGTCATAATTCACATCCAACAGTTATTTAGAGTCAAAAGATTAAATGTTAAAATTTCATCATTATAGACCATTTTGGGAACGTTCAACAGGTCCGGAGTCATCGTTTTTCATCCGGAAATTGATTTTTTGGACCGTACCAAAAATGATTCAAAATGTCAATTGGGTCGTGCCTCATGTTGAATAACCACTTTTTAAACCCTCAGAGTGACCAAAATTGCCATTTTTACAGAGTTTTCCTTACTCAAAAGCTTCAATTTTGACCCGTTTCAGGCACAGAAATGACTTTAAACACACTTATATTAGTTGACAAAGTCATAATTCACATCCAACAGTCATTTACAGTCAAAAGATTGAATGTTCAAATTTCATCCATATTGACCATTTTGGGATCGTTCGACATGTCCGGAGTCATCGTTTTTCATCCGAAAATTCATTTTTTGGACTGTACCAAAAATGATTCAAAATGTCAATTGGATCGTGCCTCATGTTGAATACCACTTTTTAAAGCCTCACAGTGACCAAAATTGCCATTTTTACAGAGTTTTGATTACTCAAAAGCTTCAATTTTGACCCGTTTCAGGCACAGAAATGACTTTAAACACACTTATTTTAGTTGACAAAGTCCTAATTCACATCCAACAGTCATTTACAGTCAAAAGATTAAATGTTAAAATTTCATCCATATTGACCATTTTGGGATCGTTCGACATGTCCGGAGTCATTGTTTTTCATCCGAAAACTGATTTTTTGGACTGTACCAAAAATGATTCAAAATGTCAATTGGATCGTGCCTCATGTTGAATAACCACTTTTTAAAGCCTCACAGTGACCAAAATTGCCATTTTTACAGAGTTTTGCTTACTCAAAAGCTTCAATTTTGAACCATTTCAGGCACAGAAATGACTTTAAACACACTTATTTTAGTTGACAAAGTCATAATTCACATCCAACAGTCATTTAGATTCAAAAGATTAAATGTTAAAATTTCATCATTATAGACCATTTTGGGAACGTTCAACAGGTCCGGAGTCATCGTTTTTCATCCGGAAATTGATTTTTTGGACTGTACCAAAAATGATTCAAAATGTCAATTGGGTCGTGCCTCATGTTGAACAACCACTTTTTAAACCCTCAGAGTGACCAAAATTGCCATTTTTACAGAGTTTTGCTTACTCAAAAGCTTCAATTTTGACCCGTTTCAGGCACAGAAATGACTTTAAACACACTTATTTTAGTTGACAAAGTCATAATTCACATCCAACAGTCATTTACAGTCAAAAGATTGATTGTTAAAATTTCATCCATATTGACCATTTTGGGATCGTTCGACATGTCCGGAGTCATCGTTTTTCATCCCAAAATTCATTTTTTGGACTGTACCAAAAATGATTCAAAATGTCAATTGGATCGTGCCTCATGTTGAATAACCACTTTTTAAAGCCTCACAGTGACCAAAATTGCCATTTTTACAGAGTTTTGATTACTCAAAAGCTTCAATTTTGACCCGTTTCAGGCACAGAAATGACTTTAAACACACTTATTTTAGTTGACAAAGTCCTAATTCACATCCAACAGTCATTTACAGTCAAAAGATTAAATGTTAAAATTTCATCCATATTGACCATTTTGGGATCGTTCGACATGTCCGGAGTCATCGTTTTTCATCCCAAAATTCATTTTTGGGACTGTACCAAAAATGATTCAAAATGTCAATTGGATCGTGCCTCATGTTGAATAACCACTTTTTAAAGCCTCACAGTGACCAAAATTGCCATTTTTACAGAGTTTTGCTTACTCAAAAGCTTCAATTTTGAACCATTTCAGGCACAGAAATGACTTTAAACACACTTATTTTAGTTGACAAAGTCATAATTCACATCCAACAGTCATTTAGATTCAAAAGATTAAATGTTAAAATTTCATCATTATAGACCATTTTGGGAACGTTCAACAGGTCCGGAGTCATCGTTTTTCATCCGGAAATTGATTTTTTGGACTGTACCAAAAATGATTCAAAATGTCAATTGGGTCGTGCCTCATGTTGAACAACCACTTTTTAAACCCTCAGAGTGACCAAAATTGCCATTTTTACAGAGTTTTGCTTACTCAAAAGCTTCAATTTTGACCCGTTTCAGGCACAGAAATGACTTTAAACACACTTATTTTAGTTGACAAAGTCATAATTCACATCCAACAGTCATTTAGATTCAAAAGATTAAATGTTAAAATTTCATCATTATAGACCATTTTGGGAACGTTCAACAGGTCGGGAGTCATCGTTTTTCATCCGGAAATTGATTTTTTGGACTGTACCAAAAATGATTCAAAATGTCAATTGGGTCGTGCCTCATGTTGAACAACCACTTTTTAAACCCTCAGAGTGACCAAAATTGCCATTTTTACAGAGTTTTGCTTACTCAAAAGCTTCAATTTTGACCCGTTTCAGGCACAGAAATGACTTTAAACACACTTATTTTAGTTGACAAAGTCATAATTCACATCCAACAGTCATTTACAGTCAAAAGATTGATTGTTAAAATTTCATCCATATTGACCATTTTGGGATCGTTCGACATGTCCGGAGTCATCGTTTTTCATCCCAAAATTCATTTTTTGGACTGTACCAAAAATGATTCAAAATGTCAATTGGATCGTGCCTCATGTTGAATAACCACTTTTTAAAGCCTCACAGTGACCAAAATTGCCATTTTTACAGAGTTTTGATTACTCAAAAGCTTCAATTTTGACCCGTTTCAGGCACAGAAATGACTTTAAACACACTTATTTTAGTTGACAAAGTCCTAATTCACATCCAACAGTCATTTACAGTCAAAAGATTAAATGTTAAAATTTCATCCATATTGACCATTTTGGGATCGTTCGACATGTCCGGAGTCATCGTTTTTCATCCGGAAATTGATTTTTTGGACTGTACAAAAAATGATTCAAAATGTCAATTGGGTCGTGCCTCATGTTGAATAACCACTTTTTAAACCCTCAGAGTGACCAAAATTGCCATTTTTACAGAGTTTTGCTTACTCAAAAGCTTCAATTTTGACCCGTTTCAGGCACAGAAATGACTTTAAACACACTTATATTAGTTGACAAAGTCATAATTCACATCCAACAGTCATTTACAGTCAAAAGATTGAATGTTCAAATTTCATCCATATTGACCATTTTGGGATCGTTCGACATGTCCGGAGTCATCGTTTTTCATCCGAAAATTCATTTTTTGGACTATACCAAAAATGATTCAAAATGTCAATTGGATCGTGCCTCATGTTGAATACCACTTTTTAAAACCTCACAGTGACCAAAATTGCCATTTTTACAGAGTTTTGATTACTCAAAAGCTTCAATTTTGACCCGTTTCAGGCACAGAAATGACTTTAAACACACTTATTTTAGTTGACAAAGTCCTAATTCACATCCAACAGTCATTTACAGTCAAAAGATTAAATGTTAAAATTTCATCCATATTGACCATTTTGGGATCGTTCGACATGTCCGGAGTCATTGTTTTTCATCCGAAAATTGATTTTTTGGACTGTACCAAAAATGATTCAAAATGTCAATTGGATCGTGCCTCATGTTGAGTAACCACTTTTTAAAGCCTCACAGTGACCAAAATTGCCATTTTTACAGAGTTTTGCTTACTCAAAAGCTTCAATTTTGAACGATTTCAGGCACAGAAATTACTTTAAACACACTTATTTTAGTTGACAAAGTCATAATTCACATCCAACAGTCATTTAGATTCAAAAGATTAAATGTTAAAATTTCATCATTATAGACCATTTTGGGAACGTTCAACAGGTCCGGAATCATCGTTTTTCATCCGGAAATTGATTTTTTGGACTGTACCAAAAATGATTCAAAATGTCAATTGGGTCGTGCCTCATGTTGAACAACCACTTTTTAAACCCTCAGAGTGACCAAAATTGCCATTTTTACAGAGTTTTGCTTACTCAAAAGCTTCAATTTTGACCCGTTTCAGGCACAGAAATGACTTTAAACACACTTATTTTAGTTGACAAAGTCATAATTCACATCCAACAGTCATTTACAGTCAAAAGATTGATTGTTAAAATTTCATCCATATTGACCATTTTGGGATCGTTCGACATGTCCGGAGTCATCGTTTTTCATCCGAAAATTCATTTTTTGGACTGTACCAAAAATGATTCAAAATGTCAATTGGATCGTGCCTCATGTTGAATAACCACTTTTTAAACCCTCACAGTGACCAAAATTGCCATTTTTACAGAGTTATGATTACTCAAAAGCTTCAATTTTGACCCCTTTGAGGCACAGAAATGACTTAAAACACACTTATTTTAGTTGACAAAGTCATAATTCACATCCAACAGTCATTTAGAGTCAAAAGATTAAATGTTAAAATTTCATCATTATAGACCATTTTGGGAACGTTCAACAGGTCCGGAATCATCGTTTTTCATCCGGAAATTGATTTTTTGGACTGTACCAAAAATGATTCAAAATGTCAATTGGGTCGTGCCTCATGTTGAACAACCACTTTTTAAACCCTCAGAGTGACCAAAATTGCCATTTTTACAGAGTTTTGCTTACTCAAAAGCTTCAATTTTGACCCGTTTCAGGCACAGAAATGACTTTAAACACACTTATTTTAGTTGACAAAGTCATAATTCACATCCAACAGTCATTTACAGTCAAAAGATTGATTGTTCAAATTTCATCCATATTGACCATTTTGGGATCGTTCGACATGTCCGGAGTCATCGTTTTCCATCCGAAAATTCATTTTTTGGACTGTACCAAAAATGATTCAAAATGTCAATTGGATCGTGCCTCATGTTGAATAACCACTTTTTAAACCCTCACAGTGACCAAAATTGCCATTTTTATAGAGTTATGATTACTCAAAAGCTTCAATTTTGACCCCTTTGAGGCACAGAAATGACTTAAAACACACTTATTTTAGTTGACAAAGTCATAATTCACATCCAACAGTCATTTAGAGTCAAAAGATTAAATGTTAAAATTTCATCATTATAGACCATTTTGGGAACGTTCAACAGGTCCGGAGTCATCGTTTTTCATCCGGAAATTGATTTTTTGGACCGTACCAAAAATGATTCAAAATGTCAATTGGGTCGTGCCTCATGTTGAATAACCACTTTTTAAACCCTCAGAGTGACCAAAATTGCCATTTTTACAGAGTTTTGCTTACTCAAAAGCTTCAATTTTGACCCGTTTCAGGCATAGAAATGACTTTAAACACACTTATATTAGTTGACAAAGTCATAATTCACATCCAACAGTCATTTACAGTCAAAAGATTGAATGTTCAAATTTCATCCATATTGACCAATTTGGGATCGTTCGACATGTCCGGAGTCATCGTTTTTCATCCGAAAATTCATTTTTTGGACTGTACCAAAAATTATTCAAAATGTCAATTGGATCGTGCCTCATGTTGAATACCACTTTTTAAAGCCTCACAGTGACCAAAATTGCCATTTTTACAGAGTTTTGATTACTCAAAAGCTTCAATTTTGACCCGTTTCAGGCACAGAAATGACTTTAAACACACTTATTTTAGTTGACAAAGTCCTAATTCACATCCAACAGTCATTTACAGTCAAAAGATTAAATGTTAAAATTTCATCCATATTGACCATTTTGGGATCGTTCGACATGTCCGGAGTCATTGTTTTTCATCCGAAAACTGATTTTTTGGACTGTACCAAAAATGATTCAAAATGTCAATTGGATCGTGCCTCATGTTGAATAACCACTTTTTAAAGCCTCACAGTGACCAAAATTGCCATTTTTACAGAGTTTTGCTTACTCAAAAGCTTCAATTTTGAACCATTTCAGGCACAGAAATGACTTTAAACACACTTATTTTAGTTGACAAAGTCATAATTCACATCCAACAGTCATTTAGATTCAAAAGATTAAATGTTAAAATTTCATCATTATAGACCATTTTGGGAACGTTCAACAGGTCCGGAGTCATCGTTTTTCATCCGGAAATTGATTTTTTGGACTGTACCAAAAATGATTCAAAATGTCAATTGGGTCGTGCCTCATGTTGAACAACCACTTTTTAAACCCTCAGAGTGACCAAAATTGCCATTTTTACAGAGTTTTGCTTACTCAAAAGCTTCAATTTTGACCCGTTTCAGGCACAGAAATGACTTTAAACACACTTATTTTAGTTGACAAAGTCATAATTCACATCCAACAGTCATTTACAGTCAAAAGATTGATTGTTAAAATTTCATCCATATTGACCATTTTGGGATCGTTCGACATGTCCGGAGTCATCGTTTTTCATCCCAAAATTCATTTTTTGGACTGTACCAAAAATGATTCAAAATGTCAATTGGATCGTGCCTCATGTTGAATAACCACTTTTTAAAGCCTCACAGTGACCAAAATTGCCATTTTTACAGAGTTTTGATTACTCAAAAGCTTCAATTTTGACCCGTTTCAGGCACAGAAATGACTTTAAACACACTTATTTTAGTTGACAAAGTCCTAATTCACATCCAACAGTCATTTACAGTCAAAAGATTAAATGTTAAAATTTCATCCATATTGACCATTTTGGGATCGTTCGACATGTCCGGAGTCATTGTTTTTCATCCGGAAATTGATTTTTTGGACTGTACAAAAAATGATTCAAAATGTCAATTGGGTCGTGCCTCATGTTGAATAACGACTTTTTAAACCCTCAGAGTGACCAAAATTGCCATTTTTACAGAGTTTTGCTTACTCAAAAGCTTCAATTTTGACCCGTTTCAGGCACAGAAATGACTTTAAACACACTTATTTTAGTTGACAAAGTCATAATTCACATCCAACAGTCATTTACAGTCAAAAGATTGAATGTTCAAATTTCATCCATTTTGACCATTTTGGGATCGTTCGACATGTCCGGAGTCATCGTTTTTCATCCGAAAATTGATTTTTTGGACTGTACCAAAAATGATTCAAAATGTCAATTGGGTCGTGCCTCATGTTGAACAACCACTTTTTAAACCCTCAGAGTGACCAAAATTGCCATTTTTACAGAGTTTTGCTTACTCAAAAGCTTCAATTTTGACCCGTTTCAGGCACAGAAATGACTTTAAACACACTTATTTTAGTTGACAAAGTCATAATTCACATCCAACAGTCATTTACAGTCAAAAGATTGATTGTTAAAATTTCATCCATATTGACCATTTTGGGATCGTTCGACATGTCCGGAGTCATCGTTTTTCATCCCAAAATTCATTTTTTGGACTGTACCAAAAATGATTCAAAATGTCAATTGGATCGTGCCTCATGTTGAATAACCACTTTTTAAAGCCTCACAGTGACCAAAATTGCCATTTTTACAGAGTTTTGATTACTCAAAAGCTTCAATTTTGACCCGTTTCAGGCACAGAAATGACTTTAAACACACTTATTTTAGTTGACAAAGTCCTAATTCACATCCAACAGTCATTTACAGTCAAAAGATTAAATGTTAAAATTTCATCCATATTGACCATTTTGGGATCGTTCGACATGTCCGGAGTCATCGTTTTTCATCCGGAAATTGATTTTTTGGACTGTACAAAAAATGATTCAAAATGTCAATTGGGTCGTGCCTCATGTTGAATAACCACTTTTTAAACCCTCAGAGTGACCAAAATTGCCATTTTTACAGAGTTTTGCTTACTCAAAAGCTTCAATTTTGACCCGTTTCAGGCACAGAAATGACTTTAAACACACTTATTTTAGTTGACAAAGTCATAATTCACATCCAACAGTCATTTACAGTCAAAAGATTGAATGTTCAAATTTCATCCATTTTGACCATTTTGGGATCGTTCGACATGTCCGGAGTCATCGTTTTTCATCCGAAAATTGATTTTTTAGACTGTACCAAAAATGATTCAAAATGTCAATTGGATCGTGCCTCATGTTGAATAACCACTTTTTAAACCCTCACAGTGACCAAAATTGCCATTTTTACAGAGTTTTGATTACTCAAAAGCTTCAATTTTGACCCGTTTCAGGCACAGAAATGACTTTAAACACACTTATTTTAGTTGACAAAGTCCTAATTCACATCCAACAGTCATTTACAGTCACAAGATTAAATGTTAAAATTTCATCCATATTGACCATTTTGGGATCGTTCGACATGTCCGGAGTCATTGTTTTTCATCCGAAAATTGATTTTTTGGAATGTACCAAAAAGGATTCAAAATGTCAATTGGATCGTGCCTCATGTTGAATAACCACTTTTTAAACCCTCACAGTCACCAAAATTGCCACTTTTACAGAGTTTTGCTTACTCAAAAGCTTCAATTTCGAACCATTTCAGGCACAGAAATGACTTTAAACACACTTATTTTAGTTGACAAAGTCATAATTCACATCCAACAGTCATTTAGAGTCAAAAGATTAAATGTTAAAATTTCACCATTATAGACCATTTTGGGAACGTTCAACAGGTCCGGAGTCATCGTTTTTCATCCGGAAATTGATTTTTTGGACTGTACCAAAAATGATTCAAAATGTCAATTGGGTCGTGCCTCATGTTGAATAACCACTTTTTAAACCCTCAGAGTGACCAAAATTGCCATTTTTACAGAGTTTTGCTAACTCAAAAGCTTCAATTTTGACCCGTTTCAGGCACAGAAATGACTTTAAACACACTTATTTTAGTTGACAAAGTCATAATTCACATCCAACAGTCATTTACAGTCAAAAGATTGAATGTAAAAATTTCATCCATATTGACCATTTTGGGATCGTTCGACATGTCCGGAGTCATCGTTTTTCATCCGAAAATTCATTTTTTGGACTGTACCAAAAATGATTCAAAATGTCAATTGGATCGTGCCTCATGTTGAATAACCACTTTTTAAACCCTCACAGTGACCAAAATTGCCATTTTTACAGAGTTATGATTACTCAAAAGCTTCAATTTTGACCCCTTTGAGGCACAGAAATGACTTAAAACACACTTATTTTAGTTGACAAAGTCATAATTCACATCCAACAGTCATTTAGAGTCAAAAGATTAAATGTTAAAATTTCATCATTATAGACCATTTTGGGAACGTTCAACAGGTCCGGAATCATCGTTTTTCATCCGGAAATTGATTTTTTGGACTGTACCAAAAATGATTCAAAATGTCAATTGGATCGTGCCTCATGTTGAATAACCACTTTTTAAAGCCTCACAGTGACCAAAATTGCCATTTTTACAGAGTTTTGATTACTCAAAAGCTTCAATTTTGACCCGTTTCAGGCACAGAAATGACTTTAAACACACTTATTTTAGTTGACAAAGTCCTAATTCACATCCAACAGTCATTTACAGTCAAAAGATTAAATGTTAAAATTTCATCCATATTGACCATTTTGGGATCGTTCGACATGTCCGGAGTCATCGTTTTTCATCCCAAAATTCATTTTTGGGACTGTACCAAAAATGATTCAAAATGTCAATTGGATCGTGCCTCATGTTGAATAACCACTTTTTAAAGCCTCACAGTGACCAAAATTGCCATTTTTACAGAGTTTTGCTTACTCAAAAGCTTCAATTTTGAACCATTTCAGGCACAGAAATGACTTTAAACACACTTATTTTAGTTGACAAAGTCATAATTCACATCCAACAGTCATTTAGATTCAAAAGATTAAATGTTAAAATTTCATCATTATAGACCATTTTGGGAACGTTCAACAGGTCCGGAGTCATCGTTTTTCATCCGGAAATTGATTTTTTGGACTGTACCAAAAATGATTCAAAATGTCAATTGGGTCGTGCCTCATGTTGAACAACCACTTTTTAAACCCTCAGAGTGACCAAAATTGCCATTTTTACAGAGTTTTGCTTACTCAAAAGCTTCAATTTTGACCCGTTTCAGGCACAGAAATGACTTTAAACACACTTATTTTAGTTGACAAAGTCATAATTCACATCCAACAGTCATTTAGATTCAAAAGATTAAATGTTAAAATTTCATCATTATAGACCATTTTGGGAACGTTCAACAGGTCGGGAGTCATCGTTTTTCATCCGGAAATTGATTTTTTGGACTGTACCAAAAATGATTCAAAATGTCAATTGGGTCGTGCCTCATGTTGAACAACCACTTTTTAAACCCTCAGAGTGACCAAAATTGCCATTTTTACAGAGTTTTGCTTACTCAAAAGCTTCAATTTTGACCCGTTTCAGGCACAGAAATGACTTTAAACACACTTATTTTAGTTGACAAAGTCATAATTCACATCCAACAGTCATTTACAGTCAAAAGATTGATTGTTAAAATTTCATCCATATTGACCATTTTGGGATCGTTCGACATGTCCGGAGTCATCGTTTTTCATCCCAAAATTCATTTTTTGGACTGTACCAAAAATGATTCAAAATGTCAATTGGATCGTGCCTCATGTTGAATAACCACTTTTTAAAGCCTCACAGTGACCAAAATTGCCATTTTTACAGAGTTTTGATTACTCAAAAGCTTCAATTTTGACCCGTTTCAGGCACAGAAATGACTTTAAACACACTTATTTTAGTTGACAAAGTCCTAATTCACATCCAACAGTCATTTACAGTCAAAAGATTAAATGTTAAAATTTCATCCATATTGACCATTTTGGGATCGTTCGACATGTCCGGAGTCATCGTTTTTCATCCGGAAATTGATTTTTTGGACTGTACAAAAAATGATTCAAAATGTCAATTGGGTCGTGCCTCATGTTGAATAACCACTTTTTAAACCCTCAGAGTGACCAAAATTGCCATTTTTACAGAGTTTTGCTTACTCAAAAGCTTCAATTTTGACCCGTTTCAGGCACAGAAATGACTTTAAACACACTTATATTAGTTGACAAAGTCATAATTCACATCCAACAGTCATTTACAGTCAAAAGATTGAATGTTCAAATTTCATCCATATTGACCATTTTGGGATCGTTCGACATGTCCGGAGTCATCGTTTTTCATCCGAAAATTCATTTTTTGGACTATACCAAAAATGATTCAAAATGTCAATTGGATCGTGCCTCATGTTGAATACCACTTTTTAAAACCTCACAGTGACCAAAATTGCCATTTTTACAGAGTTTTGATTACTCAAAAGCTTCAATTTTGACCCGTTTCAGGCACAGAAATGACTTTAAACACACTTATTTTAGTTGACAAAGTCCTAATTCACATCCAACAGTCATTTACAGTCAAAAGATTAAATGTTAAAATTTCATCCATATTGACCATTTTGGGATCGTTCGACATGTCCGGAGTCATTGTTTTTCATCCGAAAATTGATTTTTTGGACTGTACCAAAAATGATTCAAAATGTCAATTGGATCGTGCCTCATGTTGAGTAACCACTTTTTAAAGCCTCACAGTGACCAAAATTGCCATTTTTACAGAGTTTTGCTTACTCAAAAGCTTCAATTTTGAACGATTTCAGGCACAGAAATTACTTTAAACACACTTATTTTAGTTGACAAAGTCATAATTCACATCCAACAGTCATTTAGATTCAAAAGATTAAATGTTAAAATTTCATCATTATAGACCATTTTGGGAACGTTCAACAGGTCCGGAATCATCGTTTTTCATCCGGAAATTGATTTTTTGGACTGTACCAAAAATGATTCAAAATGTCAATTGGGTCGTGCCTCATGTTGAACAACCACTTTTTAAACCCTCAGAGTGACCAAAATTGCCATTTTTACAGAGTTTTGCTTACTCAAAAGCTTCAATTTTGACCCGTTTCAGGCACAGAAATGACTTTAAACACACTTATTTTAGTTGACAAAGTCATAATTCACATCCAACAGTCATTTACAGTCAAAAGATTGATTGTTAAAATTTCATCCATATTGACCATTTTGGGATCGTTCGACATGTCCGGAGTCATCGTTTTTCATCCGAAAATTCATTTTTTGGACTGTACCAAAAATGATTCAAAATGTCAATTGGATCGTGCCTCATGTTGAATAACCACTTTTTAAACCCTCACAGTGACCAAAATTGCCATTTTTACAGAGTTATGATTACTCAAAAGCTTCAATTTTGACCCCTTTGAGGCACAGAAATGACTTAAAACACACTTATTTTAGTTGACAAAGTCATAATTCACATCCAACAGTCATTTAGAGTCAAAAGATTAAATGTTAAAATTTCATCATTATAGACCATTTTGGGAACGTTCAACAGGTCCGGAATCATCGTTTTTCATCCGGAAATTGATTTTTTGGACTGTACCAAAAATGATTCAAAATGTCAATTGGGTCGTGCCTCATGTTGAACAACCACTTTTTAAACCCTCAGAGTGACCAAAATTGCCATTTTTACAGAGTTTTGCTTACTCAAAAGCTTCAATTTTGACCCGTTTCAGGCACAGAAATGACTTTAAACACACTTATTTTAGTTGACAAAGTCATAATTCACATCCAACAGTCATTTACAGTCAAAAGATTGATTGTTCAAATTTCATCCATATTGACCATTTTGGGATCGTTCGACATGTCCGGAGTCATCGTTTTCCATCCGAAAATTCATTTTTTGGACTGTACCAAAAATGATTCAAAATGTCAATTGGATCGTGCCTCATGTTGAATAACCACTTTTTAAACCCTCACAGTGACCAAAATTGCCATTTTTATAGAGTTATGATTACTCAAAAGCTTCAATTTTGACCCCTTTGAGGCACAGAAATGACTTAAAACACACTTATTTTAGTTGACAAAGTCATAATTCACATCCAACAGTCATTTAGAGTCAAAAGATTAAATGTTAAAATTTCATCATTATAGACCATTTTGGGAACGTTCAACAGGTCCGGAGTCATCGTTTTTCATCCGGAAATTGATTTTTTGGACCGTACCAAAAATGATTCAAAATGTCAATTGGGTCGTGCCTCATGTTGAATAACCACTTTTTAAACCCTCAGAGTGACCAAAATTGCCATTTTTACAGAGTTTTGCTTACTCAAAAGCTTCAATTTTGACCCGTTTCAGGCATAGAAATGACTTTAAACACACTTATATTAGTTGACAAAGTCATAATTCACATCCAACAGTCATTTACAGTCAAAAGATTGAATGTTCAAATTTCATCCATATTGACCAATTTGGGATCGTTCGACATGTCCGGAGTCATCGTTTTTCATCCGAAAATTCATTTTTTGGACTGTACCAAAAATTATTCAAAATGTCAATTGGATCGTGCCTCATGTTGAATACCACTTTTTAAAGCCTCACAGTGACCAAAATTGCCATTTTTACAGAGTTTTGATTACTCAAAAGCTTCAATTTTGACCCGTTTCAGGCACAGAAATGACTTTAAACACACTTATTTTAGTTGACAAAGTCCTAATTCACATCCAACAGTCATTTACAGTCAAAAGATTAAATGTTAAAATTTCATCCATATTGACCATTTTGGGATCGTTCGACATGTCCGGAGTCATTGTTTTTCATCCGAAAACTGATTTTTTGGACTGTACCAAAAATGATTCAAAATGTCAATTGGATCGTGCCTCATGTTGAATAACCACTTTTTAAAGCCTCACAGTGACCAAAATTGCCATTTTTACAGAGTTTTGCTTACTCAAAAGCTTCAATTTTGAACCATTTCAGGCACAGAAATGACTTTAAACACACTTATTTTAGTTGACAAAGTCATAATTCACATCCAACAGTCATTTAGATTCAAAAGATTAAATGTTAAAATTTCATCATTATAGACCATTTTGGGAACGTTCAACAGGTCCGGAGTCATCGTTTTTCATCCGGAAATTGATTTTTTGGACTGTACCAAAAATGATTCAAAATGTCAATTGGGTCGTGCCTCATGTTGAACAACCACTTTTTAAACCCTCAGAGTGACCAAAATTGCCATTTTTACAGAGTTTTGCTTACTCAAAAGCTTCAATTTTGACCCGTTTCAGGCACAGAAATGACTTTAAACACACTTATTTTAGTTGACAAAGTCATAATTCACATCCAACAGTCATTTACAGTCAAAAGATTGATTGTTAAAATTTCATCCATATTGACCATTTTGGGATCGTTCGACATGTCCGGAGTCATCGTTTTTCATCCCAAAATTCATTTTTTGGACTGTACCAAAAATGATTCAAAATGTCAATTGGATCGTGCCTCATGTTGAATAACCACTTTTTAAAGCCTCACAGTGACCAAAATTGCCATTTTTACAGAGTTTTGATTACTCAAAAGCTTCAATTTTGACCCGTTTCAGGCACAGAAATGACTTTAAACACACTTATTTTAGTTGACAAAGTCCTAATTCACATCCAACAGTCATTTACAGTCAAAAGATTAAATGTTAAAATTTCATCCATATTGACCATTTTGGGATCGTTCGACATGTCCGGAGTCATTGTTTTTCATCCGGAAATTGATTTTTTGGACTGTACAAAAAATGATTCAAAATGTCAATTGGGTCGTGCCTCATGTTGAATAACGACTTTTTAAACCCTCAGAGTGACCAAAATTGCCATTTTTACAGAGTTTTGCTTACTCAAAAGCTTCAATTTTGACCCGTTTCAGGCACAGAAATGACTTTAAACACACTTATTTTAGTTGACAAAGTCATAATTCACATCCAACAGTCATTTACAGTCAAAAGATTGAATGTTCAAATTTCATCCATTTTGACCATTTTGGGATCGTTCGACATGTCCGGAGTCATCGTTTTTCATCCGAAAATTGATTTTTTGGACTGTACCAAAAATGATTCAAAATGTCAATTGGGTCGTGCCTCATGTTGAACAACCACTTTTTAAACCCTCAGAGTGACCAAAATTGCCATTTTTACAGAGTTTTGCTTACTCAAAAGCTTCAATTTTGACCCGTTTCAGGCACAGAAATGACTTTAAACACACTTATTTTAGTTGACAAAGTCATAATTCACATCCAACAGTCATTTACAGTCAAAAGATTGATTGTTAAAATTTCATCCATATTGACCATTTTGGGATCGTTCGACATGTCCGGAGTCATCGTTTTTCATCCCAAAATTCATTTTTTGGACTGTACCAAAAATGATTCAAAATGTCAATTGGATCGTGCCTCATGTTGAATAACCACTTTTTAAAGCCTCACAGTGACCAAAATTGCCATTTTTACAGAGTTTTGATTACTCAAAAGCTTCAATTTTGACCCGTTTCAGGCACAGAAATGACTTTAAACACACTTATTTTAGTTGACAAAGTCCTAATTCACATCCAACAGTCATTTACAGTCAAAAGATTAAATGTTAAAATTTCATCCATATTGACCATTTTGGGATCGTTCGACATGTCCGGAGTCATCGTTTTTCATCCGGAAATTGATTTTTTGGACTGTACAAAAAATGATTCAAAATGTCAATTGGGTCGTGCCTCATGTTGAATAACCACTTTTTAAACCCTCAGAGTGACCAAAATTGCCATTTTTACAGAGTTTTGCTTACTCAAAAGCTTCAATTTTGACCCGTTTCAGGCACAGAAATGACTTTAAACACACTTATTTTAGTTGACAAAGTCATAATTCACATCCAACAGTCATTTACAGTCAAAAGATTGAATGTTCAAATTTCATCCATTTTGACCATTTTGGGATCGTTCGACATGTCCGGAGTCATCGTTTTTCATCCGAAAATTGATTTTTTAGACTGTACCAAAAATGATTCAAAATGTCAATTGGATCGTGCCTCATGTTGAATAACCACTTTTTAAACCCTCACAGTGACCAAAATTGCCATTTTTACAGAGTTTTGATTACTCAAAAGCTTCAATTTTGACCCGTTTCAGGCACAGAAATGACTTTAAACACACTTATTTTAGTTGACAAAGTCCTAATTCACATCCAACAGTCATTTACAGTCACAAGATTAAATGTTAAAATTTCATCCATATTGACCATTTTGGGATCGTTCGACATGTCCGGAGTCATTGTTTTTCATCCGAAAATTGATTTTTTGGAATGTACCAAAAAGGATTCAAAATGTCAATTGGATCGTGCCTCATGTTGAATAACCACTTTTTAAACCCTCACAGTCACCAAAATTGCCACTTTTACAGAGTTTTGCTTACTCAAAAGCTTCAATTTCGAACCATTTCAGGCACAGAAATGACTTTAAACACACTTATTTTAGTTGACAAAGTCATAATTCACATCCAACAGTCATTTAGAGTCAAAAGATTAAATGTTAAAATTTCACCATTATAGACCATTTTGGGAACGTTCAACAGGTCCGGAGTCATCGTTTTTCATCCGGAAATTGATTTTTTGGACTGTACCAAAAATGATTCAAAATGTCAATTGGGTCGTGCCTCATGTTGAATAACCACTTTTTAAACCCTCAGAGTGACCAAAATTGCCATTTTTACAGAGTTTTGCTAACTCAAAAGCTTCAATTTTGACCCGTTTCAGGCACAGAAATGACTTTAAACACACTTATTTTAGTTGACAAAGTCATAATTCACATCCAACAGTCATTTACAGTCAAAAGATTGAATGTAAAAATTTCATCCATATTGACCATTTTGGGATCGTTCGACATGTCCGGAGTCATCGTTTTTCATCCGAAAATTCATTTTTTGGACTGTACCAAAAATTATTCAAAATGTCAATTGGATCGTGCCTCATGTTGAATAACCACTTTTTAAAGCCTCACAGTGACCAAAATTGCCATTTTTACAGAGTTTTGATTACTCAAAAGCTTCAATTTTGACCCGTTTCAGGCACAGAAATGACTTTAAACACACTTATTTTAGTTGACAAAGTCCTAATTCACATCCAACAGTCATTTACAGTCAAAAGATTAAATGTTAAAATTTCATCCATATTGACCATTTTGGGATCGTTCGACATGTCCGGAGTCATTGTTTTTCATCCGAAAACTGATTTTTTGGACTGTACCAAAAATGATTCAAAATGTCAATTGGATCGTGCCTCATGTTGAATAACCACTTTTTAAAGCCTCACAGTGACCAAAATTGCCATTTTTACAGAGTTTTGCTTACTCAAAAGCTTCAATTTTGAACCATTTCAGGCACAGAAATGACTTTAAACACACTTATTTTAGTTGACAAAGTCATAATTCACATCCAACAGTCATTTAGATTCAAAAGATTAAATGTTAAAATTTCATCATTATAGACCATTTTGGGAACGTTCAACAGGTCCGGAGTCATCGTTTTTCATCCGGAAATTGATTTTTTGGACTGTACCAAAAATGATTCAAAATGTCAATTGGGTCGTGCCTCATGTTGAACAACCACTTTTTAAACCCTCAGAGTGACCAAAATTGCCATTTTTACAGAGTTTTGCTTACTCAAAAGCTTCAATTTTGACCCGTTTCAGGCACAGAAATGACTTTAAACACACTTATTTTAGTTGACAAAGTCATAATTCACATCCAACAGTCATTTACAGTCAAAAGATTGATTGTTAAAATTTCATCCATATTGACCATTTTGGGATCGTTCGACATGTCCGGAGTCATCGTTTTTCATCCCAAAATTCATTTTTTGGACTGTACCAAAAATGATTCAAAATGTCAATTGGATCGTGCCTCATGTTGAATAACCACTTTTTAAAGCCTCACAGTGACCAAAATTGCCATTTTTACAGAGTTTTGATTACTCAAAAGCTTCAATTTTGACCCGTTTCAGGCACAGAAATGACTTTAAACACACTTATTTTAGTTGACAAAGTCCTAATTCACATCCAACAGTCATTTACAGTCAAAAGATTAAATGTTAAAATTTCATCCATATTGACCATTTTGGGATCGTTCGACATGTCCGGAGTCATCGTTTTTCATCCGGAAATTGATTTTTTGGACTGTACAAAAAATGATTCAAAATGTCAATTGGGTCGTGCCTCATGTTGAATAACCACTTTTTAAACCCTCAGAGTGACCAAAATTGCCATTTTTACAGAGTTTTGCTTACTCAAAAGCTTCAATTTTGACCCGTTTCAGGCACAGAAATGACTTTAAACACACTTATATTAGTTGACAAAGTCATAATTCACATCCAACAGTCATTTACAGTCAAAAGATTGAATGTTCAAATTTCATCCATATTGACCATTTTGGGATCGTTCGACATGTCCGGAGTCATCGTTTTTCATCCGAAAATTCATTTTTTGGACTATACCAAAAATGATTCAAAATGTCAATTGGATCGTGCCTCATGTTGAATACCACTTTTTAAAACCTCACAGTGACCAAAATTGCCATTTTTACAGAGTTTTGATTACTCAAAAGCTTCAATTTTGACCCGTTTCAGGCACAGAAATGACTTTAAACACACTTATTTTAGTTGACAAAGTCCTAATTCACATCCAACAGTCATTTACAGTCAAAAGATTAAATGTTAAAATTTCATCCATATTGACCATTTTGGGATCGTTCGACATGTCCGGAGTCATTGTTTTTCATCCGAAAATTGATTTTTTTGGACTGTACCAAAAATGATTCAAAATGTCAATTGGATCGTGCCTCATGTTGAATAACCACTTTTTAAAGCCTCACAGTGACCAAAATTGCCATTTTTACAGAGTTTTGCTTACTCAAAAGCTTCAATTTTGAACCATTTCAGGCACAGAAATGACTTTAAACACACTTATTTTAGTTGACAAAGTCATAATTCACATCCAACAGTCATTTAGATTCAAAAGATTAAATGTTAAAATTTCATCATTATAGACCATTTTGGGAACGTTCAACAGGTCCGGAATCATCGTTTTTCATCCGGAAATTGATTTTTTGGACTGTACCAAAAATGATTCAAAATGTCAATTGGGTCGTGCCTCATGTTGAACAACCACTTTTTAAACCCTCAGAGTGACCAAAATTGCCATTTTTACAGAGTTTTGCTTACTCAAAAGCTTCAATTTTGACCCGTTTCAGGCACAGAAATGACTTTAAACACACTTATTTTAGTTGACAAAGTCATAATTCACATCCAACAGTCATTTACAGTCAAAAGATTGATTGTTAAAATTTCATCCATATTGACCATTTTGGGATCGTTCGACATGTCCGGAGTCATCGTTTTTCATCCGAAAATTCATTTTTTGGACTGTACCAAAAATGATTCAAAATGTCAATTGGATCGTGCCTCATGTTGAATAACCACTTTTTAAACCCTCACAGTGACCAAAATTGCCATTTTTACAGAGTTATGATTACTCCAAAGCTTCAATTTTGACCCCTTTGAGGCACAGAAATGACTTAAAACACACTTATTTTAGTTGACAAAGTCATAATTCACATCCAACAGTCATTTAGAGTCAAAAGATTAAATGTTAAAATTTCATCATTATAGACCATTTTGGGAACGTTCAACAGGTCCGGAGTCATCGTTTTTCATCCGGAAATTGATTTTTTGGACCGTACCAAAAATGATTCAAAATGTCAATTGGGTCGTGCCTCATGTTGAATAACCACTTTTTAAACCCTCAGAGTGACCAAAATTGCCATTTTTACAGAGTTTTGCTTACTCAAAAGCTTCAATTTTGACCCGTTTCAGGCACAGAAATGACTTTAAACACACTTATATTAGTTGACAAAGTCATAATTCACATCCAACAGTCATTTACAGTCAAAAGATTGAATGTTCAAATTTCATCCATATTGACCATTTTGGGATCGTTCGACATGTCCGGAGTCATCGTTTTTCATCCGAAAATTCATTTTTTGGACTGTACCAAAAATGATTCAAAATGTCAATTGGATCGTGCCTCATGTTGAATACCACTTTTTAAAGCCTCACAGTGACCAAAATTGCCATTTTTACAGAGTTTTGATTACTCAAAAGCTTCAATTTTGACCCGTTTCAGGCACAGAAATGACTTTAAACACACTTATTTTAGTTGACAAAGTCCTAATTCACATCCAACAGTCATTTACAGTCAAAAGATTAAATGTTAAAATTTCATCCATATTGACCATTTTGGGATCGTTCGACATGTCCGGAGTCATTGTTTTTCATCCGAAAACTGATTTTTTGGACTGTACCAAAAATGATTCAAAATGTCAATTGGATCGTGCCTCATGTTGAATAACCACTTTTTAAAGCCTCACAGTGACCAAAATTGCCATTTTTACAGAGTCTTGCTTACTCAAAAGCTTCAATTTTGAACCATTTCAGGCACAGAAATGACTTTAAACACACTTATTTTAGTTGACAAAGTCATAATTCACATCCAACAGTCATTTAGATTCAAAAGATTAAATGTTAAAATTTCATCATTATAGACCATTTTGGGAACGTTTAACAGGTCCGGAGTCATCGTTTTTCATCCGGAAATTGATTTTTTGGACTGTACCAAAAATGATTCAAAATGTCAATTGGGTCGTGCCTCATGTTGAACAACCACTTTTTAAAGCCTCACAGTGACCAAAATTGCCATTTTTACAGAGTTTTGATTACTCAAAAGCTTCAATTTTGACCCGTTTCAGGCACAGAAATGACTTTAAACACACTTATTTTAGTTGACAAAGTCCTAATTCACATCCAACAGTCATTTACAGTCAAAAGATTAAATGTTAAAATTTCATCCATATTGACCATTTTGGGATCGTTCGACATGTCCGGAGTCATCGTTTTTCATCCGGAAATTGATTTTTTGGACTGTACAAAAAATGATTCAAAATGTCAATTGGGTCGTGCCTCATGTTGAATAACCACTTTTTAAACCCTCAGAGTGACCAAAATTGCCATTTTTACAGAGTTTTGCTTACTCAAAAGCTTCAATTTTGACCCGTTTCAGGCACAGAAATTACTTTAAACACACTTATTTTAGTTGACAAAGTCATAATTCACATCCAACAGTCATTTACAGTCAAAAGATTGAATGTTCAAATTTCATCCATTTTGACCACTTTGGGATCGTTCGACATGTCCGGAGTCATCGTTTTTCATCCGAAAATTGATTTTTTGGACTGTACCAAAAATGATTCAAAATGTCAATTGGATCGTGCCTCATGTTGAATAACCACTTTTTAAACCCTCACAGTGACCAAAATTGCCATTTTTACAGAGTTTTGATTACTCAAAAGCTTCAATTTTGACCCGTTTCAGGCACAGAAATGACTTTAAACACACTTATTTTAGTTGACAAAGTCCTAATTCACATCCAACAGTCATTTACAGTCACAAGATTAAATGTTAAAATTTCATCCATATTGACCATTTTGGGATCGTTCGACATGTCCGGAGTCATTGTTTTTCATCCGAAAATTGATTTTTTGGAATGTACCAAAAAGGATTCAAAATGTCAATTGGATCGTGCCTCATGTTGAATAACCACTTTTTAAACCCTCGCAGTCACCAAAATTGCCACTTTTACAGAGTTTTGCTTACTCAAAAGCTTCAATTTCGAACCATTTCAGGCACAGAAATGACTTTAAACACACTTATTTTAGTTGACAAAGTCATAATTCACATCCAACAGTCATTTAGAGTCAAAAGATTAAATGTTAAAATTTCACCATTATAGACCATTTTGGGAACGTTCAACAGGTCCGGAGTCATCGTTTTTCATCCGGAAATTGATTTTTTGGACTGTACCAAAAATGATTCAAAATGTCAATTGGGTCGTGCCTCATGTTGAATAACCACTTTTTAAACCCTCAGAGTGACCAAAATTGCCATTTTTACAGAGTTTTGCTTACTCAAAAGCTTCAATTTTGACCCGTTTCAGGCACAGAAATGACTTTAAACACACTTATTTTAGTTGACAAAGTCATAATTCACATCCAACAGTCATTTACAGTCAAAAGATTGAATGTAAAAATTTCATCCATATTGACCATTTTGGGATCGTTCGACATGTCCGGAGTCATCGTTTTTCATCCGAAAATTCATTTTTTGGACTGTACCAAAAATTATTCAAAATGTCAATTGGATCGTGCCTCATGTTGAATAACCACTTTTTAAAGCCTCACAGTGACCAAAATTGCCATTTTTACAGAGTTTTGATTACTCAAAAGCTTCAATTTTGACCCGTTTCATGTACAGAAATGACTTTAAACACACTTATTTTAGTTGACAAAGTCCTAATTCACATCCAACAGTCATTTACAGTCAAAAGATTAAATGTTAAAATTTCATCCATATTGACCATTTTGGGATCGTTCGACATGTCCGGAGTCATCGTTTTTCATCCGAAAATTGATTTTTTGGACTGTACCAAAAATGATTCAAAATGTCAATTGGATCGTGCCTCGTGTTGAATAACCACTTTTTAAAGCCTCAGAGTGACCAAAATTGCCATTTTTACAGAGTTTTGCTTACTCAAAAGCTTCAATTTTGAACCATTTCAGGCACAGAAATGACTTTAAACACACTTATTTTAGTTGACAAAGTCATAATTCACATCCAACAGTCACTTAGAGTCAAAAGATTAAATGTTAAAATTTCATCTATAATGACCATTTTGGGATCGTTCTTCATGTCCGGAGTCATCGTTTTTCATCCGAAAATTCATTTTTTGGACTGTGCCAAAAATGATTCAAAATGTCAATTGGATCGTGCCTCATGTTGAATAACCACTTTTTAAACCCTCACAGTCACCAAAATTGCCATTTTTACAGAGTTTTGATTACTCAAAAGCTTCAATTTTGACCCGTTTCAGGCACAGAAATGACTTAAACACACTTATTTTAGTTGACAAAGTCCTAATTCACATCCAACAGTCATTTACAGTCAAAAGATTAAATGTTAAAATTTCATCCATATTGACCATTTTGGGATCGTTCGACATGTCCGGAGTCATCGTTTTTCATCCGAAAATTGATTTTTTGGACTGTACCAAAAAGGATTCAAAAGGTCAATTGGATCGTGCCTCATGTTGAATAACCACTTTTTAAACCCTCACAGTCACCAAAATTGCCACTTTTACAGAGTTTTGCTTACTCAAAAGCTTCAATTTTGAACCATTTCAGGCACAGAAATGACTTTAAACACCCTTATTTTAGTTGACAAAGTCATAATTCACATCCAACAGTCATTTACAGTCAAAAGATTTAATGTTAAAATTTAATCCATATTGACCATTTTGGGATCGTTCGACTTGTCCGGAGTCATCGTTTTTCATCCGAAAATTGATTTTTTGGACTGTACCAAAAATGATTCAAAATGTCAATTGGATCGTGCCTCATGTTGAATAACCACTTTTTAAAGCCTCACAGTGACCAAAATTGCCATTTTTACAGAGTTTTGATTACTCAAAAGCTTCAATTTTGACCCGTTTCAGGCACAGAAATGACTTTAAACATACTTATTTTAGTTGACAAAGTCCTAATTCACATCCAACAGTCATTTACAGTCAAAAGATTAAATGTTAAAATTTCATCCATATTGACCATTTTGGGATCGTTCGACATGTCCGGAGTCATCGTTTTTCATCCGAAAATTGATTTTTTGGACTGTACCAAAAATGATTCAAAATGTCAATTGGATCGTGCCTCATGTTGAATAACCACTTTTTAAAGCCTCACAGTGACCAAAATTGCCATTTTTCAGAGTTCTGATTACTCAAAAGCTTCAATTTTGACCCCTTTGAGGCACAGAAATGACTTTAAACACACTTATTTTAGTTGACAAAGTCATAATTCACATCCACCAGTCATTTACAGTCAAAAGATTAAATGTTAAAATTTCATCCATATTGACCATTTTGGGATCGTTCGACATGTCCGGAGTCATCGTTTTTCATCCGAAAATTGATTTTTTGGACTGTACCAAAAATAATTCAAAATGTCAATTGGATCGTGCCTCATGTTGAATAACCACTTTTTAAACCCTCAGAGTGACCAAAATTGCCATTTTTACAGAGTTTTGCTTACTCAAAAGCTTCAATTTTGACCCGTTTCAGGCACAGAAATGACTTTAAACACACTTATTTTAGTTGACAAAGTCCTAATTCACATCCAACAGTCATTTAGAGTCAAAAGATTAAATGTTAAAATTTCATCCATATTGGCCATTTTGGGATCGTTCGACATGTCCGGAGTCATCGTTTTTCATCCGAAAATTGATTTTTTGGACTGTACCAAAAATGATTCAAAATGTCAATTGGATCGTGCCTCATGTTGAATAACCACTTTTTAAAGCCTCACAGTGACCAAAATTGCCATTTTTACAGAGTTCTGATTACTCAAAAGCTTCAATTTTGACCCCTTTGAGGCACAGAAATGACTTTAAACACACTTATTTTAGTTGACAAAGTCATAATTCACATCCACCAGTCATTTACAGTCAAAAGATTAAATGTTAAAATTTCATCCATATTGACCATTTTGGGATCGTTCGACATGTCCGGAGTCATCGTTTTTCATCCGAAAATTGATTTTTTGGACTGTACCAAAAATAATTCAAAATGTCAATTGGATCGTGCCTCATGTTGAATAACCACTTTTTAAACCCTCACAGTGACCAAAATTGGCATTTTTACAGAGTTATGATTACTCAAAAGCTTCAATTTTGACCCCTTTGAGGCACAGAAATGACTTAAAACACACTTATTTTAGTTGACAAAGTCATAATTCACATCCAACAGTCATTTAGAGTCAAAAGATTAAATGTTAAAATTTCATCATTATAGACCATTTTGGGAACGTTCAACAGGTCCGGAGTCATCGTTTTTCATCCGGAAATTGATTTTTTGGACCGTACCAAAAATGATTCAAAATGTCAATTGGGTCGTGCCTCATGTTGAATAACCACTTTTTAAACCCTCAGAGTGACCAAAATTGCCATTTTTACAGAGTTTTGATTACTCAAAAGCTTCAATTTTGACCCGTTTCAGGCACAGAAATGACTTTAAACACACTTATTTTAGTTGACAAAGTCCTAATTCACATCCAACAGTCATTTACAGTCAAAAGATTAAATGTTAAAATTTCATCCATATTGACCATTTTGGGATCGTTCGACATGTCCGGAGTCATTGTTTTTCATCCGAAAATTGATTTTTTGGACTGTACCAAAAATGATTCAAAATGTCAATTGGATCGTGCCTCATGTTGAATAACCACTTTTTAAAGCATCACAGTGACCAAAATTGCCATTTTTACAGAGGTTTGCTTACTCAAAAGCTTCAATTTTGACCCGTTTCAGGCACAGAAATGACTTTAAACACACTTATTTTAGTTGACAAAGTCATAATTCACATCCAACAGTCATTTACAGTCAAAAGATTGAATGTTAAAATTTCATCCATATTGACCATTTTGGGATCGTTCGACATGTCCGGAGTCATCGTTTTTCATCCGAAAATTCATTTTTTGGACTGTACCAAAAATGATTCAAAATGTCAATTGGATCGTGCCTCATGTTGAATAACCACTTTTTAAAGCCTCACAGTGACCAAAAGTGCCATTTTTACAGAGTTTTGATTACTCAAAAGCTTCAATTTTGACCCGTTTCAGGCACAGAAATGACTTTAAACACACTTATTTTAGTTGACAAAGTCCTAATTCACATCCAACAGTCATTTACAGTCAAAAGATTAAATGTTAAAATTTCATCCATATTGACCATTTTGGGATCGTTCGACATGTCCGGAGTCATCGTTTTTCATCCGGAAATTGATTTTTTGGACTGTACCAAAAATGATTCAAAATGTCAATTGGGTCGTGCCTCATGTTGAATAACCACTTTTTAAACCCTCAGAGTGACCAAAATTGCCATTTTTACAGAGTTTTGCTTACTCAAAAGCTTCAATTTTGACCCGTTTCAGGCACAGAAATGACTTTAAACACACTTATTTTAGTTGACAAAGTCATAATTCACATCCAACAGTCATTTACAGTCAAAAGATTGAATGTTCAAATTTCATCCATTTTGACCATTTTGGGATCGTTCGACATGTCCGGAGTCATCGTTTTTCATCCGAAAATTGATTTTTTGGACTGTACCAAAAATGATTCAAAATGTCAATTGGATCGTGCCTCATGTTGAATAACCACTTTTTAAAGCCTCACAGTGACCAAAATTGCCATTTTTACAGAGTTTTGATTACTCAAAAGCTTCAATTTTGACCCGTTTCAGGCACAGAAATGACTTTAAACACACTTATTTTAGTTGACAAAGTCCTAATTCACATCCAACAGTCATTTACAGTCAAAAGATTAAATGTTAAAATTTCATCCACATTGACCATTTTGGGATCGTTCGACATGTCCGGAGTCATCGTTTTTCATCCGAAAATTGATTTTTTGGACTGTACCAAAAATGATTCAAAATGTCAATTGGATCGTGCCTCATGTTGAATAACCACTTTTTAAAGCCTCACAGTGACCAAAATTGCCATTTTTACAGAGTTTTGATTACTCAAAAGCTTCAATTTTGACCCGTTTCAGGCACAGAAATGACTTTAAACACACTTATTTTAGTTGACAAAGTCCTAATTCACATCCAACAGTCATTTACAGTCAAAAGATTAAATGTTAAAATTTCATCCATATTGACCATTTTGGGATCGTTCGACATGTCCGGAGTCATCGTTTTTCATCCGAAAATTGATTTTTTGGACTGTACCAAAAATGATTCAAAATGTCAATTGGATCGTGCCTCATGTTGAATAACCACTTTTTAAAGCCTCACAGTGACCAAAATTGCCATTTTTCAGAGTTCTGATTACTCAAAAGCTTCAATTTTGACCCCTTTGAGGCACAGAAATGACTTTAAACACACTTATTTTAGTTGACAAAGTCATAATTCACATCCACCAGTCATTTACAGTCAAAAGATTAAATGTTAAAATTTCATCCATATTGACCATTTTGGGATCGTTCGACATGTCCGGAGTCATCGTTTTTCATCCGAAAATTGATTTTTTGGACTGTACCAAAAATAATTCAAAATGTCAATTGGATCGTGCCTCATGTTGAATAACCACTTTTTAAACCCTCAGAGTGACCAAAATTGCCATTTTTACAGAGTTTTGCTTACTCAAAAGCTTCAATTTTGACCCGTTTCAGGCACAGAAATGACTTTAAACACACTTATTTTAGTTGAAAAAGTCCTAATTCACATCCAACAGTCATTTAGAGTCAAAAGATTAAATGTTAAAATTTCATCCATATTGGCCATTTTGGGATCGTTCGACATGTCCGGAGTCATCGTTTTTCATCCGAAAATTGATTTTTTGGACTGTACCAAAAATGATTCAAAATGTCAATTGGATCGTGCCTCATGTTGAATAACCACTTTTTAAAGCCTCACAGTGACCAAAATTGCCATTTTTACAGAGTTCTGATTACTCAAAAGCTTCAATTTTGACCCCTTTGAGGCACAGAAATGACTTTAAACACACTTATTTTAGTTGACAAAGTCATAATTCACATCCACCAGTCATTTACAGTCAAAAGATTAAATGTTAAAATTTCATCCATATTGACCATTTTGGGATCGTTCGACATGTCCGGAGTCATTGTTTTTCATCCGAAAATTGATTTTTTGGAATGTACCAAAAAGGATTCAAAATGTCAATTGGATCGTGCCTCATGTTGAATAACCACTTTTTAAACCCTCGCAGTCACCAAAATTGCCACTTTTACAGAGTTTTGCTTACTCAAAAGCTTCAATTTCGAACCATTTCAGGCACAGAAATGACTTTAAACACACTTATTTTAGTTGACAAAGTCATAATTCACATCCAACAGTCATTTAGAGTCAAAAGATTAAATGTTAAAATTTCACCATTATAGACCATTTTGGGAACGTTCAACAGGTCCGGAGTCATCGTTTTTCATCCGGAAATTGATTTTTTGGACTGTACCAAAAATGATTCAAAATGTCAATTGGGTCGTGCCTCATGTTGAATAACCACTTTTTAAACCCTCAGAGTGACCAAAATTGCCATTTTTACAGAGTTTTGCTTACTCAAAAGCTTCAATTTTGACCCGTTTCAGGCACAGAAATGACTTTAAACACACTTATTTTAGTTGACAAAGTCATAATTCACATCCAACAGTCATTTACAGTCAAAAGATTGAATGTAAAAATTTCATCCATATTGACCATTTTGGGATCGTTCGACATGTCCGGAGTCATCGTTTTTCATCCGAAAATTCATTTTTTGGACTGTACCAAAAATTATTCAAAATGTCAATTGGATCGTGCCTCATGTTGAATAACCACTTTTTAAAGCCTCACAGTGACCAAAATTGCCATTTTTACAGAGTTTTGATTACTCAAAAGCTTCAATTTTGACCCGTTTCATGTACAGAAATGACTTTAAACACACTTATTTTAGTTGACAAAGTCCTAATTCACATCCAACAGTCATTTACAGTCAAAAGATTAAATGTTAAAATTTCATCCATATTGACCATTTTGGGATCGTTCGACATGTCCGGAGTCATCGTTTTTCATCCGAAAATTGATTTTTTGGACTGTACCAAAAATGATTCAAAATGTCAATTGGATCGTGCCTCGTGTTGAATAACCACTTTTTAAAGCCTCAGAGTGACCAAAATTGCCATTTTTACAGAGTTTTGCTTACTCAAAAGCTTCAATTTTGAACCATTTCAGGCACAGAAATGACTTTAAACACACTTATTTTAGTTGACAAAGTCATAATTCACATCCAACAGTCACTTAGAGTCAAAAGATTAAATGTTAAAATTTCATCTATAATGACCATTTTGGGATCGTTCTTCATGTCCGGAGTCATCGTTTTTCATCCGAAAATTCATTTTTTGGACTGTGCCAAAAATGATTCAAAATGTCAATTGGATCGTGCCTCATGTTGAATAACCACTTTTTAAACCCTCACAGTCACCAAAATTGCCATTTTTACAGAGTTTTGATTACTCAAAAGCTTCAATTTTGACCCGTTTCAGGCACAGAAATGACTTAAACACACTTATTTTAGTTGACAAAGTCCTAATTCACATCCAACAGTCATTTACAGTCAAAAGATTAAATGTTAAAATTTCATCCATATTGACCATTTTGGGATCGTTCGACATGTCCGGAGTCATCGTTTTTCATCCGAAAATTGATTTTTTGGACTGTACCAAAAAGGATTCAAAAGGTCAATTGGATCGTGCCTCATGTTGAATAACCACTTTTTAAACCCTCACAGTCACCAAAATTGCCACTTTTACAGAGTTTTGCTTACTCAAAAGCTTCAATTTTGAACCATTTCAGGCACAGAAATGACTTTAAACACCCTTATTTTAGTTGACAAAGTCATAATTCACATCCAACAGTCATTTACAGTCAAAAGATTTAATGTTAAAATTTAATCCATATTGACCATTTTGGGATCGTTCGACTTGTCCGGAGTCATCGTTTTTCATCCGAAAATTGATTTTTTGGACTGTACCAAAAATGATTCAAAATGTCAATTGGATCGTGCCTCATGTTGAATAACCACTTTTTAAAGCCTCACAGTGACCAAAATTGCCATTTTTACAGAGTTTTGATTACTCAAAAGCTTCAATTTTGACCCGTTTCAGGCACAGAAATGACTTTAAACATACTTATTTTAGTTGACAAAGTCCTAATTCACATCCAACAGTCATTTACAGTCAAAAGATTAAATGTTAAAATTTCATCCATATTGACCATTTTGGGATCGTTCGACATGTCCGGAGTCATCGTTTTTCATCCGAAAATTGATTTTTTGGACTGTACCAAAAATGATTCAAAATGTCAATTGGATCGTGCCTCATGTTGAATAACCACTTTTTAAAGCCTCACAGTGACCAAAATTGCCATTTTTCAGAGTTCTGATTACTCAAAAGCTTCAATTTTGACCCCTTTGAGGCACAGAAATGACTTTAAACACACTTATTTTAGTTGACAAAGTCATAATTCACATCCACCAGTCATTTACAGTCAAAAGATTAAATGTTAAAATTTCATCCATATTGACCATTTTGGGATCGTTCGACATGTCCGGAGTCATCGTTTTTCATCCGAAAATTGATTTTTTGGACTGTACCAAAAATAATTCAAAATGTCAATTGGATCGTGCCTCATGTTGAATAACCACTTTTTAAACCCTCAGAGTGACCAAAATTGCCATTTTTACAGAGTTTTGCTTACTCAAAAGCTTCAATTTTGACCCGTTTCAGGCACAGAAATGACTTTAAACACACTTATTTTAGTTGACAAAGTCCTAATTCACATCCAACAGTCATTTAGAGTCAAAAGATTAAATGTTAAAATTTCATCCATATTGGCCATTTTGGGATCGTTCGACATGTCCGGAGTCATCGTTTTTCATCCGAAAATTGATTTTTTGGACTGTACCAAAAATGATTCAAAATGTCAATTGGATCGTGCCTCATGTTGAATAACCACTTTTTAAAGCCTCACAGTGACCAAAATTGCCATTTTTACAGAGTTCTGATTACTCAAAAGCTTCAATTTTGACCCCTTTGAGGCACAGAAATGACTTTAAACACACTTATTTTAGTTGACAAAGTCATAATTCACATCCACCAGTCATTTACAGTCAAAAGATTAAATGTTAAAATTTCATCCATATTGACCATTTTGGGATCGTTCGACATGTCCGGAGTCATCGTTTTTCATCCGAAAATTGATTTTTTGGACTGTACCAAAAATAATTCAAAATGTCAATTGGATCGTGCCTCATGTTGAATAACCACTTTTTAAACCCTCACAGTGACCAAAATTGGCATTTTTACAGAGTTATGATTACTCAAAAGCTTCAATTTTGACCCCTTTGAGGCACAGAAATGACTTAAAACACACTTATTTTAGTTGACAAAGTCATAATTCACATCCAACAGTCATTTAGAGTCAAAAGATTAAATGTTAAAATTTCATCATTATAGACCATTTTGGGAACGTTCAACAGGTCCGGAGTCATCGTTTTTCATCCGGAAATTGATTTTTTGGACCGTACCAAAAATGATTCAAAATGTCAATTGGGTCGTGCCTCATGTTGAATAACCACTTTTTAAACCCTCAGAGTGACCAAAATTGCCATTTTTACAGAGTTTTGATTACTCAAAAGCTTCAATTTTGACCCGTTTCAGGCACAGAAATGACTTTAAACACACTTATTTTAGTTGACAAAGTCCTAATTCACATCCAACAGTCATTTACAGTCAAAAGATTAAATGTTAAAATTTCATCCATATTGACCATTTTGGGATCGTTCGACATGTCCGGAGTCATTGTTTTTCATCCGAAAATTGATTTTTTGGACTGTACCAAAAATGATTCAAAATGTCAATTGGATCGTGCCTCATGTTGAATAACCACTTTTTAAAGCATCACAGTGACCAAAATTGCCATTTTTACAGAGGTTTGCTTACTCAAAAGCTTCAATTTTGACCCGTTTCAGGCACAGAAATGACTTTAAACACACTTATTTTAGTTGACAAAGTCATAATTCACATCCAACAGTCATTTACAGTCAAAAGATTGAATGTTAAAATTTCATCCATATTGACCATTTTGGGATCGTTCGACATGTCCGGAGTCATCGTTTTTCATCCGAAAATTCATTTTTTGGACTGTACCAAAAATGATTCAAAATGTCAATTGGATCGTGCCTCATGTTGAATAACCACTTTTTAAAGCCTCACAGTGACCAAAAGTGCCATTTTTACAGAGTTTTGATTACTCAAAAGCTTCAATTTTGACCCGTTTCAGGCACAGAAATGACTTTAAACACACTTATTTTAGTTGACAAAGTCCTAATTCACATCCAACAGTCATTTACAGTCAAAAGATTAAATGTTAAAATTTCATCCATATTGACCATTTTGGGATCGTTCGACATGTCCGGAGTCATCGTTTTTCATCCGGAAATTGATTTTTTGGACTGTACCAAAAATGATTCAAAATGTCAATTGGGTCGTGCCTCATGTTGAATAACCACTTTTTAAACCCTCAGAGTGACCAAAATTGCCATTTTTACAGAGTTTTGCTTACTCAAAAGCTTCAATTTTGACCCGTTTCAGGCACAGAAATGACTTTAAACACACTTATTTTAGTTGACAAAGTCATAATTCACATCCAACAGTCATTTACAGTCAAAAGATTGAATGTTCAAATTTCATCCATTTTGACCATTTTGGGATCGTTCGACATGTCCGGAGTCATCGTTTTTCATCCGAAAATTGATTTTTTGGACTGTACCAAAAATGATTCAAAATGTCAATTGGATCGTGCCTCATGTTGAATAACCACTTTTTAAAGCCTCACAGTGACCAAAATTGCCATTTTTACAGAGTTTTGATTACTCAAAAGCTTCAATTTTGACCCGTTTCAGGCACAGAAATGACTTTAAACACACTTATTTTAGTTGACAAAGTCCTAATTCACATCCAACAGTCATTTACAGTCAAAAGATTAAATGTTAAAATTTCATCCACATTGACCATTTTGGGATCGTTCGACATGTCCGGAGTCATCGTTTTTCATCCGAAAATTGATTTTTTGGACTGTACCAAAAATGATTCAAAATGTCAATTGGATCGTGCCTCATGTTGAATAACCACTTTTTAAAGCCTCACAGTGACCAAAATTGCCATTTTTACAGAGTTTTGATTACTCAAAAGCTTCAATTTTGACCCGTTTCAGGCACAGAAATGACTTTAAACACACTTATTTTAGTTGACAAAGTCCTAATTCACATCCAACAGTCATTTACAGTCAAAAGATTAAATGTTAAAATTTCATCCATATTGACCATTTTGGGATCGTTCGACATGTCCGGAGTCATCGTTTTTCATCCGAAAATTGATTTTTTGGACTGTACCAAAAATGATTCAAAATGTCAATTGGATCGTGCCTCATGTTGAATAACCACTTTTTAAAGCCTCACAGTGACCAAAATTGCCATTTTTCAGAGTTCTGATTACTCAAAAGCTTCAATTTTGACCCCTTTGAGGCACAGAAATGACTTTAAACACACTTATTTTAGTTGACAAAGTCATAATTCACATCCACCAGTCATTTACAGTCAAAAGATTAAATGTTAAAATTTCATCCATATTGACCATTTTGGGATCGTTCGACATGTCCGGAGTCATCGTTTTTCATCCGAAAATTGATTTTTTGGACTGTACCAAAAATAATTCAAAATGTCAATTGGATCGTGCCTCATGTTGAATAACCACTTTTTAAACCCTCAGAGTGACCAAAATTGCCATTTTTACAGAGTTTTGCTTACTCAAAAGCTTCAATTTTGACCCGTTTCAGGCACAGAAATGACTTTAAACACACTTATTTTAGTTGAAAAAGTCCTAATTCACATCCAACAGTCATTTAGAGTCAAAAGATTAAATGTTAAAATTTCATCCATATTGGCCATTTTGGGATCGTTCGACATGTCCGGAGTCATCGTTTTTCATCCGAAAATTGATTTTTTGGACTGTACCAAAAATGATTCAAAATGTCAATTGGATCGTGCCTCATGTTGAATAACCACTTTTTAAAGCCTCACAGTGACCAAAATTGCCATTTTTACAGAGTTCTGATTACTCAAAAGCTTCAATTTTGACCCCTTTGAGGCACAGAAATGACTTTAAACACACTTATTTTAGTTGACAAAGTCATAATTCACATCCACCAGTCATTTACAGTCAAAAGATTAAATGTTAAAATTTCATCCATATTGACCATTTTGGGATCGTTCGACATGTCCGGAGTCATCGTTTTTCATCCGAAAATTGATTTTTTGGACTGTACCAAAAATAATTCAAAATGTCAATTGGATCGTGCCTCATGTTGAATAACCACTTTTTAAACCCTCACAGTGACCAAAATTGGCATTTTTACAGAGTTATGATTACTCAAAAGCTTCAATTTTGACCCCTTTGAGGCACAGAAATGACTTAAAACACACTTATTTTAGTTGACAAAGTCATAATTCACATCCAACAGTCATTTAGAGTCAAAAGATTAAATGTTAAAATTTCATCATTATAGACCATTTTGGGAACGTTCAACAGGTCCGGAGTCATCGTTTTTCATCCGAAAATTGATTTTTTGGACTGTACCAAAAATGATTCAAAATGTCAATTGGATCGTGCCTCATGTTGAATAACCACTTTTTAAACCCTCACAGTGACCAAAATTGCCATTTTTACAGAGTTTTGATTACTCAAAAGCTTCAATTTTGACCCGTTTCAGGCACAGAAATGACTTTAAACACACTTATTTTAGTTGACAAAGTCCTAATTCACATCCAACAGTCATTTACAGTCACAAGATTAAATGTTAAAATTTCATCCATATTGACCATTTTGGGATCGTTCGACATGTCCGGAGTCATTGTTTTTCATCCGAAAATTGATTTTTTGGAATGTACCAAAAAGGATTCAAAATGTCAATTGGATCGTGCCTCATGTTGAATAACCACTTTTTAAACCCTCACAGTCACCAAAATTGCCACTTTTACAGAGTTTTGCTTACTCAAAAGCTTCAATTTCGAACCATTTCAGGCACAGAAATGACTTTAAACACACTTATTTTAGTTGACAAAGTCATAATTCACATCCAACAGTCATTTAGAGTCAAAAGATTAAATGTTAAAATTTCACCATTATAGACCATTTTGGGAACGTTCAACAGGTCCGGAGTCATCGTTTTTCATCCGGAAATTGATTTTTTGGACTGTACCAAAAATGATTCAAAATGTCAATTGGGTCGTGCCTCATGTTGAATAACCACTTTTTAAACCCTCAGAGTGACCAAAATTGCCATTTTTACAGAGTTTTGCTAACTCAAAAGCTTCAATTTTGACCCGTTTCAGGCACAGAAATGACTTTAAACACACTTATTTTAGTTGACAAAGTCATAATTCACATCCAACAGTCATTTACAGTCAAAAGATTGAATGTAAAAATTTCATCCATATTGACCATTTTGGGATCGTTCGACATGTCCGGAGTCATCGTTTTTCATCCGAAAATTCATTTTTTGGACTGTACCAAAAATTATTCAAAATGTCAATTGGATCGTGCCTCATGTTGAATAACCACTTTTTAAAGCCTCACAGTGACCAAAATTGCCATTTTTACAGAGTTTTGATTACTCAAAAGCTTCAATTTTGACCCGTTTCAGGCACAGAAATGACTTTAAACACACTTATTTTAGTTGACAAAGTCCTAATTCACATCCAACAGTCATTTACAGTCAAAAGATTAAATGTTAAAATTTCATCCATATTGACCATTTTGGGATCGTTCGACATGTCCGGAGTCATTGTTTTTCATCCGAAAACTGATTTTTTGGACTGTACCAAAAATGATTCAAAATGTCAATTGGATCGTGCCTCATGTTGAATAACCACTTTTTAAAGCCTCACAGTGACCAAAATTGCCATTTTTACAGAGTTTTGCTTACTCAAAAGCTTCAATTTTGAACCATTTCAGGCACAGAAATGACTTTAAACACACTTATTTTAGTTGACAAAGTCATAATTCACATCCAACAGTCATTTAGATTCAAAAGATTAAATGTTAAAATTTCATCATTATAGACCATTTTGGGAACGTTCAACAGGTCCGGAGTCATCGTTTTTCATCCGGAAATTGATTTTTTGGACTGTACCAAAAATGATTCAAAATGTCAATTGGGTCGTGCCTCATGTTGAACAACCACTTTTTAAACCCTCAGAGTGACCAAAATTGCCATTTTTACAGAGTTTTGCTTACTCAAAAGCTTCAATTTTGACCCGTTTCAGGCACAGAAATGACTTTAAACACACTTATTTTAGTTGACAAAGTCATAATTCACATCCAACAGTCATTTACAGTCAAAAGATTGATTGTTAAAATTTCATCCATATTGACCATTTTGGGATCGTTCGACATGTCCGGAGTCATCGTTTTTCATCCCAAAATTCATTTTTTGGACTGTACCAAAAATGATTCAAAATGTCAATTGGATCGTGCCTCATGTTGAATAACCACTTTTTAAAGCCTCACAGTGACCAAAATTGCCATTTTTACAGAGTTTTGATTACTCAAAAGCTTCAATTTTGACCCGTTTCAGGCACAGAAATGACTTTAAACACACTTATTTTAGTTGACAAAGTCCTAATTCACATCCAACAGTCATTTACAGTCAAAAGATTAAATGTTAAAATTTCATCCATATTGACCATTTTGGGATCGTTCGACATGTCCGGAGTCATCGTTTTTCATCCGGAAATTGATTTTTTGGACTGTACAAAAAATGATTCAAAATGTCAATTGGGTCGTGCCTCATGTTGAATAACCACTTTTTAAACCCTCAGAGTGACCAAAATTGCAATTTTTACAGAGTTTTGCTTACTCAAAAGCTTCAATTTTGACCCGTTTCAGGCACAGAAATGACTTTAAACACACTTATATTAGTTGACAAAGTCATAATTCACATCCAACAGTCATTTACAGTCAAAAGATTGAATGTTCAAATTTCATCCATATTGACCATTTTGGGATCGTTCGACATGTCCGGAGTCATCGTTTTTCATCCGAAAATTCATTTTTTGGACTATACCAAAAATGATTCAAAATGTCAATTGGATCGTGCCTCATGTTGAATACCACTTTTTAAAACCTCACAGTGACCAAAATTGCCATTTTTACAGAGTTTTGATTACTCAAAAGCTTCAATTTTGACCCGTTTCAGGCACAGAAATGACTTTAAACACACTTATTTTAGTTGACAAAGTCCTAATTCACATCCAACAGTCATTTACAGTCAAAAGATTAAATGTTAAAATTTCATCCATATTGACCATTTTGGGATCGTTCGACATGTCCGGAGTCATTGTTTTTCATCCGAAAATTGATTTTTTTGGACTGTACCAAAAATGATTCAAAATGTCAATTGGATCGTGCCTCATGTTGAATAACCACTTTTTAAAGCCTCACAGTGACCAAAATTGCCATTTTTACAGAGTTTTGCTTACTCAAAAGCTTCAATTTTGAACCATTTCAGGCACAGAAATGACTTTAAACACACTTATTTTAGTTGACAAAGTCATAATTCACATCCAACAGTCATTTAGATTCAAAAGATTAAATGTTAAAATTTCATCATTATAGACCATTTTGGGAACGTTCAACAGGTCCGGAATCATCGTTTTTCATCCGGAAATTGATTTTTTGGACTGTACCAAAAATGATTCAAAATGTCAATTGGGTCGTGCCTCATGTTGAACAACCACTTTTTAAACCCTCAGAGTGACCAAAATTGCCATTTTTACAGAGTTTTGCTTACTCTAAAGCTTCAATTTTGACCCGTTTCAGGCACAGAAATGACTTTAAACACACTTATTTTAGTTGACAAAGTCATAATTCACATCCAACAGTCATTTACAGTCAAAAGATTGATTGTTAAAATTTCATCCATATTGACCATTTTGGGATCGTTCGACATGTCCGGAGTCATCGTTTTTCATCCGAAAATTCATTTTTTGGACTGTACCAAAAATGATTCAAAATGTCAATTGGATCGTGCCTCATGTTGAATAACCACTTTTTAAACCCTCACAGTGACCAAAATTGCCATTTTTACAGAGTTATGATTACTCCAAAGCTTCAATTTTGACCCCTTTGAGGCACAGAAATGACTTAAAACACACTTATTTTAGTTGACAAAGTCATAATTCACATCCAACAGTCATTTAGAGTCAAAAGATTAAATGTTAAAATTTCATCATTATAGACCATTTTGGGAACGTTCAACAGGTCCGGAGTCATCGTTTTTCATCCGGAAATTGATTTTTTGGACCGTACCAAAAATGATTCAAAATGTCAATTGGGTCGTGCCTCATGTTGAATAACCACTTTTTAAACCCTCAGAGTGACCAAAATTGCCATTTTTACAGAGTTTTGCTTACTCAAAAGCTTCAATTTTGACCCGTTTCAGGCACAGAAATGACTTTAAACACACTTATATTAGTTGACAAAGTCATAATTCACATCCAACAGTCATTTACAGTCAAAAGATTGAATGTTCAAATTTCATCCATATTGACCATTTTGGGATCGTTCGACATGTCCGGAGTCATCGTTTTTCATCCGAAAATTCATTTTTTGGACTGTACCAAAAATGATTCAAAATGTCAATTGGATCGTGCCTCATGTTGAATACCACTTTTTAAAGCCTCACAGTGACCAAAATTGCCATTTTTACAGAGTTTTGATTACTCAAAAGCTTCAATTTTGACCCGTTTCAGGCACAGAAATGACTTTAAACACACTTATTTTAGTTGACAAAGTCCTAATTCACATCCAACAGTCATTTACAGTCAAAAGATTAAATGTTAAAATTTCATCCATATTGACCATTTTGGGATCGTTCGACATGTCCGGAGTCATTGTTTTTCATCCGAAAACTGATTTTTTGGACTGTACCAAAAATGATTCAAAATGTCAATTGGATCGTGCCTCATGTTGAATAACCACTTTTTAAAGCCTCACAGTGACCAAAATTGCCATTTTTACAGAGTCTTGCTTACTCAAAAGCTTCAATTTTGAACCATTTCAGGCACAGAAATGACTTTAAACACACTTATTTTAGTTGACAAAGTCATAATTCACATCCAACAGTCATTTAGATTCAAAAGATTAAATGTTAAAATTTCATCATTATAGACCATTTTGGGAACGTTTAACAGGTCCGGAGTCATCGTTTTTCATCCGGAAATTGATTTTTTGGACTGTACCAAAAATGATTCAAAATGTCAATTGGGTCGTGCCTCATGTTGAACAACCACTTTTTAAAGCCTCACAGTGACCAAAATTGCCATTTTTACAGAGTTTTGATTACTCAAAAGCTTCAATTTTGACCCGTTTCAGGCACAGAAATGACTTTAAACACACTTATTTTAGTTGACAAAGTCCTAATTCACATCCAACAGTCATTTACAGTCACAAGATTAAATGTTAAAATTTCATCCATATTGACCATTTTGGGATCGTTCGACATGTCCGGAGTCATTGTTTTTCATCCGAAAATTGATTTTTTGGAATGTACCAAAAAGGATTCAAAATGTCAATTGGATCGTGCCTCATGTTGAATAACCACTTTTTAAACCCTCACAGTCACCAAAATTGCCACTTTTACAGAGTTTTGCTTACTCAAAAGCTTCAATTTCGAACCATTTCAGGCACAGAAATGACTTTAAACACACTTATTTTAGTTGACAAAGTCATAATTCACATCCAACAGTCATTTAGAGTCAAAAGATTAAATGTTAAAATTTCACCATTATAGACCATTTTGGGAACGTTCAACAGGTCCGGAGTCATCGTTTTTCATCCGGAAATTGATTTTTTGGACTGTACCAAAAATGATTCAAAATGTCAATTGGGTCGTGCCTCATGTTGAATAACCACTTTTTAAACCCTCAGAGTGACCAAAATTGCCATTTTTACAGAGTTTTGCTTACTCAAAAGCTTCAATTTTGACCCGTTTCAGGCACAGAAATGACTTTAAACACACTTATATTAGTTGACAAAGTCATAATTCACATCCAACAGTCATTTACAGTCAAAAGATTGAATGTTCAAATTTCATCCATATTGACCATTTTGGGATCGTTCGACATGTCCGGAGTCATCGTTTTTCATCCGAAAATTCATTTTTTGGACTATACCAAAAATGATTCAAAATGTCAATTGGATCGTGCCTCATGTTGAATACCACTTTTTAAAACCTCACAGTGACCAAAATTGCCATTTTTACAGAGTTTTGATTACTCAAAAGCTTCAATTTTGACCCGTTTCAGGCACAGAAATGACTTTAAACACACTTATTTTAGTTGACAAAGTCCTAATTCACATCCAACAGTCATTTACAGTCAAAAGATTAAATGTTAAAATTTCATCCATATTGACCATTTTGGGATCGTTCGACATGTCCGGAGTCATTGTTTTTCATCCGAAAATTGATTTTTTTGGACTGTACCAAAAATGATTCAAAATGTCAATTGGATCGTGCCTCATGTTGAATAACCACTTTTTAAAGCCTCACAGTGACCAAAATTGCCATTTTTACAGAGTTTTGCTTACTCAAAAGCTTCAATTTTGAACCATTTCAGGCACAGAAATGACTTTAAACACACTTATTTTAGTTGACAAAGTCATAATTCACATCCAACAGTCATTTAGATTCAAAAGATTAAATGTTAAAATTTCATCATTATAGACCATTTTGGGAACGTTCAACAGGTCCGGAATCATCGTTTTTCATCCGGAAATTGATTTTTTGGACTGTACCAAAAATGATTCAAAATGTCAATTGGGTCGTGCCTCATGTTGAACAACCACTTTTTAAACCCTCAGAGTGACCAAAATTGCCATTTTTACAGAGTTTTGCTTACTCAAAAGCTTCAATTTTGACCCGTTTCAGGCACAGAAATGACTTTAAACACACTTATTTTAGTTGACAAAGTCATAATTCACATCCAACAGTCATTTACAGTCAAAAGATTGATTGTTAAAATTTCATCCATATTGACCATTTTGGGATCGTTCGACATGTCCGGAGTCATCGTTTTTCATCCGAAAATTCATTTTTTGGACTGTACCAAAAATGATTCAAAATGTCAATTGGATCGTGCCTCATGTTGAATAACCACTTTTTAAACCCTCACAGTGACCAAAATTGCCATTTTTACAGAGTTATGATTACTCCAAAGCTTCAATTTTGACCCCTTTGAGGCACAGAAATGACTTAAAACACACTTATTTTAGTTGACAAAGTCATAATTCACATCCAACAGTCATTTAGAGTCAAAAGATTAAATGTTAAAATTTCATCATTATAGACCATTTTGGGAACGTTCAACAGGTCCGGAGTCATCGTTTTTCATCCGGAAATTGATTTTTTGGACCGTACCAAAAATGATTCAAAATGTCAATTGGGTCGTGCCTCATGTTGAATAACCACTTTTTAAACCCTCAGAGTGACCAAAATTGCCATTTTTACAGAGTTTTGCTTACTCAAAAGCTTCAATTTTGACCCGTTTCAGGCACAGAAATGACTTTAAACACACTTATATTAGTTGACAAAGTCATAATTCACATCCAACAGTCATTTACAGTCAAAAGATTGAATGTTCAAATTTCATCCATATTGACCATTTTGGGATCGTTCGACATGTCCGGAGTCATCGTTTTTCATCCGAAAATTCATTTTTTGGACTGTACCAAAAATGATTCAAAATGTCAATTGGATCGTGCCTCATGTTGAATACCACTTTTTAAAGCCTCACAGTGACCAAAATTGCCATTTTTACAGAGTTTTGATTACTCAAAAGCTTCAATTTTGACCCGTTTCAGGCACAGAAATGACTTTAAACACACTTATTTTAGTTGACAAAGTCCTAATTCACATCCAACAGTCATTTACAGTCAAAAGATTAAATGTTAAAATTTCATCCATATTGACCATTTTGGGATCGTTCGACATGTCCGGAGTCATTGTTTTTCATCCGAAAACTGATTTTTTGGACTGTACCAAAAATGATTCAAAATGTCAATTGGATCGTGCCTCATGTTGAATAACCACTTTTTAAAGCCTCACAGTGACCAAAATTGCCATTTTTACAGAGTCTTGCTTACTCAAAAGCTTCAATTTTGAACCATTTCAGGCACAGAAATGACTTTAAACACACTTATTTTAGTTGACAAAGTCATAATTCACATCCAACAGTCATTTAGATTCAAAAGATTAAATGTTAAAATTTCATCATTATAGACCATTTTGGGAACGTTTAACAGGTCCGGAGTCATCGTTTTTCATCCGGAAATTGATTTTTTGGACTGTACCAAAAATGATTCAAAATGTCAATTGGGTCGTGCCTCATGTTGAACAACCACTTTTTAAAGCCTCACAGTGACCAAAATTGCCATTTTTACAGAGTTTTGATTACTCAAAAGCTTCAATTTTGACCCGTTTCAGGCACAGAAATGACTTTAAACACACTTATTTTAGTTGACAAAGTCCTAATTCACATCCAACAGTCATTTACAGTCAAAAGATTAAATGTTAAAATTTCATCCATATTGACCATTTTGGGATCGTTCGACATGTCCGGAGTCATCGTTTTTCATCCGGAAATTGATTTTTTGGACTGTACAAAAAATGATTCAAAATGTCAATTGGGTCGTGCCTCATGTTGAATAACCACTTTTTAAACCCTCAGAGTGACCAAAATTGCCATTTTTACAGAGTTTTGCTTACTCAAAAGCTTCAATTTTGACCCGTTTCAGGCACAGAAATTACTTTAAACACACTTATTTTAGTTGACAAAGTCATAATTCACATCCAACAGTCATTTACAGTCAAAAGATTGAATGTTCAAATTTCATCCATTTTGACCACTTTGGGATCGTTCGACATGTCCGGAGTCATCGTTTTTCATCCGAAAATTGATTTTTTGGACTGTACCAAAAATGATTCAAAATGTCAATTGGATCGTGCCTCATGTTGAATAACCACTTTTTAAACCCTCACAGTGACCAAAATTGCCATTTTTACAGAGTTTTGATTACTCAAAAGCTTCAATTTTGACCCGTTTCAGGCACAGAAATGACTTTAAACACACTTATTTTAGTTGACAAAGTCCTAATTCACATCCAACAGTCATTTACAGTCACAAGATTAAATGTTAAAATTTCATCCATATTGACCATTTTGGGATCGTTCGACATGTCCGGAGTCATTGTTTTTCATCCGAAAATTGATTTTTTGGAATGTACCAAAAAGGATTCAAAATGTCAATTGGATCGTGCCTCATGTTGAATAACCACTTTTTAAACCCTCACAGTCACCAAAATTGCCACTTTTACAGAGTTTTGCTTACTCAAAAGCTTCAATTTCGAACCATTTCAGGCACAGAAATGACTTTAAACACACTTATTTTAGTTGACAAAGTCATAATTCACATCCAACAGTCATTTAGAGTCAAAAGATTAAATGTTAAAATTTCACCATTATAGACCATTTTGGGAACGTTCAACAGGTCCGGAGTCATCGTTTTTCATCCGGAAATTGATTTTTTGGACTGTACCAAAAATGATTCAAAATGTCAATTGGGTCGTGCCTCATGTTGAATAACCACTTTTTAAACCCTCAGAGTGACCAAAATTGCCATTTTTACAGAGTTTTGCTTACTCAAAAGCTTCAATTTTGACCCGTTTCAGGCACAGAAATGACTTTAAACACACTTATTTTAGTTGACAAAGTCATAATTCACATCCAACAGTCATTTACAGTCAAAAGATTGAATGTAAAAATTTCATCCATATTGACCATTTTGGGATCGTTCGACATGTCCGGAGTCATCGTTTTTCATCCGAAAATTCATTTTTTGGACTGTACCAAAAATTATTCAAAATGTCAATTGGATCGTGCCTCATGTTGAATAACCACTTTTTAAAGCCTCACAGTGACCAAAATTGCCATTTTTACAGAGTTTTGATTACTCAAAAGCTTCAATTTTGACCCGTTTCATGTACAGAAATGACTTTAAACACACTTATTTTAGTTGACAAAGTCCTAATTCACATCCAACAGTCATTTACAGTCAAAAGATTAAATGTTAAAATTTCATCCATATTGACCATTTTGGGATCGTTCGACATGTCCGGAGTCATCGTTTTTCATCCGAAAATTGATTTTTTGGACTGTACCAAAAATGATTCAAAATGTCAATTGGATCGTGCCTCGTGTTGAATAACCACTTTTTAAAGCCTCAGAGTGACCAAAATTGCCATTTTTACAGAGTTTTGCTTACTCAAAAGCTTCAATTTTGAACCATTTCAGGCACAGAAATGACTTTAAACACACTTATTTTAGTTGACAAAGTCATAATTCACATCCAACAGTCACTTAGAGTCAAAAGATTAAATGTTAAAATTTCATCTATAATGACCATTTTGGGATCGTTCTTCATGTCCGGAGTCATCGTTTTTCATCCGAAAATTCATTTTTTGGACTGTGCCAAAAATGATTCAAAATGTCAATTGGATCGTGCCTCATGTTGAATAACCACTTTTTAAACCCTCACAGTCACCAAAATTGCCATTTTTACAGAGTTTTGATTACTCAAAAGCTTCAATTTTGACCCGTTTCAGGCACAGAAATGACTTAAACACACTTATTTTAGTTGACAAAGTCCTAATTCACATCCAACAGTCATTTACAGTCAAAAGATTAAATGTTAAAATTTCATCCATATTGACCATTTTGGGATCGTTCGACATGTCCGGAGTCATCGTTTTTCATCCGAAAATTGATTTTTTGGACTGTACCAAAAAGGATTCAAAAGGTCAATTGGATCGTGCCTCATGTTGAATAACCACTTTTTAAACCCTCACAGTCACCAAAATTGCCACTTTTACAGAGTTTTGCTTACTCAAAAGCTTCAATTTTGAACCATTTCAGGCACAGAAATGACTTTAAACACCCTTATTTTAGTTGACAAAGTCATAATTCACATCCAACAGTCATTTACAGTCAAAAGATTTAATGTTAAAATTTAATCCATATTGACCATTTTGGGATCGTTCGACTTGTCCGGAGTCATCGTTTTTCATCCGAAAATTGATTTTTTGGACTGTACCAAAAATGATTCAAAATGTCAATTGGATCGTGCCTCATGTTGAATAACCACTTTTTAAAGCCTCACAGTGACCAAAATTGCCATTTTTACAGAGTTTTGATTACTCAAAAGCTTCAATTTTGACCCGTTTCAGGCACAGAAATGACTTTAAACATACTTATTTTAGTTGACAAAGTCCTAATTCACATCCAACAGTCATTTACAGTCAAAAGATTAAATGTTAAAATTTCATCCATATTGACCATTTTGGGATCGTTCGACATGTCCGGAGTCATCGTTTTTCATCCGAAAATTGATTTTTTGGACTGTACCAAAAATGATTCAAAATGTCAATTGGATCGTGCCTCATGTTGAATAACCACTTTTTAAAGCCTCACAGTGACCAAAATTGCCATTTTTCAGAGTTCTGATTACTCAAAAGCTTCAATTTTGACCCCTTTGAGGCACAGAAATGACTTTAAACACACTTATTTTAGTTGACAAAGTCATAATTCACATCCACCAGTCATTTACAGTCAAAAGATTAAATGTTAAAATTTCATCCATATTGACCATTTTGGGATCGTTCGACATGTCCGGAGTCATCGTTTTTCATCCGAAAATTGATTTTTTGGACTGTACCAAAAATAATTCAAAATGTCAATTGGATCGTGCCTCATGTTGAATAACCACTTTTTAAACCCTCAGAGTGACCAAAATTGCCATTTTTACAGAGTTTTGCTTACTCAAAAGCTTCAATTTTGACCCGTTTCAGGCACAGAAATGACTTTAAACACACTTATTTTAGTTGACAAAGTCCTAATTCACATCCAACAGTCATTTAGAGTCAAAAGATTAAATGTTAAAATTTCATCCATATTGGCCATTTTGGGATCGTTCGACATGTCCGGAGTCATCGTTTTTCATCCGAAAATTGATTTTTTGGACTGTACCAAAAATGATTCAAAATGTCAATTGGATCGTGCCTCATGTTGAATAACCACTTTTTAAAGCCTCACAGTGACCAAAATTGCCATTTTTACAGAGTTCTGATTACTCAAAAGCTTCAATTTTGACCCCTTTGAGGCACAGAAATGACTTTAAACACACTTATTTTAGTTGACAAAGTCATAATTCACATCCACCAGTCATTTACAGTCAAAAGATTAAATGTTAAAATTTCATCCATATTGACCATTTTGGGATCGTTCGACATGTCCGGAGTCATCGTTTTTCATCCGAAAATTGATTTTTTGGACTGTACCAAAAATAATTCAAAATGTCAATTGGATCGTGCCTCATGTTGAATAACCACTTTTTAAACCCTCACAGTGACCAAAATTGGCATTTTTACAGAGTTATGATTACTCAAAAGCTTCAATTTTGACCCCTTTGAGGCACAGAAATGACTTAAAACACACTTATTTTAGTTGACAAAGTCATAATTCACATCCAACAGTCATTTAGAGTCAAAAGATTAAATGTTAAAATTTCATCATTATAGACCATTTTGGGAACGTTCAACAGGTCCGGAGTCATCGTTTTTCATCCGGAAATTGATTTTTTGGACCGTACCAAAAATGATTCAAAATGTCAATTGGGTCGTGCCTCATGTTGAATAACCACTTTTTAAACCCTCAGAGTGACCAAAATTGCCATTTTTACAGAGTTTTGATTACTCAAAAGCTTCAATTTTGACCCGTTTCAGGCACAGAAATGACTTTAAACACACTTATTTTAGTTGACAAAGTCCTAATTCACATCCAACAGTCATTTACAGTCAAAAGATTAAATGTTAAAATTTCATCCATATTGACCATTTTGGGATCGTTCGACATGTCCGGAGTCATTGTTTTTCATCCGAAAATTGATTTTTTGGACTGTACCAAAAATGATTCAAAATGTCAATTGGATCGTGCCTCATGTTGAATAACCACTTTTTAAAGCATCACAGTGACCAAAATTGCCATTTTTACAGAGGTTTGCTTACTCAAAAGCTTCAATTTTGACCCGTTTCAGGCACAGAAATGACTTTAAACACACTTATTTTAGTTGACAAAGTCATAATTCACATCCAACAGTCATTTACAGTCAAAAGATTGAATGTTAAAATTTCATCCATATTGACCATTTTGGGATCGTTCGACATGTCCGGAGTCATCGTTTTTCATCCGAAAATTCATTTTTTGGACTGTACCAAAAATGATTCAAAATGTCAATTGGATCGTGCCTCATGTTGAATAACCACTTTTTAAAGCCTCACAGTGACCAAAAGTGCCATTTTTACAGAGTTTTGATTACTCAAAAGCTTCAATTTTGACCCGTTTCAGGCACAGAAATGACTTTAAACACACTTATTTTAGTTGACAAAGTCCTAATTCACATCCAACAGTCATTTACAGTCAAAAGATTAAATGTTAAAATTTCATCCATATTGACCATTTTGGGATCGTTCGACATGTCCGGAGTCATCGTTTTTCATCCGGAAATTGATTTTTTGGACTGTACCAAAAATGATTCAAAATGTCAATTGGGTCGTGCCTCATGTTGAATAACCACTTTTTAAACCCTCAGAGTGACCAAAATTGCCATTTTTACAGAGTTTTGCTTACTCAAAAGCTTCAATTTTGACCCGTTTCAGGCACAGAAATGACTTTAAACACACTTATTTTAGTTGACAAAGTCATAATTCACATCCAACAGTCATTTACAGTCAAAAGATTGAATGTTCAAATTTCATCCATTTTGACCATTTTGGGATCGTTCGACATGTCCGGAGTCATCGTTTTTCATCCGAAAATTGATTTTTTGGACTGTACCAAAAATGATTCAAAATGTCAATTGGATCGTGCCTCATGTTGAATAACCACTTTTTAAAGCCTCACAGTGACCAAAATTGCCATTTTTACAGAGTTTTGATTACTCAAAAGCTTCAATTTTGACCCGTTTCAGGCACAGAAATGACTTTAAACACACTTATTTTAGTTGACAAAGTCCTAATTCACATCCAACAGTCATTTACAGTCAAAAGATTAAATGTTAAAATTTCATCCACATTGACCATTTTGGGATCGTTCGACATGTCCGGAGTCATCGTTTTTCATCCGAAAATTGATTTTTTGGACTGTACCAAAAATGATTCAAAATGTCAATTGGATCGTGCCTCATGTTGAATAACCACTTTTTAAAGCCTCACAGTGACCAAAATTGCCATTTTTACAGAGTTTTGATTACTCAAAAGCTTCAATTTTGACCCGTTTCAGGCACAGAAATGACTTTAAACACACTTATTTTAGTTGACAAAGTCCTAATTCACATCCAACAGTCATTTACAGTCAAAAGATTAAATGTTAAAATTTCATCCATATTGACCATTTTGGGATCGTTCGACATGTCCGGAGTCATCGTTTTTCATCCGAAAATTGATTTTTTGGACTGTACCAAAAATGATTCAAAATGTCAATTGGATCGTGCCTCATGTTGAATAACCACTTTTTAAAGCCTCACAGTGACCAAAATTGCCATTTTTCAGAGTTCTGATTACTCAAAAGCTTCAATTTTGACCCCTTTGAGGCACAGAAATGACTTTAAACACACTTATTTTAGTTGACAAAGTCATAATTCACATCCACCAGTCATTTACAGTCAAAAGATTAAATGTTAAAATTTCATCCATATTGACCATTTTGGGATCGTTCGACATGTCCGGAGTCATCGTTTTTCATCCGAAAATTGATTTTTTGGACTGTACCAAAAATAATTCAAAATGTCAATTGGATCGTGCCTCATGTTGAATAACCACTTTTTAAACCCTCAGAGTGACCAAAATTGCCATTTTTACAGAGTTTTGCTTACTCAAAAGCTTCAATTTTGACCCGTTTCAGGCACAGAAATGACTTTAAACACACTTATTTTAGTTGAAAAAGTCCTAATTCACATCCAACAGTCATTTAGAGTCAAAAGATTAAATGTTAAAATTTCATCCATATTGGCCATTTTGGGATCGTTCGACATGTCCGGAGTCATCGTTTTTCATCCGAAAATTGATTTTTTGGACTGTACCAAAAATGATTCAAAATGTCAATTGGATCGTGCCTCATGTTGAATAACCACTTTTTAAAGCCTCACAGTGACCAAAATTGCCATTTTTACAGAGTTCTGATTACTCAAAAGCTTCAATTTTGACCCCTTTGAGGCACAGAAATGACTTTAAACACACTTATTTTAGTTGACAAAGTCATAATTCACATCCACCAGTCATTTACAGTCAAAAGATTAAATGTTAAAATTTCATCCATATTGACCATTTTGGGATCGTTCGACATGTCCGGAGTCATCGTTTTTCATCCGAAAATTGATTTTTTGGACTGTACCAAAAATAATTCAAAATGTCAATTGGATCGTGCCTCATGTTGAATAACCACTTTTTAAACCCTCACAGTGACCAAAATTGGCATTTTTACAGAGTTATGATTACTCAAAAGCTTCAATTTTGACCCCTTTGAGGCACAGAAATGACTTAAAACACACTTATTTTAGTTGACAAAGTCATAATTCACATCCAACAGTCATTTAGAGTCAAAAGATTAAATGTTAAAATTTCATCATTATAGACCATTTTGGGAACGTTCAACAGGTCCGGAGTCATCGTTTTTCATCCGGAAATTGATTTTTTGGACCGTACCAAAAATGATTCAAAATGTCAATTGGGTCGTGCCTCATGTTGAATAACCACTTTTTAAACCCTCAGAGTGACCAAAATTGCCATTTTTACAGAGTTTTGATTACTCAAAAGCTTCAATTTTGACCCGTTTCAGGCACAGAAATGACTTTAAACACACTTATTTTAGTTGACAAAGTCCTAATTCACATCCAACAGTCATTTACAGTCAAAAGATTAAATGTTAAAATTTCATCCATATTGACCATTTTGGGATCGTTCGACATGTCCGGAGTCATTGTTTTTCATCCGAAAATTGATTTTTTGGACTGTACCAAAAATGATTCAAAATGTCAATTGGATCGTGCCTCATGTTGAATAACCACTTTTTAAAGCATCACAGTGACCAAAATTGCCATTTTTACAGAGTTTTGCTTACTCAAAAGCTTCAATTTTGACCCGTTTCAGGCACAGAAATGACTTTAAACACACTTATTTTAGTTGACAAAGTCATAATTCACATCCAACAGTCATTTACAGTCAAAAGATTGAATGTTAAAATTTCATCCATATTGACCATTTTGGGATCGTTCGACATGTCCGGAGTTATCGTTTTTCATCCGAAAATTCATTTTTTGGACTGTACCAAAAATGATTCAAAATGTCAATTGGATCGTGCCTCATGTTGAATAACCACTTTTTAAAGCCTCACAGTGACCAAAAGTGCCATTTTTACAGAGTTTTGATTACTCAAAAGCTTCAATTTTGACCCGTTTCAGGCACAGAAATGACTTTAAACACACTTATTTTAGTTGACAAAGTCCTAATTCACATCCAACAGTCATTTACAGTCAAAAGATTAAATGTTAAAATTTCATCCATATTGACCATTTTGGGATCGTTCGACATGTCCGGAGTCATCGTTTTTCATCCGGAAATTGATTTTTTGGACTGTACCAAAAATGATTCAAAATGTCAATTGGGTCGTGCCTCATGTTGAATAACCACTTTTTAAACCCTCAGAGTGACCAAAATTGCCATTTTTACAGAGTTTTGCTTACTCAAAAGCTTCAATTTTGACCCGTTTCAGGCACAGAAATGACTTTAAACACACTTATTTTAGTTGACATAGTCATAATTCACATCCAACAGTCATTTACAGTCAAAAGATTGAATGTTCAAATTTCATCCATTTTGACCATTTTGGGATCGTTCGACATGTCCGGAGTCATCGTTTTTCATCCGAAAATTGATTTTTTGGACTGTACCAAAAATGATTCAAAATGTCAATTGGATCGTGCCTCATGTTGAATAACCACTTTTTAAAGCCTCACAGTGACCAAAATTGCCATTTTTACAGAGTTTTGATTACTCAAAAGCTTCAATTTTGACCCGTTTCAGGCACAGAAATGACTTTAAACACACTTATTTTAGTTGACAAAGTCCTAATTCACATCCAACAGTCATTTACAGTCAAAAGATTAAATGTTAAAATTTCATCCATATTGACCATTTTGGGATCGTTCGACATGTCCGGAGTCATCGTTTTTCATCCGAAAATTGATTTTTTGGACTGTACCAAAAATGATTCAAAATGTCAATTGGATCGTGCCTCATGTTGAATAACCACTTTTTAAAGCCTCACAGTGACCAAAATTGCCATTTTTACAGAGTTTTGATTACTCAAAAGCTTCAATTTTGACCCCTTTGAGGCACAGAAATGACTTTAAACACACTTATTTTAGTTGACAAAGTCATAATTCACATCCACCAGTCATTTACAGTCAAAAGATTAAATGTTAAAATTTCATCCATATTGACCATTTTGGGATCGTTCGACATGTCCGGAGTCATCGTTTTTCATCCGAAAATTGATTTTTTGGACTGTACCAAAAATAATTCAAAATGTCAATTGGATCGTGCCTCATGTTGAATAACCACTTTTTAAACCCTCAGAGTGACCAAAATTGCCATTTTTACAGAGTTTTGCTTACTCAAAAGCTTCAATTTTGACCCGTTTCAGGCACAGAAATGACTTTAAACACACTTATTTTAGTTGACAAAGTCCTAATTCACATCCAACAGTCATTTAGAGTCAAAAGATTAAATGTTAAAATTTCATCCATATTGGCCATTTTGGGATCGTTCGACATGTCCGGAGTCATCGTTTTTCATCCGAAAATTGATTTTTTGGACTGTACCAAAAATGATTCAAAATGTCAATTGGATCGTGCCTCATGTTGAATAACCACTTTTTAAACCCTCACAGTGACCAAAATTGGCATTTTTACAGAGTTATGATTACTCAAAAGCTTCAATTTTGACCCCTTTGAGGCACAGAAATGACTTAAAACACACTTATTTTAGTTGACAAAGTCATAATTCACATCCAACAGTCATTTAGAGTCAAAAGATTAAATGTTAAAATTTCATCATTATAGACCATTTTGGGAACGTTCAACAGGTCCGGAGTCATTGTTTTTCATCCGGAAATTGATTTTTTGGACCGTACCAAAAATGATTCAAAATGTCAATTGGGTCGTGCCTCATGTTGAATAACCACTTTTTAAACCCTCAGAGTGACCAAAATTGCCATTTTTACAGAGTTTTGATTACTCAAAAGCTTCAATTTTGACCCGTTTCAGGCACAGAAATGACTTTAAACACACTTATTTTAGTTGACAAAGTCCTAATTCACATCCAACAGTCATTTACAGTCAAAAGATTAAATGTTAAAATTTCATCCATATTGACCATTTTGGGATCGTTCGACATGTCCGGAGTCATTGTTTTTCATCCGAAAATTGATTTTTTGGACTGTACCAAAAATGATTCAAAATGTCAATTGGATCGTGCCTCATGTTGAATAACCACTTTTTAAACCCTCACAGTGACCAAAATTGGCATTTTTACAGTTATGATTACTCAAAAGCTTCAATTTTGACCCCTTTGAGGCACAGAAATGACTTAAAACACACTTATTTTAGTTGACAAAGTCATAATTCACATCCAACAGTCATTTAGAGTCAAAAAATTAAATGTTAAAATTTCATCATTATAGACCATTTTGGGAACGTTCAACAGGTCCGGAGTCATCGTTTTTCATCCGGAAATTGATTTTTTGGACCGTACCAAAAATGATTCAAAATGTCAATTGGGTCGTGCCTCATGTTGAATAACCACTTTTTAAACCCTCAGAGTGACCAAAATTGCCATTTTTACAGAGTTTTGATTACTCAAAAGCTTCAATTTTGACCCGTTTCAGGCACAGAAATGACTTTAAACACACTTATTTTAGTTGACAAAGTCCTAATTCACATCCAACAGTCATTTACAGTCAAAAGATTAAATGTTAAAATTTCATCCATATTGACCATTTTGGGATCGTTCGACATGTCCGGAGTCATTGTTTTTCATCCGAAAATTGATTTTTTGGACTGTACCAAAAATGATTCAAAATGTCAATTGGGTCGTGCCTCATGTTGAACAACCACTTTTTAAACCCTCAGAGTGACCAAAATTGCCATTTTTACAGAGTTTTGCTTACTCAAAAGCTTCAATTTTGACCCGTTTCAGGCACAGAAATGACTTTAAACACACTTATTTTAGTTGACAAAGTCATAATTCACATCCAACAGTCATTTACAGTCAAAAGATTGAATGTTAAAATTTCATCCATATTGACCATTTTGGGATCGTTCGACATGTCCGGAGTCATCGTTTTTCATCCGAAAATTCATTTTTTGGACTGTACCAAAAATGATTCAAAATGTCAATTGGATCGTGCCTCATGTTGAATAACCACTTTTTAAAGCCTCACAGTGACCAAAATTGCCATTTTTACAGAGTTTTGATTACTCAAAAGCTTCAATTTTGACCCGTTTCAGGCACAGAAATGACTTTAAACACACTTATTTTAGTTGACAAAGTCCTAATTCACATCCAACAGTCATTTACAGTCAAAAGATTAAATGTTAAAATTTCATCCATATTGACCATTTTGGGATCGTTCGACATGTCCGGAGTCATCGTTTTTCATCCGGAAATTGATTTTTTGGACTGTACCAAAAATGATTCAAAATGTCAATTGGGTCGTGCCTCATGTTGAATAACCACTTTTTAAACCCTCAGAGTGACCAAAATTGCCATTTTTACAGAGTTTTGCTTACTCAAAAGCTTCAATTTTGACCCGTTTCAGGCACAGAAATGACTTTAAACACACTTATTTTAGTTGACAAAGTCATAATTCACATCCAACAGTCATTTACAGTCAAAAGATTGAATGCTCAAATTTCATCCATTTTGACCATTTTGGGATCGTTCGACATGTCCGGAGTCATCGTTTTTCATCCGAAAATTGATTTTTTGGACTGTACCAAAAATGATTCAAAATGTCAATTGGATCGTGCCTCATGTTGAATAACCACTTTTTAAAGCCTCACAGTGACCAAAATTGCCATTTTTACAGAGTTTTGATTACTCAAAAGCTTCAATTTTGACCCGTTTCAGGCACAGAAATGACTTTAAACACACTTATTTTAGTTGACAAAGTCCTAATTCACATCCAACAGTCATTTACAGTCACAAGATTAAATGTTAAAATTTCATCCATATTGACCATTTTGGGATCGTTCGACATGTCCGGAGTCATTGTTTTTCATCCGAAAATTGATTTTTTGGAATGTACCAAAAAGGATTCAAAATGTCAATTGGATCGTGCCTCATGTTGAATAACCATTTTTTAAACCCTCACAGTCACCAAAATTGCCACTTTTACAGAGTTTTGATTACTCAAAAGCTTCAATTTTGACCCGTTTCAGGCACAGAAATGACTTTAAACACACTTATTTTAGTTGACAAAGTCCTAATTCACATCCAACAGTCATTTACAGTCAAAAGATTAAATGTTAAAATTTCATCCATATTGACCATTTTGGGATCGTTCGACATGTCCGGAGTCATTGTTTTTCATCCGAAAATTGATTTTTTGGACTGTACCAAAAATGATTCAAAATGTCAATTGGATCGTGCCTCATGTTGAATAACCACTTTTTAAACCCTCACAGTGACCAAAATTGGCATTTTTACAGTTATGATTACTCAAAAGCTTCAATTTTGACCCCTTTGAGGCACAGAAATGACTTAAAACACACTTATTTTAGTTGACAAAGTCATAATTCACATCCAACAGTCATTTAGAGTCAAAAAATTAAATGTTAAAATTTCATCATTATAGACCATTTTGGGAACGTTCAACAGGTCCGGAGTCATCGTTTTTCATCCGGAAATTGATTTTTTGGACCGTACCAAAAATGATTCAAAATGTCAATTGGGTCGTGCCTCATGTTGAATAACCACTTTTTAAACCCTCAGAGTGACCAAAATTGCCATTTTTACAGAGTTTTGATTACTCAAAAGCTTCAATTTTGACCCGTTTCAGGCACAGAAATGACTTTAAACACACTTATTTTAGTTGACAAAGTCCTAATTCACATCCAACAGTCATTTACAGTCAAAAGATTAAATGTTAAAATTTCATCCATATTGACCATTTTGGGATCGTTCGACATGTCCGGAGTCATTGTTTTTCATCCGAAAATTGATTTTTTGGACTGTACCAAAAATGATTCAAAATGTCAATTGGGTCGTGCCTCATGTTGAACAACCACTTTTTAAACCCTCAGAGTGACCAAAATTGCCATTTTTACAGAGTTTTGCTTACTCAAAAGCTTCAATTTTGACCCGTTTCAGGCACAGAAATGACTTTAAACACACTTATTTTAGTTGACAAAGTCATAATTCACATCCAACAGTCATTTACAGTCAAAAGATTGAATGTTAAAATTTCATCCATATTGACCATTTTGGGATCGTTCGACATGTCCGGAGTCATCGTTTTTCATCCGAAAATTCATTTTTTGGACTGTACCAAAAATGATTCAAAATGTCAATTGGATCGTGCCTCATGTTGAATAACCACTTTTTAAAGCCTCACAGTGACCAAAATTGCCATTTTTACAGAGTTTTGATTACTCAAAAGCTTCAATTTTGACCCGTTTCAGGCACAGAAATGACTTTAAACACACTTATTTTAGTTGACAAAGTCCTAATTCACATCCAACAGTCATTTACAGTCAAAAGATTAAATGTTAAAATTTCATCCATATTGACCATTTTGGGATCGTTCGACATGTCCGGAGTCATCGTTTTTCATCCGGAAATTGATTTTTTGGACTGTACCAAAAATGATTCAAAATGTCAATTGGGTCGTGCCTCATGTTGAATAACCACTTTTTAAACCCTCAGAGTGACCAAAATTGCCATTTTTACAGAGTTTTGCTTACTCAAAAGCTTCAATTTTGACCCGTTTCAGGCACAGAAATGACTTTAAACACACTTATTTTAGTTGACAAAGTCATAATTCACATCCAACAGTCATTTACAGTCAAAAGATTGAATGCTCAAATTTCATCCATTTTGACCATTTTGGGATCGTTCGACATGTCCGGAGTCATCGTTTTTCATCCGAAAATTGATTTTTTGGACTGTACCAAAAATGATTCAAAATGTCAATTGGATCGTGCCTCATGTTGAATAACCACTTTTTAAAGCCTCACAGTGACCAAAATTGCCATTTTTACAGAGTTTTGATTACTCAAAAGCTTCAATTTTGACCCGTTTCAGGCACAGAAATGACTTTAAACACACTTATTTTAGTTGACAAAGTCCTAATTCACATCCAACAGTCATTTACAGTCACAAGATTAAATGTTAAAATTTCATCCATATTGACCATTTTGGGATCGTTCGACATGTCCGGAGTCATTGTTTTTCATCCGAAAATTGATTTTTTGGAATGTACCAAAAAGGATTCAAAATGTCAATTGGATCGTGCCTCATGTTGAATAACCATTTTTTAAACCCTCACAGTCACCAAAATTGCCACTTTTACAGAGTTTTGCTTACTCAAAAGCTTCAATTTCGAACCATTTCAGGCACAGAAATGACTTTAAACACACTTATTTTAGTTGACAAAGTCATAATTCACATCCAACAGTCATTTAGAGTCAAAAGATTAAATGTTAAAATTTCACCATTATAGACCATTTTGGGAACGTTCAACAGGTCCGGAGTCATCGTTTTTCATCCGGAAATTGATTTTTTGGACTGTACCAAAAATGATTCAAAATGTCAATTGGGTCGTGCCTCATGTTGAATAACCACTTTTTAAACCCTCAGAGTGACAAAAATTGCCATTTTTACAGAGTTTTGCTTACTCAAAAGCTTCAATTTTGACCCGTTTCAGGAACAGAAATGACTTTAAACACACTTATTTTAGTTGACAAAGTCATAATTCACATCCAACAGTCATTTACAGTCAAAAGATTGAATGTTAAAATTTCATCCATATTGACCATTTTGGGATCGTTCAACATGTCCGGAGTCATCGTTTTTCATCCGAAAATTCATTTTTTGGACTGTACCAAAAATTATTCAAAATGTCAATTGGATCGTGCCTCATGTTGAATAACCACTTTTTAAAGCCTCACAGTCACCAAAATTGCCATTTTTACAGAGTTTTGATTACTCAAAAGCTTCAATTTTGACCCGCTTCAGGCACAGAAATGACTTTAAACACACTTATTTTAGTTGACAAAGTCATATTTCACATCCAACAGTCATTTAGAGTCAAAAGATTAAATGTTAAAATTTCATCTATATTGACCATTTTGGGATCGTTCGACATGTCCGGAGTCATCGTTTTTCATCCGAAAATTGATTTTTTGGACTGTACCATTAATGATTCAAAATGTCAATTGGATCGTGCCTCATGTTGAATAACCACTTTTTAAACCCTCAGAGTGACCAAAATTGCCATTTTTACAGAGGTTTGCTTACTCAAAAGCTTCAATTTTGACCCGTTTCAGGCACAGAAATGACTTTAAACACACTTATTTTAGTTGACAAAGTCATAATTCACATCCAACAGTCATTTACAGTCAAAAGATTAAATGTTAAAATTTTATCCATATTGGCCATTTTGGGATCGTTCGACATGTCCGGAGTCATCGTTTTTCATCCGAAATTGATTTTTTGGACTGTACCAAAAATGATTCAAAATGTCAATTGGATTGTGCCTCATGTTGAATAACCACTTTTTAAAGCCTCACAGTGACCAAAATTGCCATTTTTACAGAGTTATGATTACTCAAAAGCTTCAATTTTGACCCCTTTGAGGCACAGAAATGACTTAAAACACACTTATTTTAGTTGACAAAGTCATAATTCACATCCAACAGTCATTTAGAGTCAAAAGATTAAATGTTAAAATTTCATCATTATAGACCATTTTGGGAACGTTCAACAGGTCTGGAGTCATCGTTTTTCATCCAGAAATTGATTTTTTGGACTGTACCAAAAATGATTCAAAATGTCAATTGGGTCGTGCCTCATGTTGAATAACCACTTTTTAAACCCTCAGAGTGACCAAAATTGCCATTTTTACAGAGTTTTGCTTACTCAAAAGCTTCAATTTTGACCCGTTTCAGGCACAGAAATGACTTTAAACACACTTATTTTAGTTGACAAAGTCCTAATTCACATCCAACAGTCATTTACAGTCAAAAGATTAAATGTTAAAATTTCATCCATATTGACCATTTTGGGATCGTTCGACATGTCGGGAGTCATCGTTTTTCATCCGAAATTGATTTTTTGGACTGTACCAAAAATGATTCAAAATGTCAATTGGATCGTGCCTCATGTTGAATAACCACTTTTTAAAGCCTCACAGTGACCAAAATTGCCATTTTTACAGAGTTTTGCTTACTCAAAAGCTTCAATTTTGACCCGTTTCAGGCACAGAAATGACTTTAAACACACTTATTTTAGTTGACAAAGTCCTAATTCACATCCAACAGTCATTTACAGTCAAAAGATTAAATGTTAAAATTTCATCCATATTGACCATTTTGGGATCGTTCGACATGTCCGGAGTCATCGTTTTTCATCCGAAAATTGATTTTTTGGACTGTACCAAAAATGATTCAAAATGTCAATTGGATCGTGCCTCATGTTGAATAACCACTTTTTAAAGCCTCACAGTGACCAAAATTGCCATTTTTCAGAGTTCTGATTACTCAAAAGCTTCAATTTTGACCCCTTTGAGGCACAGAAATGACTTTAAACACACTTATTTTAGTTGACAAAGTCATAATTCACATCCACCAGTCATTTACAGTCAAAAGATTAAATGTTAAAATTTCATCCATATTGACCATTTTGGGATCGTTCGACATGTCCGGAGTCATCGTTTTTCATCCGAAAATTGATTTTTTGGACTGTACCAAAAATAATTCAAAATGTCAATTGGATCGTGCCTCATGTTGAATAACCACTTTTTAAACCCTCAGAGTGACCAAAATTGCCATTTTTACAGAGTTTTGCTTACTCAAAAGCTTCAATTTTGACCCATTTCAGGCACAGAAATGACTTTAAACACACTTATTTTAGTTGAAAAAGTCCTAATTCACATCCAACAGTCATTTAGAGTCAAAAGATTAAATGTTAAAATTTCATCCATATTGGCCATTTTGGGATCGTTCGACATGTCCGGAGTCATCGTTTTTCATCCGAAAATTGATTTTTTGGACTGTACCAAAAATGATTCAAAATGTCAATTGGATCGTGCCTCATGTTGAATAACCACTTTTTAAAGCCTCACAGTGACCAAAATTGCCATTTTTACAGAGTTCTGATTACTCAAAAGCTTCAATTTTGACCCCTTTGAGGCACAGAAATGACTTTAAACACACTTATTTTAGTTGACAAAGTCATAATTCACATCCACCAGTCATTTACAGTCAAAAGATTAAATGTTAAAATTTCATCCATATTGACCATTTTGGGATCGTTCGACATGTCCGGAGTCATCGTTTTTCATCCGAAAATTGATTTTTTGGACTGTACCAAAAATAATTCAAAATGTCAATTGGATCGTGCCTCATGTTGAATAACCACTTTTTAAACCCTCACAGTGACCAAAATTGGCATTTTTACAGAGTTATGATTACTCAAAAGCTTCAATTTTGACCCCTTTGAGGCACAGAAATGACTTAAAACACACTTATTTTAGTTGACAAAGTCATAATTCACATCCAACAGTCATTTAGAGTCAAAAGATTAAATGTTAAAATTTCATCATTATAGACCATTTTGGGAACGTTCAACAGGTCCGGAGTCATCGTTTTTCATCCGGAAATTGATTTTTTGGACCGTACCAAAAATGATTCAAAATGTCAATTGGGTCGTGCCTCATGTTGAATAACCACTTTTTAAACCCTCAGAGTGACCAAAATTGCCATTTTTACAGAGTTTTGCTTACTCAAAAGCTTCAATTTTGACCCGTTTCAGGCACAGAAATGACTTTAAACACACTTATTTTAGTTGACAAAGTCCTAATTCACATCCAACAGTCATTTAGAGTCAAAAGATTAAATGTTAAAATTTCATCCATATTGGCCATTTTGGGATCGTTCGACATGTCCGGAGTCATCGTTTTTCATCCGAAAATTGATTTTTTGGACTGTACCAAAAATGATTCAAAATGTCAATTGGATCGTGCCTCATGTTGAATAACCACTTTTTAAACCCTCACAGTGACCAAAATTGGCATTTTTACAGAGTTATGATTACTCAAAAGCTTCAATTTTGACCCCTTTGAGGCACAGAAATGACTTAAAACACACTTATTTTAGTTGACAAAGTCATAATTCACATCCAACAGTCATTTAGAGTCAAAAGATTAAATGTTAAAATTTCATCATTATAGACCATTTTGGGAACGTTCAACAGGTCCGGAGTCATTGTTTTTCATCCGGAAATTGATTTTTTGGACCGTACCAAAAATGATTCAAAATGTCAATTGGGTCGTGCCTCATGTTGAACAACCACTTTTTAAACCCTCAGAGTGACCAAAATTGCCATTTTTACAGAGTTTTGCTTACTCAAAAGCTTCAATTTTGACCCGTTTCAGGCACAGAAATGACTTTAAACACACTTATTTTAGTTGACAAAGTCATAATTCACATCCAACAGTCATTTACAGTCAAAAGATTGAATGTTAAAATTTCATCCATATTGACCATTTTGGGATCGTTCGACATGTCCGGAGTCATCGTTTTTCATCCGAAAATTCATTTTTTGGACTGTACCAAAAATGATTCAAAATGTCAATTGGGTCGTGCCTCATGTTGAACAACCACTTTTTAAACCCTCAGAGTGACCAAAATTGCCATTTTTACAGAGTTTTGCTTACTCAAAAGCTTCAATTTTGACCCGTTTCAGGCACAGAAATGACTTTAAACACACTTATTTTAGTTGACAAAGTCATAATTCACATCCAACAGTCATTTACAGTCAAAAGATTGAATGTTAAAATTTCATCCATATTGACCATTTTGGGATCGTTCGACATGTCCGGAGTCATCGTTTTTCATCCGAAAATTCATTTTTTGGACTGTACCAAAAATGATTCAAAATGTCAATTGGATCGTGCCTCATGTTGAATAACCACTTTTTAAAGCCTCACAGTGACCAAAATTGCCATTTTTACAGAGTTTTGATTACTCAAAAGCTTCAATTTTGACCCGTTTCAGGCACAGAAATGACTTTAAACACACTTATTTTAGTTGACAAAGTCCTAATTCACATCCAACAGTCATTTACAGTCAAAAGATTAAATGTTAAAATTTCATCCATATTGACCATTTTGGGATCGTTCGACATGTCCGGAGTCATCGTTTTTCATCCGGAAATTGATTTTTTGGACTGTACCAAAAATGATTCAAAATGTCAATTGGGTCGTGCCTCATGTTGAATAACCACTTTTTAAACCCTCAGAGTGACCAAAATTGCCATTTTTACAGAGTTTTGCTTACTCAAAAGCTTCAATTTTGACCCGTTTCAGGCACAGAAATGACTTTAAACACACTTATTTTAGTTGACAAAGTCATAATTCACATCCAACAGTCATTTACAGTCAAAAGATTGAATGCTCAAATTTCATCCATTTTGACCATTTTGGGATCGTTCGACATGTCCGGAGTCATCGTTTTTCATCCGAAAATTGATTTTTTGGACTGTACCAAAAATGATTCAAAATGTCAATTGGATCGTGCCTCATGTTGAATAACCACTTTTTAAAGCCTCACAGTGACCAAAATTGCCATTTTTACAGAGTTTTGATTACTCAAAAGCTTCAATTTTGACCCGTTTCAGGCACAGAAATGACTTTAAACACACTTATTTTAGTTGACAAAGTCCTAATTCACATCCAACAGTCATTTACAGTCACAAGATTAAATGTTAAAATTTCATCCATATTGACCATTTTGGGATCGTTCGACATGTCCGGAGTCATTGTTTTTCATCCGAAAATTGATTTTTTGGAATGTACCAAAAAGGATTCAAAATGTCAATTGGATCGTGCCTCATGTTGAATAACCATTTTTTAAACCCTCACAGTCACCAAAATTGCCACTTTTACAGAGTTTTGCTTACTCAAAAGCTTCAATTTCGAACCATTTCAGGCACAGAAATGACTTTAAACACACTTATTTTAGTTGACAAAGTCATAATTCACATCCAACAGTCATTTACAGTCAAAAGATTAAATGTTAAAATTTCACCATTATAGACCATTTTGGGAACGTTCAACAGGTCCGGAGTCATCGTTTTTCATCCGGAAATTGATTTTTTGGACTGTACCAAAAATGATTCAAAATGTCAATTGGGTCGTGCCTCATGTTGAATAACCACTTTTTAAACCCTCAGAGTGACAAAAATTGCCATTTTTACAGAGTTTTGCTTACTCAAAAGCTTCAATTTTGACCCGTTTCAGGCACAGAAATGACTTTAAACACACTTATTTTAGTTGACAAAGTCATAATTCACATCCAACAGTCATTTACAGTCAAAAGATTGAATGTTAAAATTTCATCCATATTGACCATTTTGGGATCGTTCAACATGTCCGGAGTCATCGTTTTTCATCCGAAAATTCATTTTTTGGACTGTACCAAAAATAATTCAAAATGTCAATTGGATCGTGCCTCATGTTGAATAACCACTTTTTAAACCCTCACAGTGACCAAAATTGGCATTTTTACAGAGTTATGATTACTCAAAAGCTTCAATTTTGACCCCTTTGAGGCACAGAAATGACTTAAAACACACTTATTTTAGTTGACAAAGTCATAATTCACATCCAACAGTCATTTTGAGTCAAAAGATTAAATGTTAAAATTTCATCATTATAGACCATTTTGGGAACGTTCAACAGGTCCGGAGTCATCGTTTTTCATCCGGAAATTGATTTTTTGGACCGTACCAAAAATGATTCAAAATGTCAATTGGGTCGTGCCTCATGTTGAATAACCACTTTTTAAACCCTCAGAGTGACCAAAATTGCCATTTTTACAGAGTTTTGCTTACTCAAAAGCTTCAATTTTGACCCGTTTCAGGCACAGAAATGACTTTAAACACACTTATTTTAGTTGACAAAGTCATAATTCACATCCAACAGTCATTTACAGTCAAAAGATTGAATGTTAAAATTTCATCCATATTGACCATTTTGGGATCGTTCGACATGTCCGGAGTCATCGTTTTTCATCCGAAAATTCATTTTTTGGACTGTACCAAAAATGATTCAAAATGTCAATTGGATCGTGCCTCATGTTGAATAACCACTTTTTAAAGCCTCACAGTGACCAAAATTGCCATTTTTACAGAGTTTTGATTACTCAAAAGCTTCAATTTTGACCCGTTTCAGGCACAGAAATGACTTTAAACACACTTATTTTAGTTGACAAAGTCCTAATTCACATCCAACAGTCATTTACAGTCAAAAGATTAAATGTTAAAATTTCATCCATATTGACCATTTTGGGATCGTTCGACATGTCCGGAGTCATCGTTTTTCATCCGGAAATTGATTTTTTGGACTGTACCAAAAATGATTCAAAATGTCAATTGGGTCGTGCCTCATGTTGAATAACCACTTTTTAAACCCTCAGAGTGACCAAAATTGCCATTTTTACAGAGTTTTGCTTACTCAAAAGCTTCAATTTTGACCCGTTTCAGGCACAGAAATGACTTTAAACACACTTATTTTAGTTGACAAAGTCATAATTCACATCCAACAGTCATTTACAGTCAAAAGATTGAATGCTCAAATTTCATCCATTTTGACCATTTTGGGATCGTTCGACATGTCCGGAGTCATCGTTTTTCATCCGAAAATTGATTTTTTGGACTGTACCAAAAATGATTCAAAATGTCAATTGGATCGTGCCTCATGTTGAATAACCACTTTTTAAAGCCTCACAGTGACCAAAATTGCCATTTTTACAGAGTTTTGATTACTCAAAAGCTTCAATTTTGACCCGTTTCAGGCACAGAAATGACTTTAAACACACTTATTTTAGTTGACAAAGTCCTAATTCACATCCAACAGTCATTTACAGTCACAAGATTAAATGTTAAAATTTCATCCATATTGACCATTTTGGGATCGTTCGACATGTCCGGAGTCATTGTTTTTCATCCGAAAATTGATTTTTTGGAATGTACCAAAAAGGATTCAAAATGTCAATTGGATCGTGCCTCATGTTGAATAACCATTTTTTAAACCCTCACAGTCACCAAAATTGCCACTTTTACAGAGTTTTGCTTACTCAAAAGCTTCAATTTCGAACCATTTCAGGCACAGAAATGACTTTAAACACACTTATTTTAGTTGACAAAGTCATAATTCACATCCAACAGTCATTTAGAGTCAAAAGATTAAATGTTAAAATTTCACCATTATAGACCATTTTGGGAACGTTCAACAGGTCCGGAGTCATCGTTTTTCATCCGGAAATTGATTTTTTGGACTGTACCAAAAATGATTCAAAATGTCAATTGGGTCGTGCCTCATGTTGAATAACCACTTTTTAAACCCTCAGAGTGACAAAAATTGCCATTTTTACAGAGTTTTGCTTACTCAAAAGCTTCAATTTTGACCCGTTTCAGGCACAGAAATGACTTTAAACACACTTATTTTAGTTGACAAAGTCATAATTCACATCCAACAGTCATTTACAGTCAAAAGATTGAATGTTAAAATTTCATCCATATTGACCATTTTGGGATCGTTCAACATGTCCGGAGTCATCGTTTTTCATCCGAAAATTCATTTTTTGGACTGTACCAAAAATTATTCAAAATGTCAATTGGATCGTGCCTCATGTTGAATAACCACTTTTTAAAGCCTCACAGTCACCAAAATTGCCATTTTTACAGAGTTTTGATTACTCAAAAGCTTCAATTTTGACCCGCTTCAGGCACAGAAATGACTTTAAACACACTTATTTTAGTTGACAAAGTCATATTTCACATCCAACAGTCATTTAGAGTCAAAAGATTAAATGTTAAAATTTCATCTATATTGACCATTTTGGGATCGTTCGACATGTCCGGAGTCATCGTTTTTCATCCGAAAATTGATTTTTTGGACTGTACCATTAATGATTCAAAATGTCAATTGGATCGTGCCTCATGTTGAATAACCACTTTTTAAACCCTCAGAGTGACCAAAATTGCCATTTTTACAGAGGTTTGCTTACTCAAAAGCTTCAATTTTGACCCGTTTCAGGCACAGAAATGACTTTAAACACACTTATTTTAGTTGACAAAGTCATAATTCACATCCAACAGTCATTTACAGTCAAAAGATTAAATGTTAAAATTTTATCCATATTGGCCATTTTGGGATCGTTCGACATGTCCGGAGTCATCGTTTTTCATCCGAAATTGATTTTTTGGACTGTACCAAAAATGATTCAAAATGTCAATTGGATTGTGCCTCATGTTGAATAACCACTTTTTAAAGCCTCACAGTGACCAAAATTGCCATTTTTACAGAGTTATGATTACTCAAAAGCTTCAATTTTGACCCCTTTGAGGCACAGAAATGACTTAAAACACACTTATTTTAGTTGACAAAGTCATAATTCACATCCAACAGTCATTTAGAGTCAAAAGATTAAATGTTAAAATTTCATCATTATAGACCATTTTGGGAACGTTCAACAGGTCTGGAGTCATCGTTTTTCATCCAGAAATTGATTTTTTGGACTGTACCAAAAATGATTCAAAATGTCAATTGGGTCGTGCCTCATGTTGAATAACCACTTTTTAAACCCTCAGAGTGACCAAAATTGCCATTTTTACAGAGTTTTGCTTACTCAAAAGCTTCAATTTTGACCCGTTTCAGGCACAGAAATGACTTTAAACACACTTATTTTAGTTGACAAAGTCCTAATTCACATCCAACAGTCATTTACAGTCAAAAGATTAAATGTTAAAATTTCATCCATATTGACCATTTTGGGATCGTTCGACATGTCGGGAGTCATCGTTTTTCATCCGAAATTGATTTTTTGGACTGTACCAAAAATGATTCAAAATGTCAATTGGATCGTGCCTCATGTTGAATAACCACTTTTTAAAGCCTCACAGTGACCAAAATTGCCATTTTTACAGAGTTTTGCTTACTCAAAAGCTTCAATTTTGACCCGTTTCAGGCACAGAAATGACTTTAAACACACTTATTTTAGTTGACAAAGTCATAATTCACATCCAACAGTCATTTAGAGTCAAAAGATTAAATGTTAAAATTTCATCTGTATTGACCATTTTCGGATCGTTCGACATGTCGGAGTCATCGTTTTTCATCCGAAAATTGATTTTTTGGACTGTACCAAAAATGATTCAAAATGTCAATTGGATCGTGCCTCATGTTGAATAACCACTTTTTAAACCCTCAGAGTGACCAAAATTGCCATTTTTACAAAGGTTTGCTTACTCAAAAGCTTCAATTTTGACCGGTTTCAGGCACAGAAATGACTTTCAACACACTTATTTTAGTTGACAAGGTCATAATTCACATCCAACAGTCATTTACAGTCAAAAGATTAAATGTAAAAATTTCATCCATATTGGCCATTTTGGGATCGTTCGACATGTCCGGAGTCATCGTTTTCATCCGAAAATTGATTTTTTGGACTGTACCAAAAATGATTCAAAATGTCAATTGGATCGTGCCTCATGTTGAATAACCACTTTTTAAACCCTCACAGTGACCAAAATTGCCATTTTTACAGAGTTTTGATTACTCAAAAGCTTCAATTTTGACCCGTTTCAGGCACAGAAATGACTTTAAACACACTTATTTTAGTTGACAAAGTCCTAATTCACATCCAACAGTCATTTACAGTCAAAAGATTAAATGTTAAAATTTCATCCATATTGACCATTTTGGGATCGTTCGACATGTCCGGAGTCATCGTTTTTCATCCGAAAATTGATTTTTTGGACTGTACCAAAAATGATTCAAAATGTCAATTGGATCGTGCCTCATGTTGAATAACCACTTTTTAAAGCCTCACAGTGACCAAAATTGCCATTTTTACAGAGTTTTGATTACTCAAAAGCTTCAATTTTGACCCGTTTCAGGCACAGAAATGACTTTAAACACACTTATTTTAGTTGACAAAGTCCTAATTCACATCCAACAGTCATTTACAGTCAAAAGATTAAATGTTAAAATTTCATCCATATTGACCATTTTGGGATCGTTCGACATGTCCGGAGTCATCGTTTTTCATCCGAAAATTGATTTTTTGGACTGTACCAAAAATGATTCAAAATGTCAATTGGATCGTGCCTCATGTTGAATAACCACTTTTTAAAGCCTCACAGTGACCAAAATTGCCATTTTTCAGAGTTCTGATTACTCAAAAGCTTCAATTTTGACCCCTTTGAGGCACAGAAATGACTTTAAACACACTTATTTTAGTTGACAAAGTCATAATTCACATCCACCAGTCATTTACAGTCAAAAGATTAAATGTTAAAATTTCATCATTATAGACCATTTTGGGAACGTTCAACAGGTCCGGAGTCATTGTTTTTCATCCGGAAATTGATTTTTTGGACCGTACCAAAAATGATTCAAAATGTCAATTGGGTCGTGCCTCATGTTGAACAACCACTTTTTAAACCCTCAGAGTGACCAAAATTGCCATTTTTACAGAGTTTTGCTTACTCAAAAGCTTCAATTTTGACCCGTTTCAGGCACAGAAATGACTTTAAACACACTTATTTTAGTTGACAAAGTCATAATTCACATCCAACAGTCATTTACAGTCAAAAGATTAAATGTTAAAATTTCATCCATATTGACCATTTTGGGATCGTTCGACATGTCCGGAGTCATCGTTTTTCATCCGAAAATTGATTTTTTGGACTGTACCAAAAATGATTCAAAATGTCAATTGGATCGTGCCTCATGTTGAATAACCACTTTTTAAAGCCTCACAGTGACCAAAATTGCCATTTTTACAGAGTTTTGATTACTCAAAAGCTTCAATTTTGACCCGTTTCAGGCACAGAAATGACTTTAAACACACTTATTTTAGTTGACAAAGTCCTAATTCACATCCAACAGTCATTTACAGTCAAAAGATTAAATGTTAAAATTTCATCCATATTGACCATTTTGGGATCGTTCGACATGTCCGGAGTCATCGTTTTTCATCCGGAAATTGATTTTTTGGACTGTACCAAAAATGATTCAAAATGTCAATTGGGTCGTGCCTCATGTTGAATAACCACTTTTTAAACCCTCAGAGTGACCAAAATTGCCATTTTTACAGAGTTTTGCTTACTCAAAAGCTTCAATTTTGACCCGTTTCAGGCACAGAAATGACTTTAAACACACTTATTTTAGTTGACAAAGTCATAATTCACATCCAACAGTCATTTACAGTCAAAAGATTGAATGCTCAAATTTCATCCATTTTGACCATTTTGGGATCGTTCGACATGTCCGGAGTCATCGTTTTTCATCCGAAAATTGATTTTTTGGACTGTACCAAAAATGATTCAAAATGTCAATTGGATCGTGCCTCATGTTGAATAACCACTTTTTAAAGCCTCACAGTGACCAAAATTGCCATTTTTACAGAGTTTTGATTACTCAAAAGCTTCAATTTTGACCCGTTTCAGGCACAGAAATGACTTTAAACACACTTATTTTAGTTGACAAAGTCCTAATTCACATCCAACAGTCATTTACAGTCACAAGATTAAATGTTAAAATTTCATCCATATTGACCATTTTGGGATCGTTCGACATGTCCGGAGTCATTGTTTTTCATCCGAAAATTGATTTTTTGGAATGTACCAAAAAGGATTCAAAATGTCAATTGGATCGTGCCTCATGTTGAATAACCATTTTTTAAACCCTCACAGTCACCAAAATTGCCACTTTTACAGAGTTTTGCTTACTCAAAAGCTTCAATTTCGAACCATTTCAGGCACAGAAATGACTTTAAACACACTTATTTTAGTTGACAAAGTCATAATTCACATCCAACAGTCATTTACAGTCAAAAGATTAAATGTTAAAATTTCACCATTATAGACCATTTTGGGAACGTTCAACAGGTCCGGAGTCATCGTTTTTCATCCGGAAATTGATTTTTTGGACTGTACCAAAAATGATTCAAAATGTCAATTGGGTCGTGCCTCATGTTGAATAACCACTTTTTAAACCCTCAGAGTGACAAAAATTGCCATTTTTACAGAGTTTTGCTTACTCAAAAGCTTCAATTTTGACCCGTTTCAGGCACAGAAATGACTTTAAACACACTTATTTTAGTTGACAAAGTCATAATTCACATCCAACAGTCATTTACAGTCAAAAGATTGAATGTTAAAATTTCATCCATATTGACCATTTTGGGATCGTTCAACATGTCCGGAGTCATCGTTTTTCATCCGAAAATTGATTTTTTGGACTGTACCAAAAATTATTCAAAATGTCAATTGGATCGTGCCTCATGTTGAATAACCACTTTTTAAAGCCTCACAGTCACCAAAATTGCCATTTTTACAGAGTTTTGATTACTCAAAAGCTTCAATTTTGACCCGCTTCAGGCACAGAAATGACTTTAAACACACTTATTTTAGTTGACAAAGTCATAATTCACATCCAACAGTCATTTAGAGTCAAAAGATTAAATGTTAAAATTTCATCTATATTGACCATTTTGGGATCGTTCGACATGTCCGGAGTCATCGTTTTTCATCCGAAAATTGATTTTTTGGACTGTACCATTAATGATTCAAAATGTCAATTGGATCGTGCCTCATGTTGAATAACCACTTTTTAAACCCTCAGAGTGACCAAAATTGCCATTTTTACAGAGGTTTGCTTACTCAAAAGCTTCAATTTTGACCCGTTTCAGGCACAGAAATGACTTTAAACACACTTATTTTAGTTGACAAAGTCATAATTCACATCCAACAGTCATTTACAGTCAAAAGATTAAATGTTAAAATTTTATCCATATTGGCCATTTTGGGATCGTTCGACATGTCCGGAGTCATCGTTTTTCATCCGAAATTGATTTTTTGGACTGTACCAAAAATGATTCAAAATGTCAATTGGATTGTGCCTCATGTTGAATAACCACTTTTTAAAGCCTCACAGTGACCAAAATTGCCATTTTTACAGAGTTATGATTACTCAAAAGCTTCAATTTTGACCCCTTTGAGGCACAGAAATGACTTAAAACACACTTATTTTAGTTGACAAAGTCATAATTCACATCCAACAGTCATTTAGAGTCAAAAGATTAAATGTTAAAATTTCATCATTATAGACCATTTTGGGAACGTTCAACAGGTCTGGAGTCATCGTTTTTCATCCAGAAATTGATTTTTTGGACTGTACCAAAAATGATTCAAAATGTCAATTGGGTCGTGCCTCATGTTGAATAACCACTTTTTAAACCCTCAGAGTGACCAAAATTGCCATTTTTACAGAGTTTTGCTTACTCAAAAGCTTCAATTTTGACCCGTTTCAGGCACAGAAATGACTTTAAACACACTTATTTTAGTTGACAAAGTCCTAATTCACATCCAACAGTCATTTACAGTCAAAAGATTAAATGTTAAAATTTCATCCATATTGACCATTTTGGGATCGTTCGACATGTCGGGAGTCATCGTTTTTCATCCGAAATTGATTTTTTGGACTGTACCAAAAATGATTCAAAATGTCAATTGGATCGTGCCTCATGTTGAATAACCACTTTTTAAAGCCTCACAGTGACCAAAATTGCCATTTTTACAGAGTTTTGCTTACTCAAAAGCTTCAATTTTGACCCGTTTCAGGCACAGAAATGACTTTAAACACACTTATTTTAGTTGACAAAGTCATAATTCACATCCAACAGTCATTTAGAGTCAAAAGATTAAATGTTAAAATTTCATCTGTATTGACCATTTTCGGATCGTTCGACATGTCGGAGTCATCGTTTTTCATCCGAAAATTGATTTTTTGGACTGTACCAAAAATGATTCAAAATGTCAATTGGATCGTGCCTCATGTTGAATAACCACTTTTTAAACCCTCAGAGTGACCAAAATTGCCATTTTTACAAAGGTTTGCTTACTCAAAAGCTTCAATTTTGACCGGTTTCAGGCACAGAAATGACTTTCAACACACTTATTTTAGTTGACAAGGTCATAATTCACATCCAACAGTCATTTACAGTCAAAAGATTAAATGTAAAAATTTCATCCATATTGGCCATTTTGGGATCGTTCGACATGTCCGGAGTCATCGTTTTCATCCGAAAATTGATTTTTTGGACTGTACCAAAAATGATTCAAAATGTCAATTGGATCGTGCCTCATGTTGAATAACCACTTTTTAAACCCTCACAGTGACCAAAATTGCCATTTTTACAGAGTTTTGATTACTCAAAAGCTTCAATTTTGACCCGTTTCAGGCACAGAAATGACTTTAAACACACTTATTTTAGTTGACAAAGTCCTAATTCACATCCAACAGTCATTTACAGTCAAAAGATTAAATGTTAAAATTTCATCCATATTGACCATTTTGGGATCGTTCGACATGTCCGGAGTCATCGTTTTTCATCCGAAAATTGATTTTTTGGACTGTACCAAAAATGATTCAAAATGTCAATTGGATCGTGCCTCATGTTGAATAACCACTTTTTAAAGCCTCACAGTGACCAAAATTGCCATTTTTACAGAGTTTTGATTACTCAAAAGCTTCAATTTTGACCCGTTTCAGGCACAGAAATGACTTTAAACACACTTATTTTAGTTGACAAAGTCCTAATTCACATCCAACAGTCATTTACAGTCAAAAGATTAAATGTTAAAATTTCATCCATATTGACCATTTTGGGATCGTTCGACATGTCCGGAGTCATCGTTTTTCATCCGAAAATTGATTTTTTGGACTGTACCAAAAATGATTCAAAATGTCAATTGGATCGTGCCTCATGTTGAATAACCACTTTTTAAAGCCTCACAGTGACCAAAATTGCCATTTTTCAGAGTTCTGATTACTCAAAAGCTTCAATTTTGACCCCTTTGAGGCACAGAAATGACTTTAAACACACTTATTTTAGTTGACAAAGTCATAATTCACATCCACCAGTCATTTACAGTCAAAAGATTAAATGTTAAAATTTCATCCATATTGACCATTTTGGGATCGTTCGACATGTCCGGAGTCATCGTTTTTCATCCGAAAATTGATTTTTTGGACTGTACCAAAAATAATTCAAAATGTCAATTGGATCGTGCCTCATGTTGAATAACCACTTTTTAAACCCTCAGAGTGACCAAAATTGCCATTTTTACAGAGTTTTGCTTACTCAAAAGCTTCAATTTTGACCCGTTTCAGGCACAGAAATGACTTTAAACACACTTATTTTAGTTGAAAAAGTCCTAATTCACATCCAACAGTCATTTAGAGTCAAAAGATTAAATGTTAAAATTTCATCCATATTGGCCATTTTGGGATCGTTCGACATGTCCGGAGTCATCGTTTTTCATCCGAAAATTGATTTTTTGGACTGTACCAAAAATGATTCAAAATGTCAATTGGATCGTGCCTCATGTTGAATAACCACTTTTTAAAGCCTCACAGTGACCAAAATTGCCATTTTTACAGAGTTCTGATTACTCAAAAGCTTCAATTTTGACCCCTTTGAGGCACAGAAATGACTTTAAACACACTTATTTTAGTTGACAAAGTCATAATTCACATCCACCAGTCATTTACAGTCAAAAGATTAAATGTTAAAATTTCATCCATATTGACCATTTTGGGATCGTTCGACATGTCCGGAGTCATCGTTTTTCATCCGAAAATTGATTTTTTGGACTGTACCAAAAATAATTCAAAATGTCAATTGGATCGTGCCTCATGTTGAATAACCACTTTTTAAACCCTCACAGTGACCAAAATTGGCATTTTTACAGAGTTATGATTACTCAAAAGCTTCAATTTTGACCCCTTTGAGGCACAGAAATGACTTAAAACACACTTATTTTAGTTGACAAAGTCATAATTCACATCCAACAGTCATTTTGAGTCAAAAGATTAAATGTTAAAATTTCATCATTATAGACCATTTTGGGAACGTTCAACAGGTCCGGAGTCATCGTTTTTCATCCGGAAATTGATTTTTTGGACCGTACCAAAAATGATTCAAAATGTCAATTGGGTCGTGCCTCATGTTGAATAACCACTTTTTAAACCCTCAGAGTGACCAAAATTGCCATTTTTACAGAGTTTTGCTTACTCAAAAGCTTCAATTTTGACCCGTTTCAGGCACAGAAATGACTTTAAACACACTTATTTTAGTTGACAAAGTCCTAATTCACATCCAACAGTCATTTAGAGTCAAAAGATTAAATGTTAAAATTTCATCCATATTGGCCATTTTGGGATCGTTCGACATGTCCGGAGTCATCGTTTTTCATCCGAAAATTGATTTTTTGGACTGTACCAAAAATGATTCAAAATGTCAATTGGATCGTGCCTCATGTTGAATAACCACTTTTTAAACCCTCACAGTGACCAAAATTGGCATTTTTACAGAGTTATGATTACTCAAAAGCTTCAATTTTGACCCCTTTGAGGCACAGAAATGACTTAAAACACACTTATTTTAGTTGACAAAGTCATAATTCACATCCAACAGTCATTTAGAGTCAAAAGATTAAATGTTAAAATTTCATCATTATAGACCATTTTGGGAACGTTCAACAGGTCCGGAGTCATTGTTTTTCATCCGGAAATTGATTTTTTGGACCGTACCAAAAATGATTCAAAATGTCAATTGGGTCGTGCCTCATGTTGAATAACCACTTTTTAAACCCTCAGAGTGACCAAAATTGCCATTTTTACAGAGTTTTGATTACTCAAAAGCTTCAATTTTGACCCGTTTCAGGCACAGAAATGACTTTAAACACACTTATTTTAGTTGACAAAGTCCTAATTCACATCCAACAGTCATTTACAGTCAAAAGATTAAATGTTAAAATTTCATCCATATTGACCATTTTGGGATCGTTCGACATGTCCGGAGTCATTGTTTTTCATCCGAAAATTGATTTTTTGGACTGTACCAAAAATGATTCAAAATGTCAATTGGATCGTGCCTCATGTTGAATAACCACTTTTTAAACCCTCACAGTGACCAAAATTGGCATTTTTACAGTTATGATTACTCAAAAGCTTCAATTTTGACCCCTTTGAGGCACAGAAATGACTTAAAACACACTTATTTTAGTTGACAAAGTCATAATTCACATCCAACAGTCATTTAGAGTCAAAAAATTAAATGTTAAAATTTCATCATTATAGACCATTTTGGGAACGTTCAACAGGTCCGGAGTCATTGTTTTTCATCCGGAAATTGATTTTTTGGACCGTACCAAAAATGATTCAAAATGTCAATTGGGTCGTGCCTCATGTTGAATAACCACTTTTTAAACCCTCAGAGTGACCAAAATTGCCATTTTTACAGAGTTTTGATTACTCAAAAGCTTCAATTTTGACCCGTTTCAGGCACAGAAATGACTTTAAACACACTTATTTTAGTTGACAAAGTCCTAATTCACATCCAACAGTCATTTACAGTCAAAAGATTAAATGTTAAAATTTCATCCATATTGACCATTTTGGGATCGTTCGACATGTCCGGAGTCATTGTTTTTCATCCGAAAATTGATTTTTTGGACTGTACCAAAAATGATTCAAAATGTCAATTGGGTCGTGCCTCATGTTGAACAACCACTTTTTAAACCCTCAGAGTGACCAAAATTGCCATTTTTACAGAGTTTTGCTTACTCAAAAGCTTCAATTTTGACCCGTTTCAGGCACAGAAATGACTTTAAACACACTTATTTTAGTTGACAAAGTCATAATTCACATCCAACAGTCATTTACAGTCAAAAGATTGAATGTTAAAATTTCATCCATATTGACCATTTTGGGATCGTTCGACATGTCCGGAGTCATCGTTTTTCATCCGAAAATTCATTTTTTGGACTGTACCAAAAATGATTCAAAATGTCAATTGGATGGTGCCTCATGTTGAATAACCACTTTTTAAAGCCTCACAGTGACCAAAATTGCCATTTTTACAGAGTTTTGATTACTCAAAAGCTTCAATTTTGACCCGTTTCAGGCACAGAAATGACTTTAAACACACTTATTTTAGTTGACAAAGTCCTAATTCACATCCAACAGTCATTTACAGTCAAAAGATTAAATGTTAAAATTTCATCCATATTGACCATTTTGGGATCGTTCGACATGTCCGGAGTCATCGTTTTTCATCCGGAAATTGATTTTTTGGACTGTACCAAAAATGATTCAAAATGTCAATTGGGTCGTGCCTCATGTTGAATAACCACTTTTTAAACCCTCAGAGTGACCAAAATTGCCATTTTTACAGAGTTTTGCTTACTCAAAAGCTTCAATTTTGACCCGTTTCAGGCACAGAAATGACTTTAAACACACTTATTTTAGTTGACAAAGTCATAATTCACATCCAACAGTCATTTACAGTCAAAAGATTGAATGCTCAAATTTCATCCATTTTGACCATTTTGGGATCGTTCGACATGTCCGGAGTCATCGTTTTTCATCCGAAAATTGATTTTTTGGACTGTACCAAAAATGATTCAAAATGTCAATTGGATCGTGCCTCATGTTGAATAACCACTTTTTAAAGCCTCACAGTGACCAAAATTGCCATTTTTACAGAGTTTTGATTACTCAAAAGCTTCAATTTTGACCCGTTTCAGGCACAGAAATGACTTTAAACACACTTATTTTAGTTGACAAAGTCCTAATTCACATCCAACAGTCATTTACAGTCACAAGATTAAATGTTAAAATTTCATCCATATTGACCATTTTGGGATCGTTCGACATGTCCGGAGTCATTGTTTTTCATCCGAAAATTGATTTTTTGGAATGTACCAAAAAGGATTCAAAATGTCAATTGGATCGTGCCTCATGTTGAATAACCATTTTTTAAACCCTCACAGTCACCAAAATTGCCACTTTTACAGAGTTTTGCTTACTCAAAAGCTTCAATTTCGAACCATTTCAGGCACAGAAATGACTTTAAACACACTTATTTTAGTTGACAAAGTCATAATTCACATCCAACAGTCATTTAGAGTCAAAAGATTAAATGTTAAAATTTCACCATTATAGACCATTTTGGGAACGTTCAACAGGTCCGGAGTCATCGTTTTTCATCCGGAAATTGATTTTTTGGACTGTACCAAAAATGATTCAAAATGTCAATTAGGTCGTGCCTCATGTTGAATAACCACTTTTTAAACCCTCAGAGTGACAAAAATTGCCATTTTTACAGAGTTTTGCTTACTCAAAAGCTTCAATTTTGACCCGTTTCAGGCACAGAAATGACTTTAAACACACTTATTTTAGTTGACAAAGTCATAATTCACATCCAACAGTCATTTACAGTCAAAAGATTGAATGTTAAAATTTCATCCATATTGACCATTTTGGGATCGTTCGACATGTCCGGAGTCATCGTTTTTCATCCGAAAATTCATTTTTTGGACTGTACCAAAAATTATTCAAAATGTCAATTGGATCGTGCCTCATGTTGAATAACCACTTTTTAAAGCCTCACAGTCACCAAAATTGCCATTTTTACAGAGTTTTGATTACTCAAAAGCTTCAATTTTGACCCGCTTCAGGCACAGAAATGACTTTAAACACACTTATTTTAGTTGACAAAGTCATAATTCACATCCAACAGTCATTTAGAGTCAAAAGATTAAATGTTAAAATTTCATCTATATTGACCATTTTGGGATCGTTCGACATGTCCGGAGTCATCGTTTTTCATCCGAAAATTGATTTTTTGGACTGTACCATTAATGATTCAAAATGTCAATTGGATCGTGCCTCATGTTGAATAACCACTTTTTAAACCCTCAGAGTGACCAAAATTGCCATTTTTACAGAGGTTTGCTTACTCAAAAGCTTCAATTTTGACCCGTTTCAGGCACAGAAATGACTTTAAACACACTTATTTTAGTTGACAAAGTCATAATTCACATCCAACAGTCATTTACAGTCAAAAGATTAAATGTTAAAATTTTATCCATATTGGCCATTTTGGGATCGTTCGACATGTCCGGAGTCATCGTTTTTCATCCGAAATTGATTTTTTGGACTGTACCAAAAATGATTCAAAATGTCAATTGGATTGTGCCCCATGTTGAATAACCACTTTTTAAAGCCTCACAGTGACCAAAATTGCCATTTTTACAGAGTTATGATTACTCAAAAGCTTCAATTTTGACCCCTTTGAGGCACAGAAATGACTTAAAACACACTTATTTTAGTTGACAAAGTCATAATTCACATCCAACAGTCATTTAGAGTCAAAAGATTAAATGTTAAAATTTCATCATTATAGACCATTTTGGGAACGTTCAACAGGTCTGGAGTCATCGTTTTTCATCCAGAAATTGATTTTTTGGACTGTACCAAAAATGATTCAAAATGTCAATTGGGTCGTGCCTCATGTTGAATAACCACTTTTTAAACCCTCAGAGTGACCAAAATTGCCATTTTTACAGAGTTTTGCTTACTCAAAAGCTTCAATTTTGACCCGTTTCAGGCACAGAAATGACTTTAAACACACTTATTTTAGTTGACAAAGTCCTAATTCACATCCAACAGTCATTTACAGTCAAAAGATTAAATGTTAAAATTTCATCCATATTGACCATTTTGGGATCGTTCGACATGTCGGGAGTCATCGTTTTTCATCCGAAATTGATTTTTTGGACTGTACCAAAAATGATTCAAAATGTCAATTGGATCGTGCCTCATGTTGAATAACCACTTTTTAAACCCTCAGAGTGACCAAAATTGCCATTTTTACAAAGGTTTGCTTACTCAAAAGCTTCAATTTTGACTGGTTTCAGGCACAGAAATGACTTTCAACACACTTATTTTAGTTGACAAGGTCATAATTCACATCCAACAGTCATTTACAGTCAAAAGATTAAATGTAAAAATTTCATCCATATTGGCCATTTTGGGATCGTTCGACATGTCCGGAGTCATCGTTTTCATCCGAAAATTGATTTTTTGGACTGTACCAAAAATGATTCAAAATGTCAATTGGATCGTGCCTCATGTTGAATAACCACTTTTTAAACCCTCACAGTGACCAAAATTGCCATTTTTACAGAGTTTTGATTACTCAAAAGCTTCAATTTTGACCCGTTTCAGGCACAGAAATGACTTTAAACACACTTATTTTAGTTGACAAAGTCCTAATTCACATCCAACAGTCATTTACAGTCAAAAGATTAAATGTTAAAATTTCATCCATATTGACCATTTTGGGATCGTTCGACATGTCCGGAGTCATCGTTTTTCATCCGAAAATTAATTTTTTGGACTGTACCAAAAATGATTCAAAATGTCAATTGGATCGTGCCTCATGTTGAATAACCACTTTTTAAAGCCTCACAGTGACCAAAATTGCCATTTTTACAGAGTTTTGATTACTCAAAAGCTTCAATTTTGACCCGTTTCAGGCACAGAAATGACTTTAAACACACTTATTTTAGTTGACAAAGTCCTAATTCACATCCAACAGTCATTTACAGTCAAAAGATTAAATGTTAAAATTTCATCCATATTGACCATTTTGGGATCGTTCGACATGTCCGGAGTCATCGTTTTTCATCCGAAAATTGATTTTTTGGACTGTACCAAAAATGATTCAAAATGTCAATTGGATCGTGCCTCATGTTGAATAACCACTTTTTAAAGCCTCACAGTGACCAAAATTGCCATTTTTCAGAGTTCTGATTACTCAAAAGCTTCAATTTTGACCCCTTTGAGGCACAGAAATGACTTTAAACACACTTATTTTAGTTGACAAAGTCATAATTCACATCCACCAGTCATTTACAGTCAAAAGATTAAATGTTAAAATTTCATCCATATTGACCATTTTGGGATCGTTCGACATGTCCGGAGTCATCGTTTTTCATCCGAAAATTGATTTTTTGGACTGTACCAAAAATAATTCAAAATGTCAATTGGATCGTGCCTCATGTTGAATAACCACTTTTTAAACCCTCAGAGTGACCAAAATTGCCATTTTTACAGAGTTTTGCTTACTCAAAAGCTTCAATTTTGACCCGTTTCAGGCACAGAAATGACTTTAAACACACTTATTTTAGTTGAAAAAGTCCTAATTCACATCCAACAGTCATTTAGAGTCAAAAGATTAAATGTTAAAATTTCATCCATATTGGCCATTTTGGGATCGTTCGACATGTCCGGAGTCATCGTTTTTCATCCGAAAATTGATTTTTTGGACTGTACCAAAAATGATTCAAAATGTCAATTGGATCGTGCCTCATGTTGAATAACCACTTTTTAAAGCCTCACAGTGACCAAAATTGCCATTTTTACAGAGTTCTGATTACTCAAAAGCTTCAATATTGACCCCTTTGAGGCACAGAAATGACTTTAAACACACTTATTTTAGTTGACAAAGTCATAATTCACATCCACCAGTCATTTACAGTCAAAAGATTAAATGTTAAAATTTCATCCATATTGACCATTTTGGGATCGTTCGACATGTCCGGAGTCATCGTTTTTCATCCGAAAATTGATTTTTTGGACTGTACCAAAAATAATTCAAAATGTCAATTGGATCGTGCCTCATGTTGAATAACCACTTTTTAAACCCTCACAGTGACCAAAATTGGCATTTTTACAGAGTTATGATTACTCAAAAGCTTCAATTTTGACCCCTTTGAGGCACAGAAATGACTTAAAACACACTTATTTTAGTTGACAAAGTCATAATTCACATCCAACAGTCATTTAGAGTCAAAAGATTAAATGTTAAAATTTCATCATTATAGACCATTTTGGGAACGTTCAACAGGTCCGGAGTCATCGTTTTTCATCCGGAAATTGATTTTTTGGACCGTACCAAAAATGATTCAAAATGTCAATTGGGTCGTGCCTCATGTTGAATAACCACTTTTTAAACCCTCAGAGTGACCAAAATTGCCATTTTTACAGAGTTTTGCTTACTCAAAAGCTTCAATTTTGAACCGTTTCAGGCACAGAAATGACTTTAAACACACTTATTTTAGTTGACAAAGTCCTAATTCACATCCAACAGTCATTTAGAGTCAAAAGATTAAATGTTAAAATTTCATCCATATTGGCCATTTTGGGATCGTTCGACATGTCCGGAGTCATCGTTTTTCATCCGAAAATTGATTTTTTGGACTGTACCAAAAATGATTCAAAATGTCAATTGGATCGTGCCTCATGTTGAATAACCACTTTTTAAACCCTCACAGTGACCAAAATTGGCATTTTTACAGAGTTATGATTACTCAAAAGCTTCAATTTTGACCCCTTTGAGGCACAGAAATGACTTAAAACACACTTATTTTAGTTGACAAAGTCATAATTCACATCCAACAGTCATTTAGAGTCAAAAGATTAAATGTTAAAATTTCATCATTATAGACCATTTTGGGAACGTTCAACAGGTCCGGAGTCATTGTTTTTCATCCGGAAATTGATTTTTTGGACCGTACCAAAAATGATTCAAAATGTCAATTGGGTCGTGCCTCATGTTGAATAACCACTTTTTAAACCCTCAGAGTGACCAAAATTGCCATTTTTACAGAGTTTTGATTACTCAAAAGCTTCAATTTTGACCCGTTTCAGGCACAGAAATGACTTTAAACACACTTATTTTAGTTGACAAAGTCCTAATTCACATCCAACAGTCATTTACAGTCAAAAGATTAAATGTTAAAATTTCATCCATATTGACCATTTTGGGATCGTTCGACATGTCCGGAGTCATTGTTTTTCATCCGAAAATTGATTTTTTGGACTGTACCAAAAATGATTCAAAATGTCAATTGGATCGTGCCTCATGTTGAATAACCACTTTTTAAACCCTCACAGTGACCAAAATTGGCATTTTTACAGTTATGATTACTCAAAAGCTTCAATTTTGAACCGTTTCAGGCACAGAAATGACTTTAAACACACTTATTTTAGTTGACAAAGTCCTAATTCACATCCAACAGTCATTTAGAGTCAAAAGATTAAATGTTAAAATTTCATCCATATTGGCCATTTTGGGATCGTTCGACATGTCCGGAGTCATCGTTTTTCATCCGAAAATTGATTTTTTGGACTGTACCAAAAATGATTCAAAATGTCAATTGGATCGTGCCTCATGTTGAATAACCACTTTTTAAACCCTCACAGTGACCAAAATTGGCATTTTTACAGAGTTATGATTACTCAAAAGCTTCAATTTTGACCCCTTTGAGGCACAGAAATGACTTAAAACACACTTATTTTAGTTGACAAAGTCATAATTCACATCCAACAGTCATTTAGAGTCAAAAGATTAAATGTTAAAATTTCATCATTATAGACCATTTTGGGAACGTTCAACAGGTCCGGAGTCATTGTTTTTCATCCGGAAATTGATTTTTTGGACCGTACCAAAAATGATTCAAAATGTCAATTGGGTCGTGCCTCATGTTGAATAACCACTTTTTAAACCCTCAGAGTGACCAAAATTGCCATTTTTACAGAGTTTTGATTACTCAAAAGCTTCAATTTTGACCCGTTTCAGGCACAGAAATGACTTTAAACACACTTATTTTAGTTGACAAAGTCCTAATTCACATCCAACAGTCATTTACAGTCAAAAGATTAAATGTTAAAATTTCATCCATATTGACCATTTTGGGATCGTTCGACATGTCCGGAGTCATTGTTTTTCATCCGAAAATTGATTTTTTGGACTGTACCAAAAATGATTCAAAATGTCAATTGGATCGTGCCTCATGTTGAATAACCACTTTTTAAACCCTCACAGTGACCAAAATTGGCATTTTTACAGTTATGATTACTCAAAAGCTTCAATTTTGACCCCTTTGAGGCACAGAAATGACTTTAAACACACTTATTTTAGTTGACAAAGTCATAATTCACATCCAACAGTCATTTACAGTCAAAAGATTAAATGTTAAAATTTTATCCATATTGGCCATTTTGGGATCGTTCGACATGTCCGGAGTCATCGTTTTTCATCCGAAATTGATTTTTTGGACTGTACCAAAAATGATTCAAAATGTCAATTGGATTGTGCCTCATGTTGAATAACCACTTTTTAAAGCCTCACAGTGACCAAAATTGCCATTTTTACAGAGTTATGATTACTCAAAAGCTTCAATTTTGACCCCTTTGAGGCACAGAAATGACTTAAAACACACTTATTTTAGTTGACAAAGTCATAATTCACATCCAACAGTCATTTAGAGTCAAAAGATTAAATGTTAAAATTTCATCATTATAGACCATTTTGGGAACGTTCAACAGGTCTGGAGTCATCGTTTTTCATCCAGAAATTGATTTTTTGGACTGTACCAAAAATGATTCAAAATGTCAATTGGGTCGTGCCTCATGTTGAATAACCACTTTTTAAACCCTCAGAGTGACCAAAATTGCCATTTTTACAGAGTTTTGCTTACTCAAAAGCTTCAATTTTGACCCGTTTCAGGCACAGAAATGACTTTAAACACACTTATTTTAGTTGACAAAGTCCTAATTCACATCCAACAGTCATTTACAGTCAAAAGATTAAATGTTAAAATTTCATCCATATTGACCATTTTGGGATCGTTCGACATGTCGGGAGTCATCGTTTTTCATCCGAAATTGATTTTTTGGACTGTACCAAAAATGATTCAAAATGTCAATTGGATCGTGCCTCATGTTGAATAACCACTTTTTAAAGCCTCACAGTGACCAAAATTGCCATTTTTACAGAGTTTTGCTTACTCAAAAGCTTCAATTTTGACCCGTTTCAGGCACAGAAATGACTTTAAACACACTTATTTTAGTTGACAAAGTCATAATTCACATCCAACAGTCATTTAGAGTCAAAAGATTAAATGTTAAAATTTCATCTGTATTGACCATTTTCGGATCGTTCGACATGTCGGAGTCATCGTTTTTCATCCGAAAATTGATTTTTTGGACTGTACCAAAAATGATTCAAAATGTCAATTGGATCGTGCCTCATGTTGAATAACCACTTTTTAAACCCTCAGAGTGACCAAAATTGCCATTTTTACAAAGGTTTGCTTACTCAAAAGCTTCAATTTTGACCGGTTTCAGGCACAGAAATGACTTTCAACACACTTATTTTAGTTGACAAGGTCATAATTCACATCCAACAGTCATTTACAGTCAAAAGATTAAATGTAAAAATTTCATCCATATTGGCCATTTTGGGATCGTTCGACATGTCCGGAGTCATCGTTTTCATCCGAAAATTGATTTTTTGGACTGTACCAAAAATGATTCAAAATGTCAATTGGATCGTGCCTCATGTTGAATAACCACTTTTTAAACCCTCACAGTGACCAAAATTGCCATTTTTACAGAGTTTTGATTACTCAAAAGCTTCAATTTTGACCCGTTTCAGGCACAGAAATGACTTTAAACACACTTATTTTAGTTGACAAAGTCCTAATTCACATCCAACAGTCATTTACAGTCAAAAGATTAAATGTTAAAATTTCATCCATATTGACCATTTTGGGATCGTTCGACATGTCCGGAGTCATCGTTTTTCATCCGAAAATTGATTTTTTGGACTGTACCAAAAATGATTCAAAATGTCAATTGGATCGTGCCTCATGTTGAATAACCACTTTTTAAAGCCTCACAGTGACCAAAATTGCCATTTTTACAGAGTTTTGATTACTCAAAAGCTTCAATTTTGACCCGTTTCAGGCACAGAAATGACTTTAAACACACTTATTTTAGTTGACAAAGTCCTAATTCACATCCAACAGTCATTTACAGTCAAAAGATTAAATGTTAAAATTTCATCCATATTGACCATTTTGGGATCGTTCGACATGTCCGGAGTCATCGTTTTTCATCCGAAAATTGATTTTTTGGACTGTACCAAAAATGATTCAAAATGTCAATTGGATCGTGCCTCATGTTGAATAACCACTTTTTAAAGCCTCACAGTGACCAAAATTGCCATTTTTCAGAGTTCTGATTACTCAAAAGCTTCAATTTTGACCCCTTTGAGGCACAGAAATGACTTTAAACACACTTATTTTAGTTGACAAAGTCATAATTCACATCCACCAGTCATTTACAGTCAAAAGATTAAATGTTAAAATTTCATCCATATTGACCATTTTGGGATCGTTCGACATGTCCGGAGTCATCGTTTTTCATCCGAAAATTGATTTTTTGGACTGTACCAAAAATAATTCAAAATGTCAATTGGATCGTGCCTCATGTTGAATAACCACTTTTTAAACCCTCAGAGTGACCAAAATTGCCATTTTTACAGAGTTTTGCTTACTCAAAAGCTTCAATTTTGACCCGTTTCAGGCACAGAAATGACTTTAAACACACTTATTTTAGTTGAAAAAGTCCTAATTCACATCCAACAGTCATTTAGAGTCAAAAGATTAAATGTTAAAATTTCATCCATATTGGCCATTTTGGGATCGTTCGACATGTCCGGAGTCATCGTTTTTCATCCGAAAATTGATTTTTTGGACTGTACCAAAAATGATTCAAAATGTCAATTGGATCGTGCCTCATGTTGAATAACCACTTTTTAAAGCCTCACAGTGACCAAAATTGCCATTTTTACAGAGTTCTGATTACTCAAAAGCTTCAATTTTGACCCCTTTGAGGCACAGAAATGACTTTAAACACACTTATTTTAGTTGACAAAGTCATAATTCACATCCACCAGTCATTTACAGTCAAAAGATTAAATGTTAAAATTTCATCCATATTGACCATTTTGGGATCGTTCGACATGTCCGGAGTCATCGTTTTTCATCCGAAAATTGATTTTTTGGACTGTACCAAAAATAATTCAAAATGTCAATTGGATCGTGCCTCATGTTGAATAACCACTTTTTAAACCCTCACAGTGACCAAAATTGGCATTTTTACAGAGTTATGATTACTCAAAAGCTTCAATTTTGACCCCTTTGAGGCACAGAAATGACTTAAAACACACTTATTTTAGTTGACAAAGTCATAATTCACATCCAACAGTCATTTTGAGTCAAAAGATTAAATGTTAAAATTTCATCATTATAGACCATTTTGGGAACGTTCAACAGGTCCGGAGTCATCGTTTTTCATCCGGAAATTGATTTTTTGGACCGTACCAAAAATGATTCAAAATGTCAATTGGGTCGTGCCTCATGTTGAATAACCACTTTTTAAACCCTCAGAGTGACCAAAATTGCCATTTTTACAGAGTTTTGCTTACTCAAAAGCTTCAATTTTGACCCGTTTCAGGCACAGAAATGACTTTAAACACACTTATTTTAGTTGACAAAGTCCTAATTCACATCCAACAGTCATTTAGAGTCAAAAGATTAAATGTTAAAATTTCATCCATATTGGCCATTTTGGGATCGTTCGACATGTCCGGAGTCATCGTTTTTCATCCGAAAATTGATTTTTTGGACTGTACCAAAAATGATTCAAAATGTCAATTGGATCGTGCCTCATGTTGAATAACCACTTTTTAAACCCTCACAGTGACCAAAATTGGCATTTTTACAGAGTTATGATTACTCAAAAGCTTCAATTTTGACCCCTTTGAGGCACAGAAATGACTTAAAACACACTTATTTTAGTTGACAAAGTCATAATTCACATCCAACAGTCATTTAGAGTCAAAAGATTAAATGTTAAAATTTCATCCATATTGACCATTTTGGGATCGTTCGACATGTCCGGAGTCATCGTTTTTCATCCGAAAATTCATTTTTTGGACTGTACCAAAAATGATTCAAAATGTCAATTGGATGGTGCCTCATGTTGAATAACCACTTTTTAAAGCCTCACAGTGACCAAAATTGCCATTTTTACAGAGTTTTGATTACTCAAAAGCTTCAATTTTGACCCGTTTCAGGCACAGAAATGACTTTAAACACACTTATTTTAGTTGACAAAGTCCTAATTCACATCCAACAGTCATTTACAGTCAAAAGATTAAATGTTAAAATTTCATCCATATTGACCATTTTGGGATCGTTCGACATGTCCGGAGTCATCGTTTTTCATCCGGAAATTGATTTTTTGGACTGTACCAAAAATGATTCAAAATGTCAATTGGGTCGTGCCTCATGTTGAATAACCACTTTTTAAACCCTCAGAGTGACCAAAATTGCCATTTTTACAGAGTTTTGCTTACTCAAAAGCTTCAATTTTGACCCGTTTCAGGCACAGAAATGACTTTAAACACACTTATTTTAGTTGACAAAGTCATAATTCACATCCAACAGTCATTTACAGTCAAAAGATTGAATGCTCAAATTTCATCCATTTTGACCATTTTGGGATCGTTCGACATGTCCGGAGTCATCGTTTTTCATCCGAAAATTGATTTTTTGGACTGTACCAAAAATGATTCAAAATGTCAATTGGATCGTGCCTCATGTTGAATAACCACTTTTTAAAGCCTCACAGTGACCAAAATTGCCATTTTTACAGAGTTTTGATTACTCAAAAGCTTCAATTTTGACCCGTTTCAGGCACAGAAATGACTTTAAACACACTTATTTTAGTTGACAAAGTCCTAATTCACATCCAACAGTCATTTACAGTCACAAGATTAAATGTTAAAATTTCATCCATATTGACCATTTTGGGATCGTTCGACATGTCCGGAGTCATTGTTTTTCATCCGAAAATTGATTTTTTGGAATGTACCAAAAAGGATTCAAAATGTCAATTGGATCGTGCCTCATGTTGAATAACCATTTTTTAAACCCTCACAGTCACCAAAATTGCCACTTTTACAGAGTTTTGCTTACTCAAAAGCTTCAATTTCGAACCATTTCAGGCACAGAAATGACTTTAAACACACTTATTTTAGTTGACAAAGTCATAATTCACATCCAACAGTCATTTAGAGTCAAAAGATTAAATGTTAAAATTTCACCATTATAGACCATTTTGGGAACGTTCAACAGGTCCGGAGTCATCGTTTTTCATCCGGAAATTGATTTTTTGGACTGTACCAAAAATGATTCAAAATGTCAATTGGGTCGTGCCTCATGTTGAATAACCACTTTTTAAACCCTCAGAGTGACAAAAATTGCCATTTTTACAGAGTTTTGCTTACTCAAAAGCTTCAATTTTGACCCGTTTCAGGCACAGAAATGACTTTAAACACACTTATTTTAGTTGACAAAGTCATAATTCACATCCAACAGTCATTTACAGTCAAAAGATTGAATGTTAAAATTTCATCCATATTGACCATTTTGGGATCGTTCGACATGTCCGGAGTCATCGTTTTTCATCCGAAAATTCATTTTTTGGACTGTACCAAAAATTATTCAAAATGTCAATTGGATCGTGCCTCATGTTGAATAACCACTTTTTAAAGCCTCACAGTCACCAAAATTGCCATTTTTACAGAGTTTTGATTACTCAAAAGCTTCAATTTTGACCCGCTTCAGGCACAGAAATGACTTTAAACACACTTATTTTAGTTGACAAAGTCATAATTCACATCCAACAGTCATTTAGAGTCAAAAGATTAAATGTTAAAATTTCATCTATATTGACCATTTTGGGATCGTTCGACATGTCCGGAGTCATCGTTTTTCATCCGAAAATTGATTTTTTGGACTGTACCATTAATGATTCAAAATGTCAATTGGATCGTGCCTCATGTTGAATAACCACTTTTTAAACCCTCAGAGTGACCAAAATTGCCATTTTTACAGAGGTTTGCTTACTCAAAAGCTTCAATTTTGACCCGTTTCAGGCACAGAAATGACTTTAAACACACTTATTTTAGTTGACAAAGTCATAATTCACATCCAACAGTCATTTACAGTCAAAAGATTAAATGTTAAAATTTTATCCATATTGGCCATTTTGGGATCGTTCGACATGTCCGGAGTCATCGTTTTTCATCCGAAATTGATTTTTTGGACTGTACCAAAAATGATTCAAAATGTCAATTGGATTGTGCCTCATGTTGAATAACCACTTTTTAAAGCCTCACAGTGACCAAAATTGCCATTTTTACAGAGTTATGATTACTCAAAAGCTTCAATTTTGACCCCTTTGAGGCACAGAAATGACTTAAAACACACTTATTTTAGTTGACAAAGTCATAATTCACATCCAACAGTCATTTAGAGTCAAAAGATTAAATGTTAAAATTTCATCATTATAGACCATTTTGGGAACGTTCAACAGGTCTGGAGTCATCGTTTTTCATCCAGAAATTGATTTTTTGGACTGTACCAAAAATGATTCAAAATGTCAATTGGGTCGTGCCTCATGTTGAATAACCACTTTTTAAACCCTCAGAGTGACCAAAATTGCCATTTTTACAGAGTTTTGCTTACTCAAAAGCTTCAATTTTGACCCGTTTCAGGCACAGAAATAACTTTAAACACACTTATTTTAGTTGACAAAGTCCTAATTCACATCCAACAGTCATTTACAGTCAAAAGATTAAATGTTAAAATTTCATCCATATTGACCATTTTGGGATCGTTCGACATGTCGGGAGTCATCGTTTTTCATCCGAAATTGATTTTTTGGACTGTACCAAAAATGATTCAAAATGTCAATTGGATCGTGCCTCATGTTGAATAACCACTTTTTAAACCCTCAGAGTGACCAAAATTGCCATTTTTACAAAGGTTTGCTTACTCAAAAGCTTCAATTTTGACTGGTTTCAGGCACAGAAATGACTTTCAACACACTTATTTTAGTTGACAAGGTCATAATTCACATCCAACAGTCATTTACAGTCAAAAGATTAAATGTAAAAATTTCATCCATATTGGCCATTTTGGGATCGTTCGACATGTCCGGAGTCATCGTTTTCATCCGAAAATTGATTTTTTGGACTGTACCAAAAATGATTCAAAATGTCAATTGGATCGTGCCTCATGTTGAATAACCACTTTTTAAACCCTCACAGTGACCAAAATTGCCATTTTTACAGAGTTTTGATTACTCAAAAGCTTCAATTTTGACCCGTTTCAGGCACAGAAATGACTTTAAACACACTTATTTTAGTTGACAAAGTCCTAATTCACATCCAACAGTCATTTACAGTCAAAAGATTAAATGTTAAAATTTCATCCATATTGACCATTTTGGGATCGTTCGACATGTCCGGAGTCATCGTTTTTCATCCGAAAATTAATTTTTTGGACTGTACCAAAAATGATTCAAAATGTCAATTGGATCGTGCCTCATGTTGAATAACCACTTTTTAAAGCCTCACAGTGACCAAAATTGCCATTTTTACAGAGTTTTGATTACTCAAAAGCTTCAATTTTGACCCGTTTCAGGCACAGAAATGACTTTAAACACACTTATTTTAGTTGACAAAGTCCTAATTCACATCCAACAGTCATTTACAGTCAAAAGATTAAATGTTAAAATTTCATCCATATTGACCATTTTGGGATCGTTCGACATGTCCGGAGTCATCGTTTTTCATCCGAAAATTGATTTTTTGGACTGTACCAAAAATGATTCAAAATGTCAATTGGATCGTGCCTCATGTTGAATAACCACTTTTTAAAGCCTCACAGTGACCAAAATTGCCATTTTTCAGAGTTCTGATTACTCAAAAGCTTCAATTTTGACCCCTTTGAGGCACAGAAATGACTTTAAACACACTTATTTTAGTTGACAAAGTCATAATTCACATCCACCAGTCATTTACAGTCAAAAGATTAAATGTTAAAATTTCATCCATATTGACCATTTTGGGATCGTTCGACATGTCCGGAGTCATCGTTTTTCATCCGAAAATTGATTTTTTGGACTGTACCAAAAATAATTCAAAATGTCAATTGGATCGTGCCTCATGTTGAATAACCACTTTTTAAACCCTCAGAGTGACCAAAATTGCCATTTTTACAGAGTTTTGCTTACTCAAAAGCTTCAATTTTGACCCGTTTCAGGCACAGAAATGACTTTAAACACACTTATTTTAGTTGAAAAAGTCCTAATTCACATCCAACAGTCATTTAGAGTCAAAAGATTAAATGTTAAAATTTCATCCATATTGGCCATTTTGGGATCGTTCGACATGTCCGGAGTCATCGTTTTTCATCCGAAAATTGATTTTTTGGACTGTACCAAAAATGATTCAAAATGTCAATTGGATCGTGCCTCATGTTGAATAACCACTTTTTAAAGCCTCACAGTGACCAAAATTGCCATTTTTACAGAGTTCTGATTACTCAAAAGCTTCAATATTGACCCCTTTGAGGCACAGAAATGACTTTAAACACACTTATTTTAGTTGACAAAGTCATAATTCACATCCACCAGTCATTTACAGTCAAAAGATTAAATGTTAAAATTTCATCCATATTGACCATTTTGGGATCGTTCGACATGTCCGGAGTCATCGTTTTTCATCCGAAAATTGATTTTTTGGACTGTACCAAAAATAATTCAAAATGTCAATTGGATCGTGCCTCATGTTGAATAACCACTTTTTAAACCCTCACAGTGACCAAAATTGGCATTTTTACAGAGTTATGATTACTCAAAAGCTTCAATTTTGACCCCTTTGAGGCACAGAAATGACTTAAAACACACTTATTTTAGTTGACAAAGTCATAATTCACATCCAACAGTCATTTAGAGTCAAAAGATTAAATGTTAAAATTTCATCATTATAGACCATTTTGGGAACGTTCAACAGGTCCGGAGTCATCGTTTTTCATCCGGAAATTGATTTTTTGGACCGTACCAAAAATGATTCAAAATGTCAATTGGGTCGTGCCTCATGTTGAATAACCACTTTTTAAACCCTCAGAGTGACCAAAATTGCCATTTTTACAGAGTTTTGCTTACTCAAAAGCTTCAATTTTGAACCGTTTCAGGCACAGAAATGACTTTAAACACACTTATTTTAGTTGACAAAGTCCTAATTCACATCCAACAGTCATTTAGAGTCAAAAGATTAAATGTTAAAATTTCATCCATATTGGCCATTTTGGGATCGTTCGACATGTCCGGAGTCATCGTTTTTCATCCGAAAATTGATTTTTTGGACTGTACCAAAAATGATTCAAAATGTCAATTGGATCGTGCCTCATGTTGAATAACCACTTTTTAAACCCTCACAGTGACCAAAATTGGCATTTTTACAGAGTTATGATTACTCAAAAGCTTCAATTTTGACCCCTTTGAGGCACAGAAATGACTTAAAACACACTTATTTTAGTTGACAAAGTCATAATTCACATCCAACAGTCATTTAGAGTCAAAAGATTAAATGTTAAAATTTCATCATTATAGACCATTTTGGGAACGTTCAACAGGTCCGGAGTCATTGTTTTTCATCCGGAAATTGATTTTTTGGACCGTACCAAAAATGATTCAAAATGTCAATTGGGTCGTGCCTCATGTTGAATAACCACTTTTTAAACCCTCAGAGTGACCAAAATTGCCATTTTTACAGAGTTTTGATTACTCAAAAGCTTCAATTTTGACCCGTTTCAGGCACAGAAATGACTTTAAACACACTTATTTTAGTTGACAAAGTCCTAATTCACATCCAACAGTCATTTACAGTCAAAAGATTAAATGTTAAAATTTCATCCATATTGACCATTTTGGGATCGTTCGACATGTCCGGAGTCATTGTTTTTCATCCGAAAATTGATTTTTTGGACTGTACCAAAAATGATTCAAAATGTCAATTGGATCGTGCCTCATGTTGAATAACCACTTTTTAAACCCTCACAGTGACCAAAATTGGCATTTTTACAGTTATGATTACTCAAAAGCTTCAATTTTGACCCCTTTGAGGCACAGAAATGACTTAAAACACACTTATTTTAGTTGACAAAGTCATAATTCACATCCAACAGTCATTTAGAGTCAAAAAATTAAATGTTAAAATTTCATCATTATAGACCATTTTGGGAACGTTCAACAGGTCCGGAGTCATCGTTTTTCATCCGGAAATTGATTTTTTGGACCGTACCAAAAATGATTCAAAATGTCAATTGGGTCGTGCCTCATGTTGAATAACCACTTTTTAAACCCTCAGAGTGACCAAAATTGCCATTTTTACAGAGTTTTGATTACTCAAAAGCTTCAATTTTGACCCGTTTCAGGCACAGAAATGACTTTAAACACACTTATTTTAGTTGACAAAGTCCTAATTCACATCCAACAGTCATTTACAGTCAAAAGATTAAATGTTAAAATTTCATCCATATTGACCATTTTGGGATCGTTCGACATGTCCGGAGTCATTGTTTTTCATCCGAAAATTGATTTTTTGGACTGTACCAAAAATGATTCAAAATGTCAATTGGGTCGTGCCTCATGTTGAACAACCACTTTTTAAACCCTCAGAGTGACCAAAATTGCCATTTTTACAGAGTTTTGCTTACTCAAAAGCTTCAATTTTGACCCGTTTCAGGCACAGAAATGACTTTAAACACACTTATTTTAGTTGACAAAGTCATAATTCACATCCAACAGTCATTTACAGTCAAAAGATTGAATGTTAAAATTTCATCCATATTGACCATTTTGGGATCGTTCGACATGTCCGGAGTCATCGTTTTTCATCCGAAAATTCATTTTTTGGACTGTACCAAAAATGATTCAAAATGTCAATTGGATCGTGCCTCATGTTGAATAACCACTTTTTAAAGCCTCACAGTGACCAAAATTGCCATTTTTACAGAGTTTTGATTACTCAAAAGCTTCAATTTTGACCCGTTTCAGGCACAGAAATGACTTTAAACACACTTATTTTAGTTGACAAAGTCCTAATTCACATCCAACAGTCATTTACAGTCAAAAGATTAAATGTTAAAATTTCATCCATATTGACCATTTTGGGATCGTTCGACATGTCCGGAGTCATCGTTTTTCATCCGGAAATTGATTTTTTGGACTGTACCAAAAATGATTCAAAATGTCAATTGGGTCGTGCCTCATGTTGAATAACCACTTTTTAAACCCTCAGAGTGACCAAAATTGCCATTTTTACAGAGTTTTGCTTACTCAAAAGCTTCAATTTTGACCCGTTTCAGGCACAGAAATGACTTTAAACACACTTATTTTAGTTGACAAAGTCATAATTCACATCCAACAGTCATTTACAGTCAAAAGATTGAATGCTCAAATTTCATCCATTTTGACCATTTTGGGATCGTTCGACATGTCCGGAGTCATCGTTTTTCATCCGAAAATTGATTTTTTGGACTGTACCAAAAATGATTCAAAATGTCAATTGGATCGTGCCTCATGTTGAATAACCACTTTTTAAAGCCTCACAGTGACCAAAATTGCCATTTTTACAGAGTTTTGATTACTCAAAAGCTTCAATTTTGACCCGTTTCAGGCACAGAAATGACTTTAAACACACTTATTTTAGTTGACAAAGTCCTAATTCACATCCAACAGTCATTTACAGTCACAAGATTAAATGTTAAAATTTCATCCATATTGACCATTTTGGGATCGTTCGACATGTCCGGAGTCATTGTTTTTCATCCGAAAATTGATTTTTTGGAATGTACCAAAAAGGATTCAAAATGTCAATTGGATCGTGCCTCATGTTGAATAACCATTTTTTAAACCCTCACAGTCACCAAAATTGCCACTTTTACAGAGTTTTGCTTACTCAAAAGCTTCAATTTCGAACCATTTCAGGCACAGAAATGACTTTAAACACACTTATTTTAGTTGACAAAGTCATAATTGACATCCAACAGTCATTTAGAGTCAAAAGATTAAATGTTAAAATTTCACCATTATAGACCATTTTGGGAACGTTCAACAGGTCCGGAGTCATCGTTTTTCATCCGGAAATTGATTTTTTGGACTGTACCAAAAATGATTCAAAATGTCAATTGGGTCGTGCCTCATGTTGAATAACCACTTTTTAAACCCTCAGAGTGACAAAAATTGCCATTTTTACAGAGTTTTGCTTACTCAAAAGCTTCAATTTTGACCCGTTTCAGGCACAGAAATGACTTTAAACACACTTATTTTAGTTGACAAAGTCATAATTCACATCCAACAGTCATTTACAGTCAAAAGATTGAATGTTAAAATTTCATCCATATTGACCATTTTGGGATCGTTCGACATGTCCGGAGTCATCGTTTTTCATCCGAAAATTCATTTTTTGGACTGTACCAAAAATTATTCAAAATGTCAATTGGATCGTGCCTCATGTTGAATAACCACTTTTTAAAGCCTCACAGTCACCAAAATTGCCATTTTTACAGAGTTTTGATTACTCAAAAGCTTCAATTTTGACCCGCTTCAGGCACAGAAATGACTTTAAACACACTTATTTTAGTTGACAAAGTCATAATTCACATCCAACAGTCATTTAGAGTCAAAAGATTAAATGTTAAAATTTCATCTATATTGACCATTTTGGGATCGTTCGACATGTCCGGAGTCATCGTTTTTCATCCGAAAATTGATTTTTTGGACTGTACCATTAATGATTCAAAATGTCAATTGGATCGTGCCTCATGTTGAATAACCACTTTTTAAACCCTCAGAGTGACCAAAATTGCCATTTTTACAGAGGTTTGCTTACTCAAAAGCTTCAATTTTGACCCGTTTCAGGCACAGAAATGACTTTAAACACACTTATTTTAGTTGACAAAGTCATAATTCACATCCAACAGTCATTTACAGTCAAAAGATTAAATGTTAAAATTTTATCCATATTGGCCATTTTGGGATCGTTCGACATGTCCGGAGTCATCGTTTTTCATCCGAAATTGATTTTTTGGACTGTACCAAAAATGATTCAAAATGTCAATTGGATTGTGCCTCATGTTGAATAACCACTTTTTAAAGCCTCACAGTGACCAAAATTGCCATTTTTACAGAGTTATGATTACTCAAAAGCTTCAATTTTGACCCCTTTGAGGCACAGAAATGACTCAAAACACACTTATTTTAGTTGACAAAGTCATAATTCACATCCAACAGTCATTTAGAGTCAAAAGATTAAATGTTAAAATTTCATCATTATAGACCATTTTGGGAACGTTCAACAGGTCTGGAGTCATCGTTTTTCATCCAGAAATTGATTTTTTGGACTGTACCAAAAATGATTCAAAATGTCAATTGGGTCGTGCCTCATGTTGAATAACCACTTTTTAAACCCTCAGAGTGACCAAAATTGCCATTTTTACAGAGTTTTGCTTACTCAAAAGCTTCAATTTTGACCCGTTTCAGGCACAGAAATGACTTTAAACACACTTATTTTAGTTGACAAAGTCCTAATTCACATCCAACAGTCATTTACAGTCAAAAGATTAAATGTTAAAATTTCATCCATATTGACCATTTTGGGATCGTTCGACATGTCGGGAGTCATCGTTTTTCATCCGAAATTGATTTTTTGGACTGTACCAAAAATGATTCAAAATGTCAATTGGATCGTGCCTCATGTTGAATAACCACTTTTTAAAGCCTCACAGTGACCAAAATTGCCATTTTTACAGAGTTTTGCTTACTCAAAAGCTTCAATTTTGACCCGTTTCAGGCACAGAAATGACTTTAAACACACTTATTTTAGTTGACAAAGTCATAATTCACATCCAACAGTCATTTAGAGTCAAAAGATTAAATGTTAAAATTTCATCTGTATTGACCATTTTCGGATCGTTCGACATGTCGGAGTCATCGTTTTTCATCCGAAAATTGATTTTTTGGACTGTACCAAAAATGATTCAAAATGTCAATTGGATCGTGCCTCATGTTGAATAACCACTTTTTAAACCCTCAGAGTGACCAAAATTGCCATTTTTACAAAGGTTTGCTTACTCAAAAGCTTCAATTTTGACCGGTTTCAGGCACAGAAATGACTTTCAACACACTTATTTTAGTTGACAAGGTCATAATTCACATCCAACAGTCATTTACAGTCAAAAGATTAAATGTAAAAATTTCATCCATATTGGCCATTTTGGGATCGTTCGACATGTCCGGAGTCATCGTTTTCATCCGAAAATTGATTTTTTGGACTGTACCAAAAATGATTCAAAATGTCAATTGGATCGTGCCTCATGTTGAATAACCACTTTTTAAACCCTCACAGTGACCAAAATTGCCATTTTTACAGAGTTTTGATTACTCAAAAGCTTCAATTTTGACCCGTTTCAGGCACAGAAATGACTTTAAACACACTTATTTTAGTTGACAAAGTCCTAATTCACATCCAACAGTCATTTACAGTCAAAAGATTAAATGTTAAAATTTCATCCATATTGACCATTTTGGGATCGTTCGACATGTCCGGAGTCATCGTTTTTCATCCGAAAATTGATTTTTTGGACTGTACCAAAAATGATTCAAAATGTCAATTGGATCGTGCCTCATGTTGAATAACCACTTTTTAAAGCCTCACAGTGACCAAAATTGCCATTTTTACAGAGTTTTGATTACTCAAAAGCTTCAATTTTGACCCGTTTCAGGCACAGAAATGACTTTAAACACACTTATTTTAGTTGACAAAGTCCTAATTCACATCCAACAGTCATTTACAGTCAAAAGATTAAATGTTAAAATTTCATCCATATTGACCATTTTGGGATCGTTCGACATGTCCGGAGTCATCGTTTTTCATCCGAAAATTGATTTTTTGGACTGTACCAAAAATGATTCAAAATGTCAATTGGATCGTGCCTCATGTTGAATAACCACTTTTTAAAGCCTCACAGTGACCAAAATACCATTTTTCAGAGTTCTGATTACTCAAAAGCTTCAATTTTGACCCCTTTGAGGCACAGAAATGACTTTAAACACACTTATTTTAGTTGACAAAGTCATAATTCACATCCACCAGTCATTTACAGTCAAAAGATTAAATGTTAAAATTTCATCCATATTGACCATTTTGGGATCGTTCGACATGTCCGGAGTCATCGTTTTTCATCCGAAAATTGATTTTTTGGACTGTACCAAAAATAATTCAAAATGTCAATTGGATCGTGCCTCATGTTGAATAACCACTTTTTAAACCCTCAGAGTGACCAAAATTGCCATTTTTACAGAGTTTTGCTTACTCAAAAGCTTCAATTTTGACCCGTTTCAGGCACAGAAATGACTTTAAACACACTTATTTTAGTTGAAAAAGTCCTAATTCACATCCAACAGTCATTTAGAGTCAAAAGATTAAATGTTAAAATTTCATCCATATTGGCCATTTTGGGATCGTTCGACATGTCCGGAGTCATCGTTTTTCATCCGAAAATTGATTTTTTGGACTGTACCAAAAATGATTCAAAATGTCAATTGGATCGTGCCTCATGTTGAATAACCACTTTTTAAAGCCTCACAGTGACCAAAATTGCCATTTTTACAGAGTTCTGATTACTCAAAAGCTTCAATTTTGACCCCTTTGAGGCACAGAAATGACTTTAAACACACTTATTTTAGTTGACAAAGTCATAATTCACATCCACCAGTCATTTACAGTCAAAAGATTAAATGTTAAAATTTCATCCATATTGACCATTTTGGGATCGTTCGACATGTCCGGAGTCATCGTTTTTCATCCGAAAATTGATTTTTTGGACTGTACCAAAAATAATTCAAAATGTCAATTGGATCGTGCCTCATGTTGAATAACCACTTTTTAAACCCTCACAGTGACCAAAATTGGCATTTTTACAGAGTTATGATTACTCAAAAGCTTCAATTTTGACCCCTTTGAGGCACAGAAATGACTTAAAACACACTTATTTTAGTTGACAAAGTCATAATTCACATCCAACAGTCATTTAGAGTCAAAAGATTAAATGTTAAAATTTCATCATTATAGACCATTTTGGGAACGTTCAACAGGTCCGGAGTCATCGTTTTTCATCCGGAAATTGATTTTTTGGACCGTACCAAAAATGATTCAAAATGTCAATTGGGTCGTGCCTCATGTTGAATAACCACTTTTTTAAACCCTCAGAGTGACCAAAATTGCCATTTTTACAGAGTTTTGCTTACTCAAAAGCTTCAATTTTGACCCGTTTCAGGCACAGAAATGACTTTAAACACACTTATTTTAGTTGACAAAGTCCTAATTCACATCCAACAGTCATTTAGAGTCAAAAGATTAAATGTTAAAATTTCATCCATATTGGCCATTTTGGGATCGTTCGACATGTCCGGAGTCATCGTTTTTCATCCGAAAATTGATTTTTTGACTGTACCAAAAATGATTCAAAATGTCAATTGGATCGTGCCTCATGTTGAATAACCACTTTTTAAACCCTCACAGTGACCAAAATTGGCATTTTTACAGAGTTATGATTACTCAAAAGCTTCAATTTTGACCCCTTTGAGGCACAGAAATGACTTAAAACACACTTATTTTAGTTGACAAAGTCATAATTCACATCCAACAGTCATTTAGAGTCAAAAGATTAAATGTTAAAATTTCATCATTATAGACCATTTTGGGAACGTTCAACAGGTCCGGAGTCATTGTTTTTCATCCGGAAATTGATTTTTTGGACCGTACCAAAAATGATTCAAAATGTCAATTGGGTCGTGCCTCATGTTGAATAACCACTTTTTAAACCCTCAGAGTGACCAAAATTGCCATTTTTACAGAGTTTTGATTACTCAAAAGCTTCAATTTTGACCCGTTTCAGGCACAGAAATGACTTTAAACACACTTATTTTAGTTGACAAAGTCCTAATTCACATCCAACAGTCATTTACAGTCAAAAGATTAAATGTTAAAATTTCATCCATATTGACCATTTTGGGATCGTTCGACATGTCCGGAGTCATTGTTTTTCATCCGAAAATTGATTTTTGGACTGTACCAAAAATGATTCAAAATGTCAATTGGATCGTGCCTCATGTTGAATAACCACTTTTTAAACCCTCACAGTGACCAAAATTGGCATTTTTACAGTTATGATTACTCAAAAGCTTCAATTTTGACCCCTTTGAGGCACAGAAATGACTTAAAACACACTTATTTTAGTTGACAAAGTCATAATTCACATCCAACAGTCATTTAGAGTCAAAAAATTAAATGTTAAAATTTCATCATTATAGACCATTTTGGGAACGTTCAACAGGTCCGGAGTCATCGTTTTTCATCCGGAAATTGATTTTTTGGACCGTACCAAAAATGATTCAAAATGTCAATTGGGTCGTGCCTCATGTTGAATAACCACTTTTTAAACCCTCAGAGTGACCAAAATTGCCATTTTTACAGAGTTTTGATTACTCAAAAGCTTCAATTTTGACCCGTTTCAGCACAGAAATGACTTTAAACACACTTATTTTAGTTGACAAAGTCCTAATTCACATCCAACAGTCATTTACAGTCAAAAGATTAAATGTTAAAATTTCATCCATATTGACCATTTTGGGATCGTTCGACATGTCCGGAGTCATTGTTTTTCATCCGAAAATTGATTTTTTGGACTGTACCAAAAATGATTCAAAATGTCAATTGGGTCGTGCCTCATGTTGAACAACCACTTTTTAAACCCTCAGAGTGACCAAAATTGCCATTTTTACAGAGTTTTGCTTACTCAAAAGCTTCAATTTTGACCCGTTTCAGGCACAGAAATGACTTTAAACACACTTATTTTAGTTGACAAAGTCATAATTCACATCCAACAGTCATTTACAGTCAAAAGATTGAATGTTAAAATTTCATCCATATTGACCATTTCGGGATCGTTCGACATGTCCGGAGTCATCGTTTTTCATCCGAAAATTCATTTTTTGGACTGTACCAAAAATGATTCAAAATGTCAATTGGATCGTGCCTCATGTTGAATAACCACTTTTTAAAGCCTCACAGTGACCAAAATTGCCATTTTTACAGAGTTTTGATTACTCAAAAGCTTCAATTTTGACCCGTTTCAGGCACAGAAATGACTTTAAACACACTTATTTTAGTTGACAAAGTCCTAATTCACATCCAACAGTCATTTACAGTCAAAAGATTAAATGTTAAAATTTCATCCATATTGACCATTTTGGGATCGTTCGACATGTCCGGAGTCATCGTTTTTCATCCGGAAATTGATTTTTTGGACTGTACCAAAAATGATTCAAAATGTCAATTGGGTCGTGCCTCATGTTGAATAACCACTTTTTAAACCCTCAGAGTGACCAAAATTGCCATTTTTACAGAGTTTTGCTTACTCAAAAGCTTCAATTTTGACCCGTTTCAGGCACAGAAATGACTTTAAACACACTTATTTTAGTTGACAAAGTCATAATTCACATCCAACAGTCATTTACAGTCAAAAGATTGAATGCTCAAATTTCATCCATTTTGACCATTTTGGGATCGTTCGACATGTCCGGAGTCATCGTTTTTCATCCGAAAATTGATTTTTTGGACTGTACCAAAAATGATTCAAAATGTCAATTGGATCGTGCCTCATGTTGAATAACCACTTTTTAAAGCCTCACAGTGACCAAAATTGCCATTTTTACAGAGTTTTGATTACTCAAAAGCTTCAATTTTGACCCGTTTCAGGCACAGAAATGACTTTAAACACACTTATTTTAGTTGACAAAGTCCTAATTCACATCCAACAGTCATTTACAGTCACAAGATTAAATGTTAAAATTTCATCCATATTGACCATTTTGGGATCGTTCGACATGTCCGGAGTCATTGTTTTTCATCCGAAAATTGATTTTTTGGAATGTACCAAAAAGGATTCAAAATGTCAATTGGATCGTGCCTCATGTTGAATAACCATTTTTTAAACCCTCACAGTCACCAAAATTGCCACTTTTACAGAGTTTTGCTTACTCAAAAGCTTCAATTTCGAACCATTTCAGGCACAGAAATGACTTTAAACACACTTATTTTAGTTGACAAAGTCATAATTCACATCCAACAGTCATTTAGAGTCAAAAGATTAAATGTTAAAATTTCACCATTATAGACCATTTTGGGAACGTTCAACAGGTCCGGAGTCATCGTTTTTCATCCGGAAATTGATTTTTTGGACTGTACCAAAAATGATTCAAAATGTCAATTGGGTCGTGCCTCATGTTGAATAACCACTTTTTAAACCCTCAGAGTGACAAAAATTGCCATTTTTACAGAGTTTTGCTTACTCAAAAGCTTCAATTTTGACCCGTTTCAGGCACAGAAATGACTTTAAACACACTTATTTTAGTTGACAAAGTCATAATTCACATCCAACAGTCATTTACAGTCAAAAGATTGAATGTTAAAATTTCATCCATATTGACCATTTTGGGATCGTTCGACATGTCCGGAGTCATCGTTTTTCATCCGAAAATTCATTTTTTGGACTGTACCAAAAATTATTCAAAATGTCAATTGGATCGTGCCTCATGTTGAATAACCACTTTTTAAAGCCTCACAGTCACCAAAATTGCCATTTTTACAGAGTTTTGATTACTCAAAAGCTTCAATTTTGACCCGCTTCAGGCACAGAAATGACTTTAAACACACTTATTTTAGTTGACAAAGTCATAATTCACATCCAACAGTCATTTAGAGTCAAAAGATTAAATGTTAAAATTTCATCTATATTGACCATTTTGGGATCGTTCGACATGTCCGGAGTCATCGTTTTTCATCCGAAAATTGATTTTTTGGACTGTACCATTAATGATTCAAAATGTCAATTGGATCGTGCCTCATGTTGAATAACCACTTTTTAAACCCTCAGAGTGACCAAAATTGCCATTTTTACAGAGGTTTGCTTACTCAAAAGCTTCAATTTTGACCCGTTTCAGGCACAGAAATGACTTTAAACACACTTATTTTAGTTGACAAAGTCATAATTCACATCCAACAGTCATTTACAGTCAAAAGATTAAATGTTAAAATTTTATCCATATTGGCCATTTTGGGATCGTTCGACATGTCCGGAGTCATCGTTTTTCATCCGAAATTGATTTTTTGGACTGTACCAAAAATGATTCAAAATGTCAATTGGATTGTGCCTCATGTTGAATAACCACTTTTTAAAGCCTCACAGTGACCAAAATTGCCATTTTTACAGAGTTATGATTACTCAAAAGCTTCAATTTTGACCCCTTTGAGGCACAGAAATGACTCAAAACACACTTATTTTAGTTGACAAAGTCATAATTCACATCCAACAGTCATTTAGAGTCAAAAGATTAAATGTTAAAATGTCATCATTATAGACCATTTTGGGAACGTTCAACAGGTCTGGAGTCATCGTTTTTCATCCAGAAATTGATTTTTTGGACTGTACCAAAAATGATTCAAAATGTCAATTGGGTCGTGCCTCATGTTGAATAACCACTTTTTAAACCCTCAGAGTGACCAAAATTGCCATTTTTACAGAGTTTTGCTTACTCAAAAGCTTCAATTTTGACCCGTTTCAGGCACAGAAATGACTTTAAACACACTTATTTTAGTTGACAAAGTCCTAATTCACATCCAACAGTCATTTACAGTCAAAAGATTAAATGTTAAAATTTCATCCATATTGACCATTTTGGGATCGTTCGACATGTCGGGAGTCATCTCTTTTTCCTCCGAAATTGATTTTTTGGACTGTACCAAAAATGATTCAAAATGTCAATTGGATCGTGCCTCATGTTGAATAACCACTTTTTAAAGCCTCACAGTGACCAAAATTGCCATTTTTACAGAGTTTTGCTTACTCAAAAGCTTCAATTTTGACCCGTTTCAGGCACAGAAATGACTTTAAACACACTTATTTTAGTTGACAAAGTCATAATTCACATCCAACAGTCATTTAGAGTCAAAAGATTAAATGTTAAAATTTCATCCATATTGGCCATTTTGGGATCGTTCGACATGTCCGGAGTCATCGTTTTCATCCGAAAATTGATTTTTTGGACTGTACCAAAAATGATTCAAAATGTCAATTGGATCGTGCCTCATGTTGAATAACCACTTTTTAAACCCTCACAGTGACCAAAATTGCCATTTTTACAGAGTTTTGATTACTCAAAAGCTTCAATTTTGACCCGTTTCAGGCACAGAAATGACTTTAAACACACTTATTTTAGTTGACAAAGTCCTAATTCACATCCAACAGTCATTTACAGTCAAAAGATTAAATGTTAAAATTTCATCCATATTGACCATTTTGGGATCGTTCGACATGTCCGGAGTCATCGTTTTTCATCCGAAAATTGATTTTTTGGACTGTACCAAAAATGATTCAAAATGTCAATTGGATCGTGCCTCATGTTGAATAACCACTTTTTAAAGCCTCACAGTGACCAAAATTGCCATTTTTACAGAGTTTTGATTACTCAAAAGCTTCAATTTTGACCCGTTTCAGGCACAGAAATGACTTTAAACACACTTATTTTAGTTGACAAAGTCCTAATTCACATCCAACAGTCATTTACAGTCAAAAGATTAAATGTTAAAATTTCATCCATATTGACCATTTTGGGATCGTTCGACATGTCCGGAGTCATCGTTTTTCATCCGAAAATTGATTTTTTGGACTGTACCAAAAATGATTCAAAATGTCAATTGGATCGTGCCTCATGTTGAATAACCACTTTTTAAAGCCTCACAGTGACCAAAATACCATTTTTCAGAGTTCTGATTACTCAAAAGCTTCAATTTTGACCCCTTTGAGGCACAGAAATGACTTTAAACACACTTATTTTAGTTGACAAAGTCATAATTCACATCCACCAGTCATTTACAGTCAAAAGATTAAATGTTAAAATTTCATCCATATTGACCATTTTGGGATCGTTCGACATGTCCGGAGTCATCGTTTTTCATCCGAAAATTGATTTTTTGGACTGTACCAAAAATAATTCAAAATGTCAATTGGATCGTGCCTCATGTTGAATAACCACTTTTTAAACCCTCAGAGTGACCAAAATTGCCATTTTTACAGAGTTTTGCTTACTCAAAAGCTTCAATTTTGACCCGTTTCAGGCACAGAAATGACTTTAAACACACTTATTTTAGTTGAAAAAGTCCTAATTCACATCCAACAGTCATTTAGAGTCAAAAGATTAAATGTTAAAATTTCATCCATATTGGCCATTTTGGGATCGTTCGACATGTCCGGAGTCATCGTTTTTCATCCGAAAATTGATTTTTTGGACTGTACCAAAAATGATTCAAAATGTCAATTGGATCGTGCCTCATGTTGAATAACCACTTTTTAAAGCCTCACAGTGACCAAAATTGCCATTTTTACAGAGTTCTGATTACTCAAAAGCTTCAATTTTGACCCCTTTGAGGCACAGAAATGACTTTAAACACACTTATTTTAGTTGACAAAGTCATAATTCACATCCACCAGTCATTTACAGTCAAAAGATTAAATGTTAAAATTTCATCCATATTGACAATTTTGGGATCGTTCGACATGTCCGGAGTCATCGTTTTTCATCCGAAAATTGATTTTTTGGACTGTACCAAAAATAATTCAAAATGTCAATTGGATCGTGCCTCATGTTGAATAACCACTTTTTAAACCCTCACAGTGACCAAAATTGGCATTTTTACAGAGTTATGATTACTCAAAAGCTTCAATTTTGACCCCTTTGAGGCACAGAAATGACTTAAAACACACTTATTTTAGTTGACAAAGTCATAATTCACATCCAACAGTCATTTAGAGTCAAAAGATTAAATGTTAAAATTTCATCATTATAGACCATTTTGGGAACGTTCAACAGGTCCGGAGTCATCGTTTTTCATCCGGAAATTGATTTTTTGGACCGTACCAAAAATGATTCAAAATGTCAATTGGGTCGTGCCTCATGTTGAATAACCACTTTTTAAACCCTCAGAGTGACCAAAATTGCCATTTTTACAGAGTTTTGATTACTCAAAAGCTTCAATTTTGACCCGTTTCAGGCACAGAAATGACTTTAAACACACTTATTTTAGTTGACAAAGTCCTAATTCACATCCAACAGTCATTTACAGTCAAAAGATTAAATGTTAAAATTTCATCCATATTGACCATTTTGGGATCGTTCGACATGTCCGGAGTCATTGTTTTTCATCCGAAAATTGATTTTTTGGACTGTACCAAAAATGATTCAAAATGTCAATTGGATCGTGCCTCATGTTGAATAACCACTTTTTAAAGCATCACAGTGACCAAAATTGCCATTTTTACAGAGTTTTGCTTACTCAAAAGCTTCAATTTTGACCCGTTTCAGGCACAGAAATGACTTTAAACACACTTATTTTAGTTGACAAAGTCATAATTCACATCCAACAGTCATTTACAGTCAAAAGATTGAATGTTAAAATTTCATCCATATTGACCATTTTGGGATCGTTCGACATGTCCGGAGTCATCGTTTTTCATCCGAAAATTCATTTTTTGGACTGTACCAAAAATGATTCAAAATGTCAATTGGATCGTGCCTCATGTTGAATAACCACTTTTTAAAGCCTCACAGTGACCAAAAGTGCCATTTTTACAGAGTTTTGATTACTCAAAAGCTTCAATTTTGACCCGTTTCAGGCACAGAAATGACTTTAAACACACTTATTTTAGTTGACAAAGTCCTAATTCACATCCAACAGTCATTTACAGTCAAAAGATTAAATGTTAAAATTTCATCCATATTGACCATTTTGGGATCGTTCGACATGTCCGGAGTCATCGTTTTTCATCCGGAAATTGATTTTTTGGACTGTACCAAAAATGATTCAAAATGTCAATTGGGTCGTGCCTCATGTTGAATAACCACTTTTTAAACCCTCAGAGTGACCAAAATTGCCATTTTTACAGAGTTTTGCTTACTCAAAAGCTTCAATTTTGACCCGTTTCAGGCACAGAAATGACTTTAAACACACTTATTTTAGTTGACAAAGTCATAATTCACATCCAACAGTCATTTACAGTCAAAAGATTGAATGTTCAAATTTCATCCATTTTGACCATTTTGGGATCGTTCGACATGTCCGGAGTCATCGTTTTTCATGCAAAAATTTATTTTTTGGACTGTACCAAAAATGATTCAAAATGTCAATTGGATCGTGCCTCATGTTGAATAACCACTTTTTAAAGCCTCACAGTGACCAAAATTGCCATTTTTACAGAGTTTTGATTACTCAAAAGCTTCAATTTTGACCCGTTTCAGGCACAGAAATGACTTTAAACACACTTATTTTAGTTGACAAAGTCCTAATTCACATCCAACAGTCATTTACAGTCAAAAGATTAAATGTTAAAATTTCATCCATATTGACCATTTTGGGATCGTTCGACATGTCCGGAGTCATCGTTTTTCATCCGAAAATTGATTTTTTGGACTGTACCAAAAATGATTCAAAATGTCAATTGGATCGTGCCTCATGTTGAATAACCACTTTTTAAAGCCTCACAGTGACCAAAATTGCCATTTTTACAGAGTTTTGATTACTCAAAAGCTTCAATTTTGACCCCTTTGAGGCACAGAAATGACTTTAAACACACTTATTTTAGTTGACAAAGTCATAATTCACATCCACCAGTCATTTACAGTCAAAAGATTAAATGTTAAAATTTCATCCATATTGACCATTTTGGGATCGTTCGACATGTC